>NC_090251.1:26464549-26479962 GCF_037325665.1 Littorina saxatilis
TAACCTAGTGGAAATGATATCATTTTACTCACTGCTGTGTTTTTCTATTTAAGAAGTAGACTTTTGTTTTACACAGCTTCTATTATTCGCTAGCATGTGACCCTCATCTGGGATTATTGATTACTGTACATCACCAAGATGGGTTTAGAATGTAACATGTTCTGTGAAGAAAATTGTTAAGGACGATTAGTCCTATCTTCTGTTAAAATGACTTGTTTCCAACCTTTGAGGTTTGAGCCCTGTACACGTAATTCTTCTCAAAACAATAGAACAACTTATACCCGAAAAGAGCCCGACGCTTAACGTCACATATTAATACTTGTCATCATTTTCACGAGTTTTCATTCACAAACACCTGGGAAATACATATGTTCCCCATGCAATAAATCCCCGGTTACCATAGTTGCAGGAAGCAGGTTATACATGGATAATCAAAAGCAAACCCAATAGAAACGCTCGGGGATTCTTCGGCTCTTTTCATTGGCGTTTTCCCAGACCTAAACAGACGACACTGCTTTGCAAAGTTCCAAAAACGAACTGGCAAACTGGCAAAAGTAAACAAAAAACAAAACTACTTCATGAAAGGTCATACATTCATCACAAACAAATGAAACCTAGCGATATGTTTTGTCTTCTTACAAAGTCATGGAGTGCGTGTATCTGTGTTTCGATACACAGACGTTCGGAGAAACACGAACGTCAAGTTCAAGTCAAACCAATTGACCCCTGACACACAAATTTTGACCCGTGCACAAGACGTTGTATCGATAAACGAAGCGCAAATAAGAAATAATAATAAAAGCAAATAACATAGCAACAAGATATGAAAACATCTAACAAAACCGAGCAAGCGGAATGACAGGTCTAATACACAACAAAGAGGCAATGAGTCCGAAAAAAACCACGATTCTTTCCTTCGCTGCACGACGCAAATTCTGTGACCTTTGACCCAACGTAGCTTCCACATTCGATAACTAAGCTTATTATTTACAACTGGAAACCGAGGGGGTGGAATACTGAGAGGAACAAACAGAACTGTGCATCCTCAAACCCAACATTTTATGAACTCAAAACACAGAAAGTTGCTTTCACACGCCAGCTTTGATTGCAACAACGTGCTGGGGCCCCAACATATGTATTATCAAAACGGAACTCGTGTTTCAAAGCATTGCTTCCTGTGTTGATTTTGCACTTATTTTCTCACTTCCAAAATGATGACAAAAACGATGTTTGGTGGTTTGTTGTCAGACCAGCTTTTTTTGTCGGTCCTCGGGGGGGCATATCGACTTTTTTTCATATTTATTGACCGCGGCCTTCGGCCTTGGCAAAGATAACCGAGACTAGTTGAGGTTGTATTAATGCGCCTCGCCAGCAGGTTGTTAATGGATTTTTTAGCGAGTGGCTATCGACAATTAGTCACCTGTAATTTTTAATGAGTTGGGGCATTCTGACCAATCACAGGATCTGTTTCATTAAAACGCAAACTTGATTGAATTACAATTACACATTAACATGCTTCCATTTGAAACTTCGAGGTCTTCATCGGGGATTGACGCCCGACTTCAATTAGACTTTGGGAGGGCGTCAATCCACGATGAAGACCGAGAAGTTTCAAATGGAAGCATGTTAATGTTATTGTAATTCAATCTGACGACGATCTCTTTCCTGCTTTCATGCGTTTGTAAACAGACAGAATTGGTTCTGTTCTGTTCACACACTACTTTCACACACACACTGCAAGGGTCAAGTCCCAAGAAATATGTCTCTGTATTCCTATCGTATCATCTGCTCCTGTTTTGTTTTCTTTCACACACATTTTCCCTTCTTTTTTGACGGGTTTCTGGACAGCAAACTCAAAAACAAATTCTTTTCATCACAAAAGCGATCTTTGGAATTGACTGACGTAGTCCGGAAGAATTCATGCATCAACTTACGTCACGTATTCGACGTCATCACTTCGCATACCTTATGGTCTCGGTATTTCGTTGGCCTTCATATTTCCTACTTGTAAAATGACCCTCAAAGCTAACCGAGACTAGTTGAGGCTGTATCAATGCGCCTCGCCAGCAGGTTGTTAATGGCTTTTTTTAGCGAGTGGTTATCGACAATTAATGACCGGTAATTTTTAATGAGTTGGGGCATTCTGACCAATCACAGGATCTGTTTCATTAAAACGCAAACTTGATTGAATTACAATAACAATTAACCATTATAACACAAGATAATACTAATCATCCTGGACACGCTATGTAAGATGTTTTGTATTTTATTTTTTATTTTTTTAAAGTCAACCAATGGCCCTCGTTTTTCAAGCAATGTGTATTTATGAGTATTGTTTTTGTTGTACCATGAGCAGAATAGCATACCTTAATCACATAATTATTTTAAACTTAAACAGGACAGTTTATAATCTAAATCATTTTTGTTGGAGGGGGGGGGGGGGGGGAGGAAGGGGGATGGGGCGAATACATAGCCGTGATCATTTAATATAAGCTTACGAATTATTCAACAACTTATTTGAAAGTATATGAACCACCTTAAACGTGTTCCTACCTCAAAGCGAGAAGAAGTACGCCAGCATAACCACACAGCTGTATTGTGCCAAGGCCTGAGACTCAACTGACTTAGCATGCACACGCCGTGTCGTGCCTACCTGTGTGTGTGCAGTTAACTTCCTCAACCGTTCGTATTGTTTTCACGTCTATTGTAGCGACATCACGATATTGCAAGGCCCACGCAGGTCTTTTTACAAAGTATCGGAAAACAAGTGTGTTCTCAGAATCCAAACCGGATGAGTTAGTGTTACGTGTTTTGCACATTCTTTTGCATCTGTCTTTGTATGAGGTACTTGAATGTGAGTGTTTGTGATGTCTGGAGTATTGTGTACGTGTGTGTGCGTGCATGTGTGCGTATTCGTGTATGTGTGTGTGTGTGTGTGTGTGTGTGTGTGTGTGTGTGTGTGTGTGTGTACGTGCGTGCGTGCGTGCGTTCGTGCGTGTGTGTGTATGTGTGCGTATTTGTGTGTGGTGGGGGTTGGTGTTTGTGAAGGACACGACCTGATCAAAATAAACTTTGTAAAACCTTGCAAAGGAAAGCACGCCTTTTTTTCGTAACTGAATACAGAATACAGGACATGAAATTCAAGACGAAACAACGAGGAACATTGTTGTTTAAAAACGACGCTCACAGAAGCTAAAATCTGTGAATAGAAACGTCTCACAAGTTATCCTGCTCTTCTTATTTCGTACAAACACATTACACTTCGTTGCCTCTTTTGAAAACGATGTTTTGTGTCAAGAAAACCATTCACACTTCAGAGAGTAGGAGCTCACAATTTTATTAATGATTATTGGCTATAAATGAATGTTTTCCACGGAGGTGAATCGTAACATCTTTAACAAAAATATTACCTAACTAGATGATTACCCGTTTCGCCGGGTACCGGCTTCGCCGGGAAGAAGTAGAGCCGAATTGCCGGCGCACGAAGGAAAGGAGATAAACGCGCAAAACACTGGAGACCTTCTAAAAATAGTAACGTGCAGTGACCTTCTAAAAATAGTAACGTAGTAACGGGAATATGGATTGACGCCACACGGAGGAAGGGAGATAATCGCGGCTGAAAACACTGGAGAAGATAAAGAAGAGTTACTGATAGTGGATCCCGAAAAAAAAATCGCTTCAGCGCGCACAGCGCTGCGCGCTGAGAGCACGTGTTGAAATATCTCATCGATGAGGTTGTGTCCGGGGTGTAGCTGAATACGGTGTCCAAATTTGAAAAAGATCCACCGAGAACTTTGGCCGTGCATCGCGAACAGTCAGACAGACAGACAGACAGACAGACACTAGTCGTATATATATATATATATATATATTTATATATATATATATAAGTTAGAATACAGCACTTGAATAGTACTTTAATGATATCTGTTTGTGATGATGGACATGTCCACACTTCTCGTTGCACAAACACTTGATAACAATAGTCACTGTCCTCGAATGCTTGTGTGTGTCATGCTCCGGTCATTTTCTTGTTCTTTGTTGTTGTTGTTGTTGTTGTTGTTGTTGTTCGTGGTGGTGGTGGTGGTTGAGGTTGTGCCTTCGTGTTTGCCAAAACATTTAGCTTTTTTCGAAATCATACTCCTGTTTAATTGATTAGTTTTGACAAGACAGGTACAACATACCACCGGCGTTGATTTTTGTACAACTCAGTTGGTGTGCTCATGTGACGTTCTACGTAGGCGAGACTTTTTAATTTTTTTGTTTTGTTTTGTTTTGTTGTTGTTGTTGTGTTTTTTTGTTTGCTTAACGCCCAGCCGACCACGAAGGGCCGTATCAGGGCGGTGCTGCTTTGACATTTAACGTGCGCCACACACAAGACAGAAGTCTCAGCACAGGCTTCATGTCTCACCCAGTCACATTATTCTGACACCGGACCAACCAGTCCTAGCACTAACCCCATAATGCCAGACGCCAGGCGGAGCAGCCACTAGATTGCCAATTTTAAAGTCTTAGGTATGACCCGGCCGGGGTTCGAACCCACGACCTCCCGATCACGGGGCGGACGCCTTGCCACTAGGCCAACCGTGCCGGTCTACTTTTTAAGTCTAGCTTCTTTAAGGACAAAAGAGCAAAGAGTAATAATTTCCAAACCATCTGCATCCTTGTGTGAATAGTCAAACCAAACTTACTCAAGCAGATGAATCAGCTCGTACATTAGATTTACTCTGCTGTCAGTTTTCAGTTTGACCTTTTGTCTTTGCCAAGAAGGCAGGTCTTCTCTTTCCGTTGAACGGATATTCTGTAGTGGCCAAGTTCACTATCGCCGTTTGGGGAAACTCACCATCGACGGTATGTTTTAAGTACAACACATATCTCTTCTCTATTCCGTAAACATGTACGCGATAATTATAATAAGTACAGGTTCATAATAAGACAACATTAACAAGCATTCCTTCTTGCAAAAATAACATTGTCTCAACAGTATTTCATATGAAAAACGGATTACTAAACAAAAAAGCTCTTTTAAACAATGTTATTCCCCCCTCTGCTTCTTTACCTCTGTAAACTTGTAGGGGTAGTTATTTTTCGATAATGACCCAGCAACCAAACAAATAACGACCCAGCAACAGCCTGAATCCTCGATAGTGCAATGGGTTGAGAAGTTGTTCCGTTTCGGTACTACTTTTTGCGACTGAAAAGTTCCGAACGCTCTAACGTACGAAGTATACATCTCTGGAGCAAACAATACAAACATACCGCATTTAAATTAACAACTACAGGCCTGAACACATGAATCTTCATATAAAATCCATGAGTTCGGTTGTTTTCTGAATCTAGATTTGCCGTGCTCAAGGCGTTCATCACAAGCAATTTCCCGCAAGGCAAGTAACTCATACTTTGTCTAGCGACAAGAGTAGTTCCCCTTCTTTTCACTCAGTTTCTTCGACAACAGACTGCAATCCGACGGTCAGTTTTCAACAATATTTCATTTAATAAACAGATCACACGCAACCAAATGCACACATCTCATCAATTTAAACAACATAAAGCGGTTTCATACAGTATTTTCCCCAGAAAACTGAACTTCATACAGTTTTTAACGTTGGAACACGGGTGCAAAAGGTTCGTCTGCTAGTCCCATTTGACGAAAGAACATTATCCTAAGCATTATACCAAAACATATACAGAACACACAATATCTGCCTTTGCCGCCACAGCAGAATAACAGCATATCTGTGTACTTGATTTTAGTCCAAAATAGGAAAACTGACAAGAAGTGTTAACAGAATGGAATGATTTGAACGGAACTATACAACCGCGCATTAATCGATCGCCTGCGCAGGTTGACTGGTTGAGTGAATAGGATTCGATCAAACTTTCGCAAAAAGACTCCTCTTTTCTTTGAATAACTGAAGAAAGGAGGAATAAAGAGGTTACACACCTCGTCTCAGTGATTATAAAAAATAATGGTCTCAGTTCGCGGTCATGAAAAAGCTCGCTAAAGCTCGCATTTTTCATGATCCGCTAACTTCGACCATTATTTTTGATAATCACTGAGACTCGGCATGTAACCTCTACATATCTGCTGGCAAATAGCAATGTGTTATTTGTAAAATGTGTATCCATGTCACTTTCTGTCGAATTCAATTTTACGCTGTATCTGTTTCTTTTATTCATCCTTTATCATAATAAACACTATAAAACAATATCACTTTTATTATTTCACAAAAAGATGCAATGCATGGCCGTGTAAAAACAACAAGAAAAATTCAACAGAAAGGACCAAAAGTGACATGTAACAGTTACACGCACTCATGCACAACATTATCTAAAAACAAAAACGACAATCATAAACTTATTTCCATGGCATGAAGTACCGGTATATATTACCAGAAGAGGCTAATAGTATGACATCTAAATTCTCAAGTAGTTATAACGATTTTCTGTCGGACTTTCTTGGACATATCAACACATCCTTACATTTATTTGATATATGTGTGCATATCTTGGCGTGTGAAGAGAGAATAACACTTGCAGACATAACATTCACAGTCATTTAGTTTCATGTGGATCAATTCTTCTCCTTTGCAAATCACGAATTTTATAAGAAATAGTTGAAGTAAACAGTGACTTTGATGTGCCTTATAAAAATACTCATAGTAGTAAGTACATAATTATTCAGTATTTAATTTAGCAGATTAACAAAGATGGCGGGCATGACATTCATTGGAGAAAATACAACATTTAGTCAAGCTGTCGAACTCACAGAATGAAACTGAACGCACTGCAATTTTTCAGCAAGACCGTATACTCGTAGCATCGTCAGTCCACCGCTCGTGGCAAAGGCAGTAAAATTGACAAGAAGAGCGGGGTAGTAGTTGCGCTGAGAAGGATAGCACGCTTTTCTGTACCTCTCTTCGTTTTAACTTTCTGAGCGTGTTTTTAATCCAAACATATCATATCTATATGTTTTTGGAATCAGGAACCGACAAGGAATAAGATGAAAGTGTTTTTAAATTGATTTCGAAAATTTAATTTTGATCATAATTTTTATATTTTTAATTTTCAGACCTTGTTTTTAATCCAAATATAACATATTTATATGTTTTTGGAATCAGGAAATGATGAAGAATAAGATAAACGTAAATTTGGATCGTTTTATAAAAAAAACTTTTACACTTTTCAGATTTTTAATGACCAAAGTCATTAATTAATTTTTAAGCCACCAAGCTGAAATGCAATACCGAAGTCCGGCCTTCGTCGAAGATTGCTTGGCCAAAATTTCAATCAATTTGATTGAAAAATGAGGGTGTGACAGTGCCGCCTTAACTTTTACAAAAAAGCCGGATATGACGTCATCAAAGACATTTATCGAACAAATGAAAAAATTTCCGGGGATATCATTCCCAGGAACTCTCATGTAAAATTTCATAAAGATTGGTCCAGTAGTTTAGTCTGAATCGCTCTACACAGACAGACAGACAGACAGACAGACAGACAGACAGACAGACAGACAGACTAGACACACACACACACACACACACACACACACACACACACACACACACACACACACACACACACACACACACACACATATACCACGACCCTCGTCTCGATTCCCCCTCTATGTTAAAACATTTAGTCAAAACTTGACTAAATGTAAAAAGCAAGCATCCTCACTCTGCACAGAAAACAGACCGGCTTTTGATTTCTGATTTGTTTACAAGTGGAAAGATGCTCTTGTGCCGAATGAAGGCTGTACATATATACATAGTGATTAACAAAATGGTTTATTTGGTAAAGACGGCATGTTTTAAGTAAATAAATACCTCAATATTCTACATTCTGAAAACGCACAAGCGATAATCCAAGCTGAATTAAGGTCTGCACAAATACATAGCGATTAACCTTCGCCGGTCGTCGTGGGTCCGTGTGGACCCATAAGGGTGTTTAATTGCAAATATTTCTTAAACCAGTTGGACTTTTTTAATGAGCTTTTAAGAATGCCACAGACACCCAAAAAGCTCTTATGTCCTAAAAGATCATTAAATTTCAGCGAGAAGTTATTAAAGAAACAAAGGTCAAATTTAGACTACACACGGAAGACATCGCGGGGCCTTGCGGACCCATGTTTATAAAACTGAAGGAACTTACATAAAAACAGAGGAGAGAAGTCACAAACCTTCAGGTATTGGCTCTAAACATCATTTTCTACGATCTGTTTAATTTTAGAGTTAATAAGCAAGTCGCGTGGAGCGAAATTAATACGTAACAATGTGGGTTCAGACGGCCCCACGACGTCTACAGAAGGGTATTCAGGTTTTTCCTTTTTTGAGAAGCTTTAGTCCGCACGGTAATAATTAAATTAATAATTTAATGTAATTACTTCTCGCGGGAATTTAACCACGGCGTCTACGGAAGGGGATGCACGTTTTTGTTATTTGGAAAGCATGGGTCTACGGAAGGCTATTCATATTTTCCCTTCTTTGAGAAGGCCCCACGATGTCTTCCGTGTGTAGTCAATAACCCGGTCGGGCGAAGGTTAACTATATAAGTATAAAAGTTGTTTTAAGTACAACAAATATATCCACCTTGTTCATTCTGTAAACACACAAGCGATAATCCCAACGAGGGCAGGATGCAAATAAGACACCAAGGACATTGTCAAAAAGGACATTGTCTGAACAATATTCCAAATGAACAACAAATTAAAACAAATTCCTTTCAAAGATGGTAATCAGCTGGTAGGAGTTATGTTATATGTGTATCTACGTACGTCACTTCCTGTAGAATTAACGCTCTCCCTCCTCAACACATAGGTGTTCTACATGTTACATAATATATGTTCAGGAATGCAGTAACTTAATAGCTAGCAGAGAACTAGCTGCTTACTAATTCGATGTTGGTGTAACATAATGCTAAAAATGTGCGTGCATTTCGACAACAACACAAACATCGATTACAAAATCGCTTGTGCTTTCGTGAAACGGATTTTCTTGAGCTCGCCCGAGTGACCTCTTTCAGATTAATTTTGACCTCGTGGACTCGAAACGTTACCGATATACCGCGACATTTATCAAAGCTGACCACTCATACACTCGTGCCAAAAAGTTAAGCAACCAAAATATTCAATCTGAAACGTGGCATTTAAAAATTCATTAAAAAAAATGATTGAACTGATGGAATGACTTCAATTGTATTGAAAGACAGTATTATGGGATGGTTTATGTTACTTCCACAACTTTGTTTGACGACAGAAAATGTGTCGAAAATGCGGATATTCAAGTAAAAGAAAAAAAAAGTTATAAAGAACAGGCCACAAAACCCAAAACGGTGTGGTGCAACTCATCGGTTTTTGACAAGCAGAAAGAATATTCAACTATCTTTCATTTTGCGTACAATGTGTCCCCCCCCCCCCTCCCCTAGCGCTATGTTTACTGTCAACAGTTGGCGGTACCTCCCCTGTCTGTAATTATCTTATTATTCCTGTTCGGAAGGCTGCATTGTAGTCGTTCGAGCTTTTCCATCCTAAAGAAAACAAAACTTTAGAACCTGCTAAAAACTAGCACCAGATTGATTCAAGCTAATCAAGGGCTGTACAAAATAGGTCTCTTTCGCGGTTAGATTTAATAGGATTTATCATCATGAAAAAACGGATCATTGCTTTTAAGGCTTCAAGCGATGATAATCAGAATCAATAACGACGTGCCGTTTTCCAATCCGTGCTTTGCTGTACGCATCATCCGGGTCATTGCGCACGTGGTCATAGGCTGCGCCAGCTGCTCCACTTTTCTCCTTCATTGACCCGTTCCCAGCCAAGTTCAGTTTGTTGTAGTCGTCCTTAAGTAAACCGTCCTCAGGTTTCGTGGTTGCGCGGCCTTTCTCGTTCAGTCCAAGGGAAGGAACTGCGCTGATTCTGTTGTAAGTATCAGGAGTTGCGTCACCGGAAGCGGCCTTTTGCGAAGAGGTGTTGTTTCCATTGTGGCTGATGGTATTGTACTCGGTGTCTGTTCCAGTTGGAGCTTTAGCTGCAGGTTCAAACTTCTTGCCTTTCTTGTTGACAACACTGTACACATCGTTAGGATTGGGCTGGGTCGGTTTGTCACCCACGATTTTGGCGAGGCTGTACACTGGGGTAGGAGTCTTCTTGCCTGGCTTGTTGACAACGCTGTACACGTCATTGGGGTTTGGCTTTACCTGTTCCGTGTTCTTCTCGCGACTGTGTCCTGCAGCGGGTTGTGCCTCGTCAATGCGACTGTAGTCGTCTTCTTTGGTTCCGTTCGGGAGCTGGAGGTTTTGGTGAAGAGAACCGTTGGTGTTGGTGCCATCGTCTGCCAGGTCATAAGGGTTGATGTCTGACGACGGTGTTGTTGCTACGTCGATGTCTGTGTAGTCACCGTCTCGACGTGATAACTGGTTACCTCGTCTTTCAGTGGCTGTATTTCCCGTGATGGTGCCTACTAGCAGAATTAAAACAAATCAATGCGATATGTCAGCCAATGTGCGTCATTGTTGTTGTTTTTGTTGTTACATTTTAGAGGGGGGAATCGAGACGAGGGCCGTGGTGAATGTGTGTGTGTGTGTGTGTGTGTGTGTGTGTGTGTGTGTGTGTGTGTGTGTGTGTGTGTGTGTGTGTGTGTGTGTGTGTATGTGTGTGTGTGTGTGTGTGTCTGTGTTTATGTGTAGAGCGATTCAGAGTAAATTATTGGATCGATCTTCATGAAACTTTACATGAAACTTCATGGGTATGATATCCCCACACCTGTTTTCATTTTTTCGATAAATGTCTTTGATGACGTCATATCCGGCTTTTTGTAAAAGTTGAGGCGGCACTGTCACACCCTCATTTTCCAATTAAATTGATTCAAATTTTGGCCAAGCAATCTTCGACGCAGGCCGGACTTTGGTATTGCATTTCAGCTTGGAGGCTTAAGTCATTAAAAAAAAAAAATTGTGATTACATTTGTTTGTTATAAAACGATCCAAAAACAATTTCAGCTTATTTTTCGTCATTTTCTGATTCCCAAAACATATAAATATGTTTCATTTGGATTAAAAACAAGCTCTGAAAATTAAAAATAAGAAAATTATGATTAAAATTAAATTTCCGAAATCGATTTAAAAACATTGTTATCTTATTCCTTGTCGGTTCCTGATTCAAAAAAACATATAGAGATGATATGTTTGGATTAAAAACAAACTCAGAAAGTTAAAAGGAATATGGATACAGAAAAGCGTGCTATCCTGCTCAGCGCAACCACTACCGCGCTATTCTGGCATGTCAATTTCACTGCCTTTGCCACGAGCGGTGGTCAGACGAAACTACGAGTACCTGTATACGGTCTTCTTGAAAAAAATGTAGTGCTTTCAGTTTCATTCTGTGAGTTTGACAGCTTGACTAAATGTTGTATTTTCGCCTTACGCGACTTGTTGTTGTTGTTGTTTTTGTTGTTCTTGTTGTTCTTGTTGTTAATGGAGAGGAAGATGCTTGTGTTGTCGTTCAGTGTTGCTAATGTATAGACCAACATGTTTAAACACTATTTTATTTATACATATTTTGGTTATAAGAAAATGTAATCACTATTGCTATAGTTTATGTTGTCGTTGCATACACTATTGACCAAGTGTTTACCCCAAATTTGCTCTCAAGAGCTATTGTGCAATTCGTTTTGAAACACAATTAATGTATATATGTATAAACGATTGATAACCGCTTCTGTATTTACCTCCTGCTGGCGTTGACTGGTCCTCGGTGTCATTTGATTTGCTGCAACAATACGACGCAGAATCATCAATCAGCATTAAAGCGAGAGTTTGTTGTTGTTGTTTTTGTTGTTGTTGTTGTTGTTGTTGTTGTTGTTGTTGTTGTTGTTGGTGGTGGTGGTGGTGGTGGTGGTGTTGCTGTTGTTGTTGTTGTGGTGGTGGGGGTGGTGGGGGTGGGGATGGTGGTGGGTTTGTACAGCACGTACTTCGAATACTTAATAATATTTAGGAACTAATACGAGGAAGAAGAGTTATTACAGAGGAAGTGGGCAGTGTGGAAAGGTGTTTTGTTTTATTCAGTGCCAAATCTTCGTGCAGCGAGCTTCGTGGAGTAATTTATTTTAGGCCTCAAGTAATGTATTGGGGAATCTAGATAATTTAGCAAAGTCCTACACAAAGACGGCATTTTGCCACTTCACATACACTCTTAAAAAAATGTTAAGGATCACTTTTTTACAAGCACGCACACAAAACAGACAAGACCGAATTCTTTAATTTTTTAAAAATGATATAATTGAACAACCAAGGAGTAATGACAAACAAAGCAAAGATCGAACGCGGCAGCGACAATTTAGCTAGAGTGTGTCAAACGTGACAACCCTCGAAAATGGAATTCACAACAATGTGAATCGGTGTCAATAACGCGTGTGCCCTCCGTTGTGTGCCAGGCATTCAACACATCGTTGGCGCATGGAGTGGATCAGGTTGCATATGAATGCTCTGGGAACTCCATTCCACTCCTGCTGGAGCCATTGCAGCAGTTGACCCAGATTGGCAGGAGGAGGGTGATGTTGCTGTACCCGACCACATGTGCTCAATGGGGTTCAGGTCCGGGCTGTTGGCTGGCCACAGCATCCTGTTGACCCTGGCCTGCTGGATGAAGGTGTTTACAGCTGCAGAGCGATGGGGAGGTGCGTTGTCATCCTGAAGAATCGCACGAGGGCCGATCGCTTGGAAGGCTGGAACGACCAGGGGTTGCAGGATCTCATTCTGGTAGCGGACACCGGTCAAGTTGCCCACTACATGGTACAGAGGTGTCCTTAGACGTGTGCTGATCCCTCCCCAGACCATCACAGAGCCTCCGCCAAAACGCTGTCGTTCCAGAACAGCGCCTTCTGCGAAGCGCTCTCCGCGACGCCTCCACACTCGGATGCGACCATCAGCAGGTTCCAAGCAAAAGCAAAATCTGTAAACAACACCTGAGCCCACTGCTGACGTTGCCACCCGTCACATGTTGAGTGCACCAGGCTCGGCGAGCTGCTCGGTGATTAGCAGTCAGGGTTGTTCCTCGGACTGGACGCCTTGCACGCAAGCCTGCACGCAAGCCAAAGTTGTGTAAGCGGTTTCGGATCGTCTGACCACTAACAACAGTGTTGGTGGTAGCTTGTAGGCGTTGCCTAATGTTGTTTGCCGTAGCCATTCTTTGTTGCATGGCCTGCCTCTGAATGAAGCGATCCTCTCTTTGTGTGGTGACTCTGGGCCGACCAGAACGTTGTCGCTCCTGCACTCTTCCAGTTGCGTGGAATCTCTGTTTTAGTCTGATGATGACAGAGGGAGCCACTGAAAGCCTCTGGGCCACTTGCCTGGCAGCAACACCGTCTTGTAGCCATCCTATTGCCCTTCCTCTATCCAAATCGCCCAGTGGGGGCATGTTGCCACTGTGCATAATTGTGTCAGCGTGTCAACCTTTAAACACAAGCTGGTGAGCGATGTTCATAGCCAGGACCCTGTTGTAGCACGTGCATCACAACCTTTTGCCCTGGCATGCGTTCCGCAAATTTCATGGGGCTATAAAAAACACAATTTTTCTTCCAAAATGCAGAAGCTTTTGAGAAGTCCCACAAAGGGCAATAACTCTGCCTGCCAAACAAAATTCTAGGTCAAGACTCATTGTTCATTTGTTAATTCAAACACATTAATTAGTATGTTGATGTTTACTTTTTTGGCAATTTTATTTATAATTAGATCCGTTTTTTCAACCGATCTTAACTTTTTTTGAAGAGTGTATTAACATAAATCGCATGACTATATAGAGGGCTTGGATAAACAAACCTTCAAACAATTAAACCATCAAGACCAAACAAGGTGAAACAATAGGAAGAAAATAGAAATAACTTCTCCAGGTATTACCTTCGGTGTCGTTTTCTCCTGTAGACAATGATGCCGATGATGACGACGATGACCACAACGACGACAATAACTATAATCCCCGCGATGGTGGCAGCGCTATTTTCGCTATCATCGTCTTCTAGCGCCGTGATTTCAGCTGACAACCCCGGATTGAGAAAAGACACAACCAATAAATACAGTATTGATTTTTGAAAACTTCAATCAAATTATTAGGTCATGTTCAAACGTACAGATAATTAAAATTGGCTTGCCAGTTCACATCACAGTGTCGTCTGCGGACACACATAATAACGGACATTTTTTGGCTGTTTTTGAATTAAGTAATTTGATTTTTGGACGATCCACACACACGGAAAAAAAAAACTCCCAAAGAAAACGAAACATCAGAACACAGACACACAGACAGACACACACACACACACACACACACACACACACACACACACACACACACACACACACACACACACACACATACACACACACACACACACACACATACACACACGCTCGCACGCGTGCCACACACACACACACACACACACACACACACACACACACACGCACGCACGCACGCACGCACACACACAAACACAAACACCATGTCTATTTTAAGTGAAGGAATGCTGTTCGTAAATTTAAGTGGGTTCTGATTTTGTGCTTAAAATCAAACAGCTTGGCGTTTTTCGAATTGTTTTCAAATGTATACGTTGCCCTTCCTTTTTCAAAGTAATCGTTTTTCTCAAGGCTTCCCGATTTTGTTTTGTTGATGTTTTTATTCTTTCTAACGACAATCATCATGTAGGAATACTTAAAATAGCGCCCAGCTAACGAAGTTACAATAGTACAGTACAGTTTTATTAAGAAAAATGCACTACCTGTAGACGTCATGGCGCCCACAGAAGACGAAGATGAAGTCGTTGTGTCGAAAACGTCTTTTCATTGGTTGGACGTGTGTCGAGGTTTTGCCTGAGATGCTGTAGATTCTGCATCAAAATACAATTGAGAGAGTTTTATGTTGACATACAACCTTAAGAACAGTTATATCTCATTAATCAGCCTCAGCATTGAGTAAGCTACACATCTTCACGATTGAATACGCTGCAGCCTATATGCAAGTTAAATTTTATAGTGAATTAAATTGTGGAATCGTCAAGAAAAATTCGATGTGATTTACCTTCACTGTGCTTACTGGTTAACGGCCCATTAACTAACAAGAAACTGTATCTAGGAAACATTTTTGAAGTTTTTGCTTGTACACGTATGTAGAACTCCAGCATAATAGGATTTGTCAATTGTCCACGACTGAAATGGTTATGCTGGTAAAGTACTGCCAGTCTAAGTGTCGATGGCCCATATGGAAAGTGAAAGAGATACCCATGTTGTTTATTCATGTTCGGATGCGTGGCTTAATTGTGAACGAAATTTCCATTACTCGTATGTCGACTATTTCGCTTCCTGCATTCCTTTCTGTTCCTTTCTGTCTCATTCTCTCTCTTTCTCTCTCTCTCTCT
>NC_090251.1:26480162-26510162 GCF_037325665.1 Littorina saxatilis
CTCTCTCTCTCTCTCTCTCTCTGTCTCTCTCTCTGTCTCTCTCTCTCTCTCTCTCTCTCTCTCTCTCTCTCTCTCTCTCTCTCCCTCTCTCGCTCTGTCACCTTTGCACTTCCTTGCTAAGTAAGGCTTACCCTACCATTACGAATCAGCGTCTAATTTACAGATTCAATTTCGTGCAAAAGGGGGCGGTGCTAACGCACATATTACACTCCCCAAACTTTACCATGTCAGGATCATTGATGGCTCTTGTGCGAATCTTGACCAAGCCACATCAGCACCAACACACACTGCTTCAACGTCAGAACAGGGTATGTTTTTTGAAAAAAACATCGATCTTCTTGCTTTACGTGTCAAACTTAATTTCGACAACTTTGATCTATTTCAATTATTTACCTGCAAAATGGTCAGACTGAAGTGTATTTATTTGAAGTATCTCGTATTTGTGTACTATACGTTCTCTGTCGATCTCACTGTAAGTGAAGTTGAGAACTGACTCCATGCTCCCCTTCATTTCGTACAAGTTTTGAAAGAAAACTCAAGTAGCATTCATTTCAAGTGTGACCGACATCATGTTGGCAGTCCTGCTTGGAAATGCATTTCATAACAGGATATCCCTACCCTGAATTCCAAACGGTATGGGAGGTTTCGGAGATTTAGTTCGGGACGACGACGCTCTATGAGCTGTTCATTATATTAAGGGAAGCAAGCGGTTAAAAGCGGGCGTCGTCAGGGCCAATAAGGGGGAATACTAACTTGTAGATCATGTACCTGTGATTTGGTGGATAAAGTGAAAAGTCGTGGCAGAGCATCTTTTAAGAGTGTTAGTTTAAATCATGGACAATTTATCCTGGACCGCCAACTAGCTCTCTCTCCGCTCTTTCTCTCTATTACGAGGTAGCGGCCTCTCGCATTTAGGAACCTACGCTTACAAGCCTTTCAGAAATCAGGGGGACGTGATATCCGGTGTCGATTGTAAACATGGACGAAGTTGCCGAGGTAAGTTCTGAAAATGCTAAAATAAACTCAGCAAAAGTGCATATGGAACATGTTTTTCGATGAGTTTTGTTAAGTTTAGTTTGGAGTTTTGGAAAATCCAGTTCATTGTCACCTCCCATTGTCACAAATAACTGGAGCGTGCTTTCTTTTCACTGTCTTTGAATCGCTGGCCTTTCAAACCGGACGCGACGCGCCCCTGAAAGTCGAGAGTCGTAACCTCGAAGGGTCACGTGACGAGTTGGCGGTCCAGGCTATTTTGGTCTATGGTTTAAATCGACGAATTCCGGAAATAATTCTGTCTGGCTTGTAAGGGTTGTGAAAGAGTTGTTTCTCGTGGAAATAACATGTATGCAAGCTTTCCCACGTGACGTTCTAGGCCAATTAATAGCGTCAACGCGTGAAACCACGCCGCTGACTAAGGGATTGGTCTATAATGTCACGTGGGAAACCTTGTCAGAATGTTTCCAAAAGAAAGAAAAACAACTCTTTCACGGCGAATACAAACCCGGCAGAAATATATTTGTCCGAACATCGTCTCCAGTATGGTAATCAAGCTGATTTTTCTTTTGGAAATGTGATGTTGTTATAAATTAAAGTACCGTTAACCACACCAGAAGAAGCTGCCTTTGGCTGACTCAAATTGTTCTTGAAGCCGCTGTCATTTTAATGAGAAACATAACGTTACTTGAAGCTATCACCCATACATTCTAATTGGATTGGATTGGATTGGATTGGATAAGATTTACAGTCCAGTGAGGTTACCCTCATGGAAATTCGGGCTGCTTTCTCCCCGGGGAAAGCGAGCTGCCATACATACGGCGCTACCCATATTTTTATTTTTTTTCCTGCATGCGTGTATTCATGTTTCCTGAGACTTAATGCCGTGTGAGATGGAATTTTTTTACTTTATTCCAAGTCCCACGGGTATTTGATGGACATTTTTATCTATGCCTATACAATTTTGCCAGGAAAGACCCTTTTGTCAATCGTGGGATCTTTAACGTGCACACCCCAATGTAGTGTACACGAAGGGACCTCGGTTTTTCGTCTCATTCGAAAGACTAGCACTTGAACCCACCACCTAGGTTAGGAAAGGGGGGAGAAAATTGCGGCCTGACCCAGGCCTGAACACGCAACCTCTCGCTTCCGAGCGCAAGTGCGTTACCACTCGGCCACCCAGTCCCGAGATTCTAATGTAGTTATACCTGAACATTGACAATGACGAAACAAAGATTGTGTGTGTGTGTGTGTGCGCGCGCGCGTGTGTGTGTGTGTGTGTGTGCGTGTGTGTGTGCGTGCGTGTGTGGGTGTGTGTGACCATGTTTGAATTTATTCGGATTTAGTTCTCTTTCCTTGTTTGTATTATGATTGTGTAAGTGTAAAGCGCTCTGGGCTCGTCACCACGAGGTTTACGCGCTATATAAGTAATCGTTATTATTATTATTATTATACATACACTTATGTCTCGTAAAATCAGATTAAGCTGCCATTATTCAAACTACTAATTATGTCTGCAGCTTCCAGTGAAAATTCTGATGAGGTTTCCGATCCAACCACATGCGATTTGGTCACACCAACTCCTCCTGGTACAGAGAACACCACGTCTGATGCCACGACTAATCTGACTTCTCCACCCTCGGACACTTCGACCTCTGGACAGCCAACGGCTACCAGTGGGAGCTGGAGCTCTGCTTCCTCGTCGTCATCGCCTTCGTCTCCTACGAGTTATGTGCTAGTACGGGCTCGTCTTCTCCACAGTATTCGGTGACAGGCGGGGCCACTTCGGGTAAAAAAACATACCAGAACTTCCCAAATAGTGCTATGAAATTACATGTGATGTTGTATATTTGTTTATGCATGATTACTGTCCCCAAAATCAGAAAAGCATTAACGCTCAACAATTGAAAAAAATGTAGTTTTTCTTATGCATTCCCGGCACTAAACTGTGCTCTACTTGAATTCTAACCAGGTTGAAACGCCTTTCCTCAAAAAGCACAGCAGAACATCTAATCAACCCAAACAAGTTTGACTGGATAATAATTTGATGGGTTTTTTCTCCACTGGAATGTTAGGACTGCTCATTTCTGCCACTTCCTGGTTATTTTTCTTGAATGAAAACATTTTTTTTTATTGGCGACTCTCTTTTTTAAGAGACTGTCACATGACCCCTGTGGCAAATAATTATAATCCGAAAGGTTAACAAAAAATTTTAAAAAATAACTTTGTTTTGCTTGCTTAAAATACATTTAGATATAGTAATGTTAATGTTATAGTAAAAACATTAAAAAAAATTTAAAAAAATCAATGAAGAAGGATGCTCCCCGCCAACAACAACAAAAAACAAAAACAAAAAAAGGCAAAAAAGAAAGGGTTGAAGCAGCCTGCATGCAACTGAGATTTAAAAAAAACAACAAAAAAATAAAAAAATAACTTTGTTTTGCTGGTCATAATAGAAAAATGTGAAAAGATGAATAAAAAACGCGCCCATATAAGATCATGTTTCAGAAGGATTACTTTAATTGTCCATGCTTATTTTTACCCCAGGGGGGTCAAGTGCAGACGGGGGTAGTGAAAAAACGTTGCCGTCATCGTCGGGGCGTTGGTGGCTGCTGTGGCTGTCGTGGTTGTGTTCGTCATTATTTTCATTGTCTACAGAAGAAAATTCCAAAAAAGGTAACAGGAGAATTTTTAGTCATAGATTCGAATGCCCCTGTTTGGGTACATTTCAGCTTAACAGGATCCCTTTCAAATAGATTACTGTCGTTTAATTGCCTCAATTGTTGAACTGTGCATCAGGAATAAGTGTTCACTAAGTTATATCAATAGCAGTAGTTTCCAGCAAAAGTCAGCTGAAGACAGTCAAGATAGAAGAGTAGTTGGAATAGCATCGATCCTTAAACATTACTTTACATGCATGATGTCTTTGAAGTAAAACGTTATAAGGACAGGACAAAACAGATGACAACAATTAGATCTGAGTTTTGTTCAGGTTGAACTATTTACATCAGAGAAACGCTGAGAACCTAATTGTTTTAATGAATACGACCTCATCGCATATCACAAGTATCGTGTCTACACCATGCTCTTTGAATTCTGCAAATACATGTAACCTATATTCGTCTGTACTCTATTTCAGTCTCAAAACACCCCCACCCCCTATCACATTATTCCCAACCATCGTGTTCTCTCTATAGTAGTGTGGATGCTTAATTCTAACACAAATTATCCAAAAAAACTATTTACAGAGAGATAGCCACAGAGAGAGAGAGAGAGAGAGAGAGAGAGAGAGAGAGAGAGAGAGAGAGAGAGAGAGAGAGAGAGAGAGAGAGAGAGAGAGAGAGAGAGAGAGAGAGAGAGAGAGAAAGTGTGTGTGTGCATACGCGTAGTTAAGTTTGCTTAACCAGTGTAACTTGTTACAGAAAACCCGATGGCAGAAAAAGCAGTGTCAAAAGATTGTCAACGTCAGCAAGAGGTAAATATAATTTTTGAAATTCATTGATGTTCAAAGAAGAACCTGGCATTGCTGACAAATTATAACTTCTCCTCGTAGACGGAACACACAATTGCTGTGGAACGTTTCCCTATTCATGTTGCTCTTGTTGATGAATGAAGTAAAAGAGCCAAACACTTGATTCATTGCTATCTAAAAATATTTCATGATTCCATGCAATATTGTATGTGATATTCTAATGAATCAGAATGTATAACATAACCTAGACTCCAAGTATTATTCATCTTCTCTGCATTGTGTTATTGTCAGCATACTCATGCAAACGATACCGGAGTTGCCAACAACATATTCCATATGAACTTATAAAGTATGACAGTTTACCACTATCTCACTTGCAAATCTTCTTGATATCCTGGATCCGCTTACTTGTCTAAATGTCACTCGCTTGTACCCCGTTTTGCTGTGATGCTTGCAGATGGAGACTACACAGACATTGATGCAGTGGGGACGCTTACCCAGGCAACAGCTGGTAACGCAGACTTCAATCCTGACGACCCATACGAACTTGCCTTGGACGGTGCTCCAGGGAAAACTCGCAGCTCCCACACTGATCCCTTCACCAACGGTGCGTCCCACTACAACCAACATCAGCTGAACGGAACACTGGAAGACGACTACAGCTGCATTGACGATACACAACCAACGGCTACAGGCGCTCATGGGAAGAACACAGCCCCAGCACAGCCAGACCCGAGAGATGTGTACAGCGTTGTCAACAAGCCAGGCAAGAAGACTCCTACTCCAGGGTACAGCCTCGAGAATATTGTGGGCGACAAGCCAGTTCTGTCCAATCCTAATGATGAGTACAGCGTTGTCAACAAGAAAGGCAAGAAGCCTGACCTCGCACCTAAACCTGGACATTCCGACACCGAGTATAACACCATTAGCCACAAGGGAAACACCGCTACCGGGGATAAGGCAGCAAGGGGCGCAACCTCAGATCCTTACAACAGAATCGACGCAGTTGCCTCTCTTGGTACAGACGGGCAAAATAGGGAGTCTACAACTGCTGAGGAAGGTTCTCTTGTGGATGATTACAACACCCTAGATTTTGCCGACACCCACCAGAATGAGCCAAAAAAAGAGAAAATTGGAGGAGCTCGTGCAGCGTACGACCACGTGCACAATGACCCGGATGACACCTACAACAAAACACGGATCGGAAAACGAAACGTCGTTATCGGTTCTGACTATGATCATGTGAAGCCTTCAAACTGACGCATCGGTTATTAACTGAATGGATTTCCGCACCAACTGTGATATCTGTATCATAGCTTTTTTCTTTGTGAGTTCACACATAGGCCTGCATAGATAAATGGTCACGTGGCCCCTTGAGCATAGTCTGATAAGTATCCATGCAACTGTGTGTTATAGAGCAGGGCCGGACTACCGGGGGGGTTATGGGGGTTGCGCAACCCCCCCCCCCCCCCCCTAGCCTAAACATGTACCTCACTTATTTAAAACATTTTTTATTATTGTTTATTTTATGCCGTTTCATGCAAGGAGCGACCATTTTGCTATCTCAGAATATGACCTACCCATCAGCTTCAGGGGGCTTCGCCCCCTGACCCCCACTGGCAACCCCCCCCCTCCTCTTAGCCTAGTCCGGCCCTGTAGAGTTTTGCTGTTCCTGCGCGAGTCGTTTCAGAAAACGTGCGTGTAGGGACCTGTAGACTCCGCACAGAAAATTGAACATAAATGATTTAATCCATGGTAACTATGGTAATCATACATTATAAATAAAAAATAGAAATAAATGAAATCACCTTCTTTTACCCTTTAACCTTGTTTAAATGTACTGTTTTAGTCGGATTTTTAATATGTTCCCATGAGTTCTGGCTTTATATTTTGTCTATGATTAACATCGGAAATATGGAACTTCGGCATTGCTTTTTTTCATTTGTTCAAATGATGTTCCAAGAACGTTGATCAAACAATTCACATTCTCCTTTCAATTGTAAATGTGTCTTACAAGATGTCAAAGTTAATATTACATAAAGTAAATGACAAAACCAGTGGCTATTGTATTATTGAAGAGCTCTGACAGTCGCCTACAATTCTGTGGATACAGGTTCCTTCGGGAAACTCTTTTTTTTACCTACTGTGCGACATGTAAATATTGTGAATTCTCGTAGAACTATTGTATTAACATTGCAAGTATTGTGAATATTCGCAGATATGTTTGGATATGTAAATGTTTTACAACTTTTTTCTTTATTATTTCTTAAAATTATATTGTGAATGTTTTGTAGAAGTATTTGTAAGAAAAAAGGAATGAGCCAATAAGTGCATATTATGGAGAACTTGACGTGAAATAAGGTTCCGCAGACTTTGTTCTTCTTTTGGTAAAACATTAGGTGCTGTCTGTCTTCTTCTTGACTGATTTTCGTCTTTCTCTTAATTGCTATCATATCTCTGTTTACATTCTTTTTAGAATTCTTTGCTGACGAAGAGCTATTGTTCGAAACCGGTCCTTTTTGGGGGGTCCGTTATTGTCCATGTTTCTAGTGAGTACGTGTCATTGTTATCTTGTTCTTGTTCTTCTCGCCTGCAGTATCTTGTTCCTATTGTCAAATAATCATAGCTGGTTTCCGCTGGCTGCCTATAGTGTATGTCTTTACTGCTGTTGTGTGTGCATGTGTGGGGTGTGTGTGTGTGTGTGTGTGTGTGTGCGTGCGTGTGTGTGTGTGTATTTGAGTGTGTGTGCGTGTGTGTGTGTGTGTGTGGCGGCTGTGTGGATGTGGGTACGTTTGTGTGGGTGCGTTTGTGTATGTGCTTAGATTCTAATAAGGAAATGGTTACCTACCTATTGGGGACTTTGTATGTAAGGAAACATATCCCACGGCATGCAACACAATTTGGATAGAGACAAACACGAGCAAAACAAGACATTTTCACAGTCATAGAGTAAACGTTGCAATTGTTAAGAGGCAGTAAAGATCCACCTATTTCAAATCGCTCGTCTGACTCTGAGGAAAGCCTCAAGATCAAAATGTTACTCTAACAAACTCCAGTGCCTAGACTTCTTTTTCCGTTTCAAAACTCCTTTGGGAGACCAAAATTAATTAAACAATCTGTGGTGATTTTCCCCAGATGCTAACGAACGTGGACTGCAGAAGTTCCGTTCAACTGGAAGAGAAGACCTGCCTTCTTGGCAAAGACAAACTAAGGTCTAACTGGAAACTGACAGCAGAGTAAATCTCTTCTACGATATTATACATTTGCTTGAGTAGGTTTGGTTTGAATATTCACACAAGGATGCAGATGGTATGGAAATTATTATTATTTGCTCATATCTCCTAAAAGAAGCTAGATTTAAAACTTCTCGCCAACGTAGATGTCACGCAGAAATAGCCCAATAAACTAACTATTTTGAAATAACAGTGACTTGGTCGTTGTGAGCCTGAATGCGAGTGTGAGTTAGTGTCTTTCAGCCACAGACAGGGAGCATTACACGCCACCCCTGAGTGGGGATTGCTGGTTGGTCAAGACAGATCACGTGGGGTGAGCCTCGCGTGGGTAGTTGTCGGCTTCTGTGCACTTGACAGCCGTACACTGACGAGGAAGGAGGTTCTGTTGTAGGCACCCTTTGAGCATTAGTGCAATGCAAGTGGAGGGATTTTATTGTGTAATTGATACAGTAGCTGGAAGCAGTGTCCATTTATAGTTGACCTGCTAGGCTGTGTTGGTGGTCAGCTTGTGCCCCTTCATATTATCCCTGCTGCGTTTGGTGTTGGACAGACTGTTAGTGTCTCACAGGTCACTGGTGAGTAGGCTGGTCATGGGTTGAATTATGCATGTGTGCTGACCCAGCAACTACTGTGTGAATGAGGTTGGGTGCGAGTAATTTTCAGTTTTCGTTTGCTTTTATGTTTCATTTTGTGAGGCTTTCTTTTGGGATGGGAAGGTGGTAACGTTTTCATGTCCTAACCTTTGAAGAGACTGATAGATTGAATGGTGAGTGAATGTCTGACCATGCGCTGATTTTATGAGCGGTTAAACATGAAATGATAGCTTGACCTTGTGCATTCAAAATGGCCGATTTTGTGAAGAGGTAAAATTGAAATAATGGCCTAGATTGAAAGAGACCACAAATCAAAAGTCTATTCATGTGTTTATTGTAAAATTGGCTTTGAAATGTGTTGGATGAAGATGGATTTTATTTATCTGTTATAATTTCCAGAGAGGTGGTCAGGGCATTGGTCAGCTTGTATCATAATGATTTGTGTGTGTTCAAAGATATTTTATGGGTGATGTGGCCCAAGTTGTGTGGAACATGATATGTGTGTGTAAAATCACTGGGGTTGAGATTTGTACAATGTGATTTTTTTTTTATGAAATAATTGATGAAATGATATTTTGTTGAGGAAACAAAATGGCGGCATAGGGGAAGTGTATGTGGTTATTGCCCCTGTTCAATAAGGGAAGATAATACCCCAGTCTATATTGTACTTCAGGGATACTTGCCCTTAGTTTGGGGAGAGTTATTACCCCTGTTCCAAAATGGCCGCCTCATGTTATGAAAACATTGATATGGTTTTTAAATTGTGTGACTTCTTTTGCACATTGCTTTCTCTAAGTGACTTGTGTTTGGTAAATTCATATGAATTGAACCTTAGGGAAGAATTCCCGTGTTTTCATCCCTTCCTGGACTTTGATAATTTTTGTGGAAAATTTAATTGGTAATTATAGAGAGTTTGAACTTTGAAAATTTTTGAACAAAATTTTCCCAACTTTTTACACATGACAAGAGGGAATGAGAACTTAGTTTTTTTTGAGAAAGCATTGTGTAATGAGAGTTTAATTTGGTATTAGTAGTTAGACTATAGGCTGCCTCATTTATATGGTGCAGGACCTATCCACATACCTACTGGACCTATCCACATACCAGTGTGGGTACAGCCGGACGTTTTGGCTTCAGGCTGGGGCTGTTGGATGACAGCTTACTTACCATCTCCACCTGTTGGTTCTGGACCTTGGAGTGGTCAGAGAGGAGATGGCCGTTGCCCTTTTTCTTGGGGTGATGAGTGGATGACATCCCTGATCTTCCTATCAGGTTGATTTTGTTCGACTTGAGGGAAGTAAGCCAGTAACAGTTGGGTTGTGGGACTTTGCTAATATTTTGTGTGTGCCTAAGAGAACATTGGGAAAGAAACATACGTTGGTTTTCAATAACCAAGACTCAGTAGTTCAGAGACCGTGTGGGGATTATACGAAGAGATCACAGTATTCAACCATGGTATGGATTTGAGTCGAAAACCAAGTGACAATGAACTGAAACCCAGGGCTGAGTGCTTGTGATTGGCATGTCATTCTCAAATACACAGAAGAAACTGAGGGATAAACCTGAGCAGATATTGTGAATATTTTCTGGTGGTTAATTGATTACAAGAGTGATCGTGTTGAACATTCTCGTATATTTATCGCTTAATGTTTGCACATTGATGGAGGTTCAGTTGTTACCCCATTGATTGACAAGTATTTTTGAGAGTGCACTCCGGCTTTAATAGGGTGTGGTACATGCAAATGTGTTAAGGGCTACAATTTTTCTTCAAGTTAGTTAGTTGTTTTATTTGATAGTGTTTTATTTTTAGTGTTATTGTATTCTATTAAGTTGTTCATTCATTACTTTGATATTTGGTTTGAGTGGAAGTGTATGATTGCAGTTGTCTTGTCTTGTGTTAAATAATAAACTTATTTCTTTTTACAGTTGAATTAAATTGGTTGGGGTTCTTTTATTTTATTTCATTCTTTTTCTTTCTCTTTCTCCTCTATCCTTTGCTCTCGCGATTAGCGCGTGACAGAGAACGTCAATTTGGCATACAAGCTGAGTTGTGAAAAGGTCAACGCCGGTGGTATGTTGTTTTGCCTGGGCAAAACTAATTACTTAATTATTTAATTACTTAATAAGTCAATCAGCATTTTCATTTGTTGCATCAAAGAATATAACATGAGCATGATTTCAAAACACTACTAAATCCTTTCGCAAATGCAAAGGCACCACCACCACCACCACGAACGACAACAACAACAAAAAACAACAACAGCAACAACAAACAAGTCGCGTAAGGCGAAAATACAATATTTAGTCAAGTAGCTGTCGAACTCACAGAATGAAACGCAATGCCATTTTACTCGTAGCATCGTCAGGCCACCGCTCATGGCAAAGGCAGTGAAATTGACAAGAAGAGCGGGGTAGTAGTTGCGCTAAGAAGGATAGCACGCTTTTCTGTACCTCTCTTTGTTTTAAATTTCTGAGCGTGTTTTTAATCCAAACATATCATATCTATATGTTTTTGGAATCAGGAACCGACAAGGAATAAGATGAAAGTATTTTTAAATTGATTTCGACAATTTAATTTTGATAATAATTTTTATATATTTAATTTTCAGAGCTTGTTTTTAATCCGAATATAACATATTTATATGTTTTTGGAATTAGCAAATGATGGAGAATAAGATAAACGTAAATTTGGATCGTTTTAGAAATTTTTATTTTTTTTTACAATTTTCAGATTTTTAATGACCAAAGTCATTAATTAATTTTTAAGCCACCAAGCTGAAATGCAATACCGAACCCCGGGCTTCGTCGAAGATTACTTGACCAAAATTTCAACCAATTTGGTTGAAAAATGAGGGCGTGACAGTGCCGCCTCAACTTTCACGAAAAGCCGGATATGACGTCATCAAAGACATTTATCGAAAAAAGGAAAAAAACGTTCGGGGATATCAATCCCAGGAACTCTCATGTAAAATTTCATAAAGATCGGCCCAGTAGTTTGGTCTGAATCGCTCTACACGCACGCACGCACGCACACACACACACACACACATACACCACGACCCTCGTTTCGATTCCCCCTCGATGTTAAAATATTTAGTCAAAACTTGACTAAATATAAAAAAGAACAAAAAAATGACCAGAGCAAACACACGAAGCATTCGAAGACAGTGACTATCGTTAGCAAGTGTTTGGGCAACGAGAAGTGTGGACATGTCCATCATCCCAAACCTTAAACATTCAAGTACTATTCAAGTTATATTGTTGTTGGTGTTGTTGTATATACTATATTATCCCAATACTGGGAAATTCGGGTCGCTTCCTCCCTATGAAAAGCTAGCAGCAACAAGAGTCGCACTACCCAGGTGTGTGCGTGTTTAACGTTTGGGTGTAACCAGCCACCTGCACTTATGGCAGAAAGGCCATCTGACCATAATCTGTTACGTGCCATTGTGGTGACACGGGAGTGTGACATGGAGTCTGCACATACAGTTGACCCGTATCCGTCCCCGCCGGGATTCGAACCTGCGACCTTCGGATCACAAGTCCAGTGCTCTACCAACTGAGCTACCCGGTCCCCTATGTATGTAATATCCAACATGTCACCATTGATTCAGTGAGCTATGAAGTTAAATACAATTTAAACATTGGAGAAACTTTGTTATAAACGATTCATCTCCAGGGAAAACATACATCAAACACTTCACACAGAGTTTCAGTGCTAAGATTGTGAGGCTCCTTTTCTCTCTAGAAAGCCAGCGTGCGAGAATTGCTTTGATAATTGTGTTAACACTAAAAATCTTTTTTTCAGGAGAGGCAATTAGTTGAACGATTTGTGTACGAAAGTAGAAGACCAGGATAACTTGTGAGACGTTTCTATTCACAACTATTTTCCTCGCTGTTTCTTCTTGAATTTCATGTCCTGAAACCTGTATTCAGTAACAAAAAAAGACATGCTTTTAAGAAAAAGGTTTTACAAAGTTTATTTTTGTCAGATTGTGGCACACACCCGCACACACACACACACACACACACACGTACACACACACACACACACACGTGACACTCACACACACACACGTACACACACACACACACACACACTCACACAGACACTCACACACACACACATACACACACACGCACATACTTACACACACACTGAAACACACACACACAAAACACAAACACACAAATACACACACCCCCAGACACACACACACACACACACACACACACACACACTCACACACACAAACCGACATTCAAGTACCCTATTAATAGACCGAGAAGCAAAATAATGTGCAAAACACGTAACACTGACTCATCCGGTTTGTATTTTGAGAAACTACTTGTTATTCAATACTTGGTAGAAAGACCTGCAGCTCCGTGCAATATCGTGATGTCACTACAATAGACGTTAAAACGATACGAAAGATTGAGGAAGTTAAATGCACACATGCAGGTAGGTACGTGTGCATGCTAAGTCAGTTGAGTCTCTGGCCTTGGCACGATACAGATGTGAGGATAACTGGCGAACTTCTTCTCGCTATAAGGTAGGAACACGTTTAAGGTGGCTTATATACTTTTAAATAAGTTGTTGCTATTCGTTTCCCCCCCCCCCCTCCCCCCGCCTTACACATATTTTAGATAATAAACTGTTCTGTTTAATATCTTGTTACGATTAACATGTGTGATTGAGGTATGATATGTTGCTCGTGATACAAGAAACAATTGTTCTAAATGTTCATTGCTTGAAAAGCGAGGTAGGTATAGTCAAGTCATGCTGATGGGCCATTGGTGCACGTTTAACAAAAAATATTTAAAAAAAATACATAGCAACTTTCATAGAGTATTTACGGAGAACTATGATGATTAGTGCTATCTTGTTTCACTGCTGTCCTCGGTCAGGCATATTTAAATGAAACCTGGCTGTTGGTGTGTGTGTGCCTTTTTACAACCCGGAACTTCTTAACCTAGCTGAGAAAACTAGACCTAGTGTAGTGCATTTGGCAGCGATTCAGAGACGTGAAATCGCTGTACAAAAAGGTTCCCACTCTGCACATGAAGTAGGCAGGGTGTAGATGTTTGACACGTGTCAACGTAGCAAGATATTCTTATTTAATGTAAAAGCCCAGACAGATCAGTAGTGGTGCAAGACATCGCTTACACGGGCAGCAAATTATACCGTTACATTAATGAGATTTCACATATCACACACTTAAAGGCATAATCCTGCTCGTGTAAGCCATCACTTGCACCACCACGGATACGTGCAGGGGCATCCTTCTCAGGGGCGGAGCAGTTAAGCCAGAGGGGGGGGGGGGGGGGTGTTACAACCTGGGATCCAGGGGTAGACCCCTTGTGGGGTCCATGGGCAAGGCCCGGCTGGGGGGTCTGGGGGGCGAAGCTGAAGAGTTTTAGCTATTTTATGAACAATTTATGGCTTATCCTTGATTTTAAACATGATCAACTGGTGTCAGCAGCCACTCATTATTTCTTTTCAAGTTAGTATTACTGTTTTTATTTTTTTTGGAAGCCGGGGGGGGGGGGGGGGGGGGGTGGTGGGGTGGCGGCGGGTTCCGGAACCCCTGACACCTCCCCCCCCCCCCCTAATCCGCCCCTGCTTCTGAAAATCAAGTCTGTCTGCTTTCTGCGCAGTGAAGGGATTTCGTTCAATAATCTGATGTCTATTGATAACTGTCAATTATCCTACATACATGAAAGATACCACTCATGAGATAACATATGTATTCAAAGCATAGTTCATGTGAATGAGATCGTGTCAAACTAGTCTGGCAGGGACCTGATTTTCCACTGCTCGTGACGCATAGTCACCGAGACAAACGTCATTCTTGGAACACTTTTGCGCTCGTTGTTTCCCATGGAAGAATGTTGTAACTTATCCTCCCCCCCCCCCCCCCCCCCCCTCTGCTTCATTACCTCCGTACATTTGGGCTAGTTATTTTTCGATAAACACCCAGCAACGAAACAAATAACTAGACAGCAACAGCACGAATCCCCGATAGCTCACGGGATGAGGAGCTGCAATTAAGGTCCTTCGACGGACGTTTGGAGCAAAAGACACGCAAGTACAGTATGTAGGATACACAGAACACTACCTGGCTTGCTGTGTCGTACCAGATTTACACTCGTTGCTTTGTCAAATATTAAAAAGCTCGCTTTTGCTCGCAGTTAATTTTTTTTAAACTCGTGTAAATCTGTTACGACACAGCAAGCCATGTATTATTCTCTATTTACAAAATAACATACAAGCAAGAAAGCAAAATGCTCATACGACTTAACTTCGAAATAAGTTACATACTTCATAGCAAATCATGTGCTGTTCTAAACTACCCGTCATACAAAAACACTAGGCAGATGCTTTTGAGGGCAGATTTTTCTGATGAAGCTGTTGATTGTAAAACCAAGTTTATCCCATGACCTGCCTCTTTGTCTCTGTTAGCTGAGGAGGTGATTATTCTGGATAATCCATCACAACTCCATCACAACCGAGTCTCGATCTCACCTGTCATTGGCCATTTCTTTGATATCAGAGTACTATTGAATAATTTATAGAAGTCATCTGCATATTTATTGTTAACTGGAGACTCGGAGACTACTTTCTTTAGCAAAACGATTGAAATATTCTGCGGTATAAAAGTCGAACTCACGTTTAGCTAACGATCTACATACATTTTAACATTGAAGAAATAATGAAAACAACAAAGAATACACATAATCTGCTGGGGTAAAAAGAGCTGTGTGAAGATTATGAGTTGGCCAAAGCGGTGAGAGAGAGAGAGAGAGAGAGAGAGAGAGAGAGAGAGAGAGAGAGAGAGAGAGAGAGAGAGAGAGAGAGAGAGAGAGAGAGAGAGAGAGAGACAAGACAAGACAAGACAAAATCTTTATTATCGAGGGTAATAGATAAGCAAGAATATTGCTTTTTTACATCCAGCCCTCGCCCTAATCAGGGCCGGACCAAATGAGTTGTAAGGGGGGGTTCCTCCTTTTTTTTTGGGGGGGGGGGGGAATCAACGAAGTGGCGAAGCCCCAAGCGCGCGCCTGCTAAGCAGGCGCGCAAACTAGGAGGGTCCGGGGGCATGCTCCCCCGGAAAATTTTTGAAAAACGGTTAAAATCTGTGCAATCTGGTGCATTCTGGGCCTTGTTTTGAGGGTTAAGAGCAGCATTGTTTTGGTGCTAAAACTAGTAAAAAAAAAAAACCACTCAAAGCAAGGTACATGCTTTTTCCAGGGGTGGGGTTCCGGAACCCCTGGAACCCCCCCTGGGTCCGGCCCTGCTAATATAGGGTCAACAAGAACAGAAAACAATATAATCAAAGAATTATCACAATTATTATTAATATTATTATTAGAGAGAGAGAGAGAGAGAGAGAGAGAGAGAGAGAGAGAGAGAGAGAGAGAGAGAGAGAGAGAGAGAGAGAGAGAGAGAGAGAGAGCAAGCGATAGAGACAGACAGTGATTCAAGGCGCACAACTCTAGTACTCTTCATGGGCAACCGCTTAGATCAATCCCGACAACAAAATCCTGATTTAAAATCCTGAGCGACGAAATAAGAATTAAACAAAAACAGTATGCTTACAGTTTTATTCATTTGCTATCGCTTTTAGAGCATTGATTGCTAAATCTGGTTCAACAGAACAAGGCTGTCCCATCTGTCGTCTGCTGCAGATCTGTCGCATGGAAATTGCCACTTACAAAGTTGGAGATACGGTTAAAATAAAAGGTGGTGAAGAAGGTCGGAACTTGCGTGTGTTATTTTTCAATAAACAACAGTGTCTAGGTTCTGGTCATGCAGACAAGTTTTGACCTACATTGAATAGACCAGCAGAACAAAACTAAGCTTACCGCAGTACAGTACAGATAACTAATTACTGGCACTGAAAGCCAGATATCAAAGTAAGGCTCACCTAAATGACGATTGAAGAAGTAAGTAATCCGAATTTGAACACTGAAGCACAACAACTCGAATAAGCACAAATTCAGCAATCATCCTCATCGCTTGTAAAATCAGACACTCGCAGTCTTTGGCGAATGCCTCTGACAACCGACTTGGGTCACCGACTTTTTTGTTTGTTTGTTTGCTTAACGCCCAGCCGACCACGAAGGGCCATATCAGGGCGGTGCTGCTTTGACATATAACGTGCGCCACACACAAGACAGAAGTCGCAGCACAGGCTTCATGTCTCACCCAGTCACATTATTCTGACACCGGACCAACCAGTCCTAGCACTAACCCCATAATGCCAGACGCCAGGCGGAGCAGCCACTAGATTGCCAATTTTAAAGTCTTAGGTATGACCCGGCCGGGGTTCGAACCCACGACCTCCCGATCACGGGGCGGACGCCTCAGTTACCACTAGGCCAACCGTGCCGGTTGGGTCACCGACTGAAATCGGCCGGTAACTGCACAGTTTCAAATGCATTGAACTGCGCAATTTCTGTAATTCGTTTTCTTAAGCAGTATTGATTACTAAATACAAAAGCAGACGTTTTATGGCGCGTTTACCAAAAAGACAAAGGGGACTCGTTTCTCGTTTCGCACATGAATTTGATGACACGATTTGCGGTCGCTGAAGGTTTGGCCAGCAGAAAACAGGCACTCGCAGAGTTTGTGTCAAAAAGTGGTGGTTTTTTTAATGAAAACGTCGGAGTAATGGGATAAAAAGCTTACACACCTCGTCCTAAATATCGTGCATATTTTCCCTAGGGTAAATTTCCAGATATTACCTCACCAGAGGCTCTGTAATGAAAATCGACCCTAGGGAAAATATGCACGATATTTAGAACTCGGAGTGTGTAACCTATATTTCTCCTACATACGTGAGGAAGATCACTCATGCGATAACAATATCGTTCAAACCACACGTGTGTACATCATGTAAGTGAGGTCGTGTCAAGCAAGTCTGGCAGGGACCTGATTTCGACTGCTTATGATGCCAGAGTCACCAAGACAAACGTCATTATTAAAAAACAAAATTGCGCTCGCTAATTCCCCTCAATGAATTCGCTCGCAGTTCAATATTTAAAAAAAAATCGTGTAAATCTTGTACGACACAGCAAGCCAAGTATATGATTGAAAATGCCATTCATTCCCCTACCTTATTCAGAACACAGATTGAGTTTACATGACGTAGTATCTATACAGTGGAACCTACAACACAGACACCCCCCAAAATCAAATTCGCAAAATCAAGGTTCCCGCGTTAAAATCGACCAAAAATCAGAACAACTAAACCGAAACATGTTTAGCATGTTATCAGACAGAAAAATCAAATCTGCATCCAAAACAGTCAGTTTTGTTCACATATCTTGTCTAGCATGGACGCTATGGCAGGCTGAGCGATGTATGTGTCACTACTCTCAAAAGGCAATTTTGAAGCCGTTTTAGCGGGTAATGAGACCAACAACATATGGTATATTTCAGTAACTCCTCAACGCATTGTCTTCAAACTTTCAGTGATTTGTGCCAAGACAGGTCGTTTAACTACGCACGGAATCTTAAGTCATTTGAGATATTAGTTCTGCTGTTATTCGACATGCCAGAAATAGTTTTAAAAATAAAGATGTACCCTGTCTGATTGAACAGGAAAAACTTAAAATTAGCATGTATTAAGAAAGATGAAAGCTTCAATATACCCTTCAACATAACCTTAAATGTAATACATTTTCTACTATGGCTGTTCACAGCGCACTTGTTTAAACGCTCACACAAAATTCTTGGAAAATGCTCTTTCAAGAGCCATGATCAGTTAAGCGTGTCAGCAATGAGCTTTGCTAAGGCGTAGGCCGACATTTGCGCTCATCGCTCTGAATGAGACAACTTTCGCATTGAAATCCTCATACCACCCATGTCTGATAAAAATATGTACATGGAAGTTGAGTATGTGGCGCATCTGTTATTGTTCTTGAAGATGAAAAACAAATTGATTGTTTTTGATGAATCAGCAAAGACCTACCGACTTCTAGCATGTCAAATGACAGAAGATCTAATGTCTCAAATGACTTAAGATTTTGTATGTACTTTACGACATGTGTTAGCACAAATCACCGACATTTTGAAGGCAATGCGTTGGGAAGTTATTGAAATGTACCCTCTCACGAAATGAGTCGCATGTCACCTCGCGCAGTTCTGCGCAAGGCTTAATATATTAAGTCCGATGAGTGTCTGGTAACAGTGTGAGGGTCATCTTAGTCACAGGTTTATAACTCAAACAGTGTTTGCTCTTTTTTAAAACGGGTTTCACCACTGGATAGAGCATAAACAACTCTTTAGGAAAATGTAAAAATATGAAAATACTTTCTGGTAGCAACCAGAATAATAACCCTTTTTTCCCCCTGCTTTCTGGCATATATTGTTTCTGGTCTTACCTACATATATTGTGTCTGGTTCTATCATTGTTTCTAAATTATAACTTATAGCATTGTCTCTGGTTGCTACCAGATTTAGCTATACTGTTTAGGAATATTTCTGATTTAGATAAGCTACCCGAGTGGTTATTTTTAGTTACATTCCCTTCAATAAAAGATAAGTTAAAGCAACCTCTGTCTTCGGTGTCTTAATTGTATGCTCGTCTGCCTGTGCTATATATCCTTTTCCTTCCACCCGACCTTCCTACATCTGGCGCTGCGAGGCAAAGGTGACATGCGACTCATTCCGTGGTGGAGGGTCACAAATGTACCGGTTTTTTGTGTGTGTCTCAATATCCACTAAAACGGCTTCAAAAACCCGCCTTTTACGGCTTCTGAGAAGAATAACACCTACATCATTCAGCATGCCATAATGTCATTGTTTAGAAAAGATATGTGAACAAAACTGACTGTTTTGGATGTTGATTAGATTGTTCATTCTACAGACACGCAGAACATGTTTTGTTTTAGCAGTTCTGATGTTTTGTCAATTTTATCGCAGGAACCTTGATTTTGCGAATTTGATTTTAGGGGGTGCCTGTGTTGTAGGTTCCAATGTATAGACACTACTTCATGTAAACTCAATCTGTTTGCTGAATAAGGTAGGGGAATAAATGGCCTTTTTTCGTCTTTTAATTGGTTTTACACTAAACGGCGTAATCACAAAGAGCTGCCCCCAAACGCATCTGCCTAGGGTTTTTTTTAATTTGTATATGACGGGTAGTATAGAATCGGTTATCGTTGAGCAGTTGAAGTGTCGTAATCAACGAACCAACTCATCAATGTGAATATTGTCTGAACTGAAAATAAATTTCCTCGTCGGAGTGAACCTTTCACCGATTTAGCTGTATTGTACTTTGCAACCACTGTAAGCTGAGCTATCAAATACCAAAGGCCAAGATTAGAGGTTCAGCCTCCAACGAATGCTTTGAAACATAACTGTGCAAAATATCCCCACTGTACTTGAAATTAATTAATTAATTAATTAAAATTAAAATTAATTGACATTTCTGCATCCAAATGAATTAAACACATTATAGAATGTAAAAAAGAGATTTGTTTTCAAAATCTTAGGTAGTACTACCACCTTAAGGTGCCAACATGTGATGTGGTGCTTCCCGTGGCAGTGTCAAGGACTCACAATACCGCTCTAAAATAAAACTTGAGTTGTTGATGCTTGGTTGTTGTTGTTGTTGTTGTTGATTTGCTTTGGTTTTTTGCAACGCGGAACCTCGAAACCTAAGAAAGTGAGACCCAGTGTCGTGTAACGGTCGGCATTTTACAAATGTGAAGACGTTTCACGAGAAATAGTTAAGAGGATCTGCTACATTATTTTTTTCCCCGTCTTAATTGCACAGTGCAGAAAAGCTTTCCCGTGAGTTGTAAAAGTACCTGTTTTTAGATTTGTTATTACTTCAGCGCAGCAGATTAAAAACAAAGCCTGTTCACACCCACAGCCTTTTTTCCCTATCAAACATGTGTACATTCCTTCGAGTGTATACCGTCATATCATGTATGATTACATTGGAAGGAAGGTATCGTTCGACAGCGCACTTCAGTGAATGACTCAGTGTGTGTGTGTGTGTGTGTGTGTGTGTGTGTGTGTGTGTGTGTGTGTGTGTGTGTGTGTGTGTGTGTGTGTGTGTGTGTCCTATGTGTGTGTATGTGTGCGTGTGTGTCAGTGACATGTGTGTGTTTCCCATGTGCTAGATAGATTAATCACGAATCAAACAATTACAAAACTGTGTGTGTGTGTGTGTGTGTGTGTGTGTGTGTGTGTGTGTGTGTGTATGTGTATGTGTGTGTGTGTGTGTTTTCTATGTGTGCGTGTGTATCTAGTGACCTGTGTGTGTCTCCAATTGCAAATATATCAACACTGATCTTTTCCTTTTCAGTCTCTGAAAACTAGAGAATGAGATGGCGATAAAAAATCAAACACGAACACGGACCGGTTTTCAACATAATGTCTTCATCAGCAAATGCAATAAAAGTAGAGATGGCAGAAACGGAAATAAAAAAAATCAGTAAAGAAGAGAACAGACAGTTCCTGACGTTCAACTAAAACAAAATGTATGAATAAACATCACACCGTATAACCGGTTGATACGAAGAAACTACCCACGCTCCGGTTCAATCCATTTCAGCTCTCACGCAGCGGCAAAGCGAGGTGAGTTGCTCCACAAATTGCATCATAACTTTCACAAAAAGACATATCGTATTATTGTTGTTTGCGCTTTAGCATAAGAAGTATGCGTACCATATTCCAGAATTATTTTATTATTTAAATGCACTTGTAAAAGGGGAGCAGAGAATATTGACACATTTCAAGCGTTCTGCGCCAAAATGTTGACTTTTCATTGTTATTATGGAATATTTAATGCAAGTAAAAGATTATAGTCAACGGGAAAGACAAGATTAATCAATTCTTGAAACATGAGTGTACTTTTTGGTCTTTGAAAAGTTGCAATTCGATTACATGTCAAGAAATCGCGTAGCAACCCTACAAATTGCCGGTTGATACTCTCACGCTCGGTAGGGTGAGACTCTCACGCAAAGTTTTTATTCTCTGGTTGAGACTCTCACGAATGATTTTTGCTTTATTTGAGCAAAAAACAACAACAATTTACTCGTTTATGCAGGCAATCTTTGTTTGTCCGGTATTTTGCCACTGATTCCTGCTCTCCCCCCCCACACACACACACACACATATATACATGACCCCTCTCCCCATCATAGAGTTGTTATGTTCCCTTTTCCCCTATTGTAGTTTCGGCAAACTCGGGGTGTACCGCCTCTTTACAGACAGTATGAGTTGTCATTCATACCCTAATACACCCTTGATAATGTAAATGTCCGAGAAAACCCACACTGTTGCAGATCCTCTGTTATTGGGAAAAACAAGGATCATGGTGATTTTCTTGACATGATTCACTTGAATTTCTGCTTGTTCATGATCAAAAACTATATTTAACTACATTTCTAACTGTATAAGAGGCATGTTTGGAAGTGGATTGTGGAGTAAATATGTAAACCCGAAATACATGAAGTAAATACTAATACTTTGGCTCGGCTCGTTGATTTCATTAGAAACTCTCCTACTCTTTGTCTTAGTGAAGTTAGTCAGGTCTCTGATCAGATCTTCGTCCTCGCTTGATTTCTTCTTCTTCCTCTTCTTCTTCCGTGGTAGGACTGGGTTCTCTCGAACGTTGAAAAGTCCTGCAGGTTGTCCATACACTTTTGGATTTCTGCCGTTCTGACCCAGTGACTGTGTAAAAAACATATCTCAGTGACGCAACATGCTCTCTCCAACGCTGGTGTCACTCACGTCAGTTTCAATCACTTTGCCTTTGCCGACTCTGATTCTGAAACAGACCAGATCCGCAAGTCAATCAATGCTTTGTGGATGAATGCTTGCAAGGCAAAACAAGTAAAGGGAAGTAAAAGAATCATCAAGAGAGAGAGAGAGAGAGAGAGAGAGAGAGAGAGAGAGAGAGAGAGAGAGAGAGAGAGAGAGAGGTTTTAAACATTAAGAGACAACATAAGAGATTTTGCATCAAATCCAAACAGGTAAACATGCTAAGACATGAAATATTCTCCGTTTTCCATTTGAAAAACTGCGTGAGAGTCGCAACCGAGTATGCGTGAGAGTCGCAACCTTTCAAAATAAAGCAAGCGTGAGAGTATCAACCGGCAATTTGTAGGGTTGCTACGCGATTTCTTGACATGTAATCGAATTGCAACTTTTCAAAGACCAAAAAGTACACTCATGTTTCAAGAATTGATTAATCTTGACTTTCCCGTTGACTATAATCTTTTACTTGCTTTAAATATTCCATAATAACAATGAAAAGTCAACATTTTGGCGCAGAACGCTTGAAATGTGTCAATATTCTCTGCTCCCCTTTTACAAGTGCATTTAAATAATAAAATAATTCTGGAATATGGTACGCATACTTCTTATGCTAAAGTGCAAACAACAATAATACGATAAAATGTCTTTTTGTGAACGTTATGATGCAATTTGTGGAGCAACTCACCTCGCTTTGCCGCCGCGTGAGAGCTGAAATGGATTGAACCGGAGCGTGGGTAGTTTCTTCGTATCAACCGGTTATACGGTGTGAACATGCGTTCGCTGGGTTTTCACATAACATTCAGGGCTCGTTATTTCTGTCGATTTAACCACCGCTCGTTAGCAGATCTAAGGAAGCAAACGTAAACTTTGACCCCTAACCTTTGAACTGCGCACAAAACGCTGACGTCACCACATAAAAAAAACTACCGATAACCACTAACACTAACACTAACACTTTACACTTAACGAGTCTAATAACTCAAATCCTTCGGACAGCGCGATATTCGTTAATGTTCCTTTCAAGATACACATTTTCAAAAAGCGACCAAGCACTCTCGCGTACAGGTGCACTGAAGTTATGCAGTGCGGATCTTGCGTTTGGGTGACACCCGTCTGCAGCACATTAAAGTTAGGAGTATGGGAGACAACTCCAACTGACTAAGTCTTGCGTCTGCTTTTGCTTTCAGTTCGATACATTTTGACAAAGCGCACTGATTTATGCCACCGAAAAGTAAAAATAAAGCCTGCCAAAGTTCAACCAAAAGCTGAACACGTTTGGCTATTCAACGGCATCCTGTGCTACATTTGGGTCAAAAACAGTGTGGAACACGGCGAGCGTCATTCTTGAAAATGAACAAATTCTGACGTCCTGTTGAAATTTCTGAAAGCGGTCAAATGTCCTATTGATGCTGACGAGCTAGGACATTTGTCCTATAGGTATGCATTTGTAGCAACATCCCTGCAAACTACTTGATAATTTAGATGTCATACGTTTAGCCTCTTCTTGTAATATATACTTCATGCCATGAAAATAAGTTGATGATTGTCGTTTTATTTTTAGATAATGTTGTGCATGAGTGCGTGTTGAATGTCACTATTGGTCCTTTCTGTTGAATATTTCTTGTTGGTTTTACTCGGCCACTCACTGCATCTTTTTGTGAAATAATAAAGTGATATTGTTTTATAGTGTTTATTATGATAAAGGATTAATAAATGAAAGAGATACAGCGTAAAATTGAAATCGACAGAAAGTGACGTGGATACACATATTATCACTCACACATTGCCATTTGCCTGCAGTTACCATATTTCAAAATAACTTTTTTGTTTTGCAATTCGTTGTTTATTTGGAATGCTGTTGAGACAATGGTTTTTTTTGCAAGAAAGAATAATTGTTCTCATATTTTGATCCTGTACTTATAAGAATTATCGCGTACGTGTTTACAGAATAGATTTTGTTTGTTTGTTTGTTTGCTTAACGCCCAGCCGACCACGAAGGGCCATATCAGGGCGGTGCTGCTTTGACATATAACGTGCGCCACACACAAGACAGACGTCGCAGCACAGGCTTCATGTCTCACCCAGTCACATTATTCTGACACCGGACCAACTAGTCCTAGCACTAACCCCATAATACCAGACACCAGGCGGAGCAGCCACTAGATTGTCAATTTTAAAGTCTTGGGTATGACCCGGCCGGGGTTCGAACCCACGACCTCCCGATCATGGGGCGGACGCCTTACCACTAGGCCAACCGTGCCGGTGTACAGAATAGAGAAGATAGAGATATTTGTTGTACTTAAAACATACATTAGGTGGTGAGTTTCCCCAAACGATAGTGAACTTGGCACCTATTACAGAAGTTCCCCTAAACTGAAAGAGAAGACCTACCTCCTACTTGGAAAAAACAAATTAAAGATCTAACTTGGAAACTGACATCGGTGTAGCTCTCTTGTGCGATATTGTATACACAATAATCCAATAATGGCATTCTCTGCTTTTGTATGGTTTTATATTCCTCAGTGATGTATGTCACTGTGCAAAACATTTCAGCTTTTTTGTTTAGTTTGTACATTTCAGCCTCAATTCCTTTTCTCTGTCACAAGTAGCAAATAGTGACTGACTCGCATAAAGGAAGTTTGGTTCCGAAAAAAATCCATAGTAACATCCCTTGAAATGAATTTCTGCATTGAAAAACTAATAACAATATTAAATCAAGTCGTTTTTAAATGTTTCATCATGACGACACACACACACACACACACACACACACACACACATACACACACACACACACGCACGCACGCACGCACACACGCACACACTCACACACCCACACGCCCACACACACACACACACACACACATCGAGCACATTTACACACAGATAACGCTCTTCATATCACACAAGCTCACAAGCACATACAGGTAACGTATGTATAGACTGAGAAGCAAAGGAATGTGCAAAACCCGTAATACGAACTTATCCGGTTTCCGTTTTGAGAACCTACCTGTTGCGCAATACCCGGTGAAAGGAGCCATTCATTACAACCTGGTGCACTCGCAACAATACACCAGTAAACCACGCTACCGATTCAGGAAGTTAAACGCACATAGACGGGTAGGTACGACAACAAGCGCTTGCCAAGGTAGTCGATCCTCATACAGCAGTGTGATTATGCTAGTGAATGTCTCCTCACTTTGTGGTAAGAACACATATTTTACATACTTTTATATAACGTGTTCAGTAACCTTCGACAGTATTAGCTAGTCATCCTTCGAACAAATAATTGTGAATGATTCAGATACGTTTCGGTGTTGTTGTTCAGTTTAGCATAATGTATGTGAATGTCTTCTTCGTTGTAAAATAAGTCAAGAAACCAAGTAAGTCGATCCTCTGACGTTGACACATCACAGCAATGTGATTATGCTGGTGGATATCTTCTCGCTTTGTGGTAAGAACACAGAGTGTACATACTTTTAGATAACGTTTTGAATAACCTTCGACATTATTACTGCTATTTATCCTTCGAATAAATAATGATGAAAGATTCAGATAATTGTCAGTGGGTTTTTTCAGTTTAGCATATATGAAGACTTCTTCGTGGTACAAGAACAATAATCATAATTTTACAATGCTTGAAATAGGCTTGCATGCTTGAGTAAGGTGGCAAATTTCATAATTCGTTTTCATAAATTAAAAATACTGCGACGTTTCATTTTGCTTGTGACACAAAGATTATTAAGAACAGATACAATATGCCCCTGAATTGTTTCCAAACAAACAGCATTTTGGTGATAATTATGTACTGAATAAAATGTCAATTCTATGTAAAGTAACGTTTCTATAACTAATACATCTCTTTATAACTTCTTTGTCGCATGCCTGTTTTCCTTGAACCTCTCATAGCTGAGTAGTTGAAGGGCCGTAAACAGAGTCAGTGAGCCAACTCATCCGTGTTAACATTATCCTGCCTGTAAAACTTCCTTGTCTGAGTGAGGACTTTTGCATTTCATTCAGCTGACGTCAGGTGAAGAACTAAAACACGACTGCAGTGACAAGTACATTATATATTTGTATTACATATTGCTCAGAAAAAAAAACCTGTACTGTTCCCACTCTGCACATGAAGTAGCCTAGGCAGGGTGTTGATGTCTGACACGTGTCATCGTAATAAGATATGTTTTATTTAAGCCTAGACAGATCTGTAGTGGTGCAAGACATCGCTTACACGGGCAGCAAAGTAACGTTTCATCTAATGGTATTGCACTTGAGTCATCATTTTCTTTTCTACTTCACAGATCACAGAGTGAAACGCATAATCCTGCTCGTGTAATTACTTGCACCACCAGGGATCTGTGCAAGTGTTTGTCATAGAGTGAGGGCATCCTTCCACTTGGACACATTCCAACAATCAACAGTGTGTCTGCTTCCTGCGCTGTGAAGGGAGTTTGTTCTATAATCTGATGTCCATAACTGTCAATTACGAAATAACCTATTAGTAAGAAAAGCAAAATGCTCATACGACGTACCTTCGAAATAAGTTACATATGTTCTGCGCGAACTTAGAATCCGGTTTCATTCTAGAATGGACCGGGTCCAGGTTGGAATTCTAACCCTGCGCAAGTACAGGGGTGCCATTCTAGAATGAAACCCTTGAATAAAGGGGGCCGTAATGTTTGTAGGTAAGACAGAGTTGTCTTCCCTTGAATTATCTCCACCTGCACCTTTCCTTTGATAAAATGGGGCTGATTTGTCTACCCCTGAAAAAAATCCTTTGGCGATCTTGCGATGTCATGTCATGTCAAGAAAGTTGACACTCCTGAGTACGCAATAAACAAAGGCAGACCATAGCAAGGGGGACTACCAGGGCGGTAATGTTTGCAGGGCAGTTGTTTTTGTGATGAGAGCCGGTTGCGGCCGCTTGCAATGTCAGCGCTGTCTCCCTCTCGGAAATGTCCGGTTTTTTGACAATTTTTTTGACAGACAGACAGACAGACGGTCAGACCGACTAACCGACAGACAGACCAACAGAAGGACAGAGTGAGTTATAGAGCTGTTGTCACAGGTTTAAAAAAAAAGTTGACATTATATCTTCACAATTCAGAAGACCAACTTCATGTATATGAATAAGATTAAAAGTTACAAGCGAGATCGGCAAAACACTGTCAGTCCGGAAATTTCCGTTCGTAGCGATCAGTGCTGAGTGTCTCAGTCTCAAAATCGTAATCACTTTCAGAACATCACAATCCCAATTCACGATGTCTTTGAGTAAAGTGCAAAAAAACGGAGAAAAAAAAACCCAACCAAACACACAAAAAACAAAAACAAACAGAAAATCCACATTTGTGGCTTTGGCTGTGTGATAGTCTAACTGAAATGACTATTCCAACTTGGACCCAAATTCCAACCTTGCGCACGGCCGATTCTAGAATGGACCAGCAACAAGGGTTTCATTCTAGAATGGCACCCCTGTACTTGCGTAGGGTTAGAATTCCAACCTGGACCCGGTCCATTCTAGAATGAAACCGGATTCTAAGTTCGCGCAGAACACATACATCAGAGCAAATCATGTGCTGTTCTAGCTAGTTCCCGGAACATGTTTAGAAAACAAGAATTCTTCTTTTTGACACAAACTCTACCTCACTGAAACGGAAGTACGGAAGCCTGTCAGAGTTATTGTTATTGAATCTGTTGACAATCTCCTTCCTGCTTTTCTGCTTGCGATTGCAAAAAGACCTTAATGATTCTCTTCTCTTAACATACTACTTTCAGTTCACTTACCTGCTTGGTTCACAAGAAATGTGTTTCTGTATTGCTATCCTATCACTGTATTACTCTGTTCCAATGTTATCCTTTTACATACATTTTTGTGGGGTTTTTGGTTTTATTTTTTGTTTTTGCTTTTGTTGTGGTTGGGGTGTTGTTGGGTGGTTGTTTTGGTTGGGTTTTTTTTTGGGGAAGGGGAAATTTTGCTTGTTGGATACAGAGCCAACAACAAAAAGCGGTGTTTCGAATTGACTGACGTAGCCCCGCGATCGACGATATCTATTTGCATGAAACAATCGTCTTGGTATTTTCGCCGGTATTTTGCTCTGTCTTTAATATTTGCATAATTATGAATGCAGAGACTAGTTGAGCGTAATTTAATTAACCTCCCTGGAAGATGTTCAATGAGTATATTGCTGGTGTTCATCGAGAATTGTACACCGGTAATCTGATCAGTCACAGAACATGTTACATTCTAAACCCATCTTGGTGAAGTACAATAATCAATAATCCCAGATGAGGGTCACATGCTAGCGAATAATAGAAGCTGTGTAAAACAAAAGTCTACTTCTGAAATAGAAAAACTCAGCAGTGAGTAAAATGATATTATTTCCACTAGGTTACTCATAACTGCTGGATAATTAATACTTGTGCAATTAAACTAAGTGTTTGCACAAATATATGCTCTCTAAAGTGCAATGGTTAATGGGCGTCGATACGAGGTTATCAGAAGAGGGAAGAACCAAGAACACTTCATCTTTATTATTATTTGTTCTTCGTCTGTCTGCACTTGTCTTTACTGCAGGATAATGCATCTTCAATTAAACTAAGTGTATGCAAATATATGAATTTCTTTTTAGTGCAATGGTTTTTGGACGATGATACGAGGTTATCAGGCAATCACAAGAGGGAAACAGCCAAGAACACTTAATCTTTTTTATTATTTGTTTTTTGTATGTCTGCACTTGTCGTCTGGTTCGGAGACACTGAGCACCTGTTAATTTGTTGGCTGATGCATGATTATAACGATATTATAATTCTATTTTTCAGCTGTCAATTTCTCTGTGTTTTGCTTCCAAAATGAGGTCCCGGTCAAGCTCGTACTGTCTTGCGCTGTTCCTGTTTATTCCTAGCATAGCGACCCAGACCTGTTCTGAGCCACGGTAAGCTAGATGATCCAGTGTATTGGACTTATCGAACCTACTGAATTATAGAGAGAGAGAGCGGGGGTAAAAGAGAGAGAGAGACAGAGACAGAGAAACAGAGAGGAACAGAGAGAAACAGAGACAGACAGACAGACAGACAGACAAAGACAGAGACAGACTCAGAGAGACAGAGAGAGACAGAGAGACAGACAGACAGAGAGAGAGAGATAGAAAGAGAGAGATATAGAAAGAGAGAAAGAAAGAGGGAGAGAGAGAGAGAGGGAGAGAGAGAGAGAAAGAGAGAGAGAAAGAGAGAGAGTGAGAGAGAGGGAGAAAGAGAGAGAAAGAGGGAGAGAGAGAGAAAGAGGGAGAGAGAGAGAGAGAGAGAGAGAGAGAGAGAGAGAGAGAGAGAGAGAGAGAGAGAGAGAGAGAGAGAGAGAGAGAGAGAGAGAGAACTCGAACTCGAAAACGTTATTACCGAGGGATGACAGCATTAGGTCCAAATTGTCCTTTCTTACAGCTAGTCCCTACTTTAATACACACATGAAACGAAGAACAAGTATGAAGAATAAGAAATAGAAATCAAATAAAACACAATCATGTAGGGAAAAGTATTAAAACAAAATTAAAAAAAAAAGTGTGCTTGTTAATTATGGAAGCATACTATACACTCTTTCACGCATCCTCACACACACACTCGCACAAATTGTACACCGACTTAGACGCAAGTTAGTTAGTTAGTTAGTTAGTTCTTGCTTTTTGGGTCCAGCGGACCATACAGGCCAAATCAGGAAGAGAAGTCGCAAGAGAAGTGCTTTCGGAGCTGTCTTTTAAAAGAAGATAATGACAGACATGACTTGATATCTACAGGTAGTGAATTCCAAAGGAATGCACCAGAATAGGAAAAACGAGTTTTAAACAAATCGAAGCGGGGCCTTGGCAAGACAAGGTTATTTCGAGTGTTTGAATGATATGACGGAGATGATTTGAAGAGTTGTATAAGATATGTCCTGAT
>NC_090251.1:26515162-26522662 GCF_037325665.1 Littorina saxatilis
GTTTCCACCCTTAGCACTGTATATGCACTTGTTGTTACTTGTCTCTGAGAGAGTATACATTGAAATGGAAACTCTACTCCCCCCTTGTACAAACACAACAGTGTGGTTTACATTAAAAATTCTGAGTTCTGAGTTCTGAGCTCTCTCTCTCTCTCTCTCTCTCTCTCTCTCTCTCTCTCTCTCTCTCTCTCTCTCTCTCTCTCTCTCTTTTTATATTTAGTCAAGTTTTGACTAAATATTTTAACATCGAGGGGGAATCGAAACGAGGGTCGTGGTGTATGTGCGTGTGTCTGTGTGTCTGTGAGTGTGTGTTTGTGTGTGTGTGTGTGTGAGTAGAGCGATTCAGACTAAACTACTGGATCGATCTTTATGAAATTTGACATGAGAGTTCCTGGGTATGAAATCCCCGAACGTTTTTTTCATTTTTTTGATAAATGTCTTTGATGACGTCATATCCGGCTTTTCGTGAAAGTTGAGGCGGCACTGTCACGCCCTCATTTTTCAACCAAATTGGTTGAAATTTTGGTCAAGTAATCTTCGACGAAGCCCGGGGTTCGGTATTGCATTTCAGCTTGGTGGCTTAAAAATTAATTAATGACTTTGGTCATTAAAAATCTGAAAATTGAAAAAAAAAAAAATTTTTATAAAACGATCCAAATTTACGTTTATCTTATTCTCCATCATTTGCTGATTCCAAAAACATATAAATATCTTATATTCGGATTAAAAACAAGCTCTGAAAATTAAATATATAACAATTATTATCAAAATTAAATTGTCCAAATCAATTTAAAAACACTTTCATCTTATTCCTTGTCGGTTCCTGATTCCAAAAACATATAGATATGATATGTTTCGATTAAAAACACGCTCAGAAAGTTAAAACAAAGAGAGGTACAGAAAAGCGTGCTATCCTTCTTAGCGCAACTACTACCCCGCTCTTCTTGTCAATTTCACTGCCTTTGCCATGAGCGGTGGCCTGACGATGCTACGAGTAAAATGGCATTGCGTTTCATTCTGTGAGTTCGACAGCTACTTGACTAAATATTGTATTTTCGCCTTACGCGACTTGTTATATTTAGTCAAGTTTTGACTAAATATTTTAACATCGAGGGGGAATCGAAACGAGGGTCGTGGTGTATGTGCGTGTGTGTGTGTGTCTGTGTGTGTGTGTGTGTAGAGCGATTCAGACTAAACTACTGGACCGATCTTTATGAAATTTGACATGAGAGTTCCTGGGTATGAAATCCCCGAACATTTTTTTCATTTTTTTTATAAATGTCTTTGATGACGTCATATCCGGCTTTTCGTGAAAGTTGAGGCGGCACTGTCACGCCCTCATTTTTCAACCAAATTGGTTGAAATTTTGGTGAAGTCCGAACTTCGGTATTGCAATTCAGCTTGGTGGCTTAAAAATTAATTAATGACTTTGGTCATTAAAAATCGGAAAATTGTAAAAAAAATATAAAAATTTATAAAACGATCCAAATTTACGTTTATCTTATTTTCCATCATTTGCTGATTCCAAAAACATATAAATATGTTATATTCGGATTAAAAACAAGCTCTGAAAATTAAATATATAAAAATTATTATCAAAATTAAATTGTCCAAATCAATTTAAAAACACGTTCATCTTATTCCTTGTCCGTTCCTGATTCCAAAAACATATAGATATGATATGTTTGCATTAAAAACATGCTCAGAAAGTTAAAACAAAGAGAGGTACAGAAAAGCGTGCTATCCTTCTTAGCGCAACTACTACCCCGCTCTTCTTGTCAATTTCACTGCCTTTGCCATGAGCGGTGGACTGACGATGCTACGAGTATACGGTCTTGCTGAAAAATCGCATTGCGTTCAGTTTCATTCTGTGAGTTCGACAGCTACTTGACTAAATATTGTATTTTCGCCTTACGCGACTTGTTTTTTTTAACCTCAGATACAATATGACTCGCTATGAGTATGATACTGTGAGCGAAGCTGAACAGTTTAAACATAAACAGATTGGGTTATAAATAATAATAATATCATTCTTTCGTTTAACATGGACAATCTTCGAAAATGTACAATATTTTCAATCAATTATAATTTAGCTATAATTCTCTCCGTCAACTGGCATTTGCACACTTTCTCTCTTTCTCTATCCTCTCTCTCCCCATCCTCTCTCTCCCTCCTCTCCCCTCTCTCCCTCTCTCTATCTGTAATCGTCCTCTCTCTCTCTCTCTCCCCCTCTCCCCTTCTCTGTCTCTCTCACCCTCCCTGCCACTCTCTCTCTCTCTCTCTGATACTGTGAGCGATGCTGAACAGTTTAAACATAAACCCTACCATTCTCTCTCTCTCTCTCTCTCTCTCTCTCTCTCTCTCTCTCTCTCTCTCTCTCTCTCTCTGATACTGTGAGCGATGCTGAACAGTTTAAACATAAACAGATAGGGTTATAAATAGCAATAATATCATTCTTTCGTTTAACATGGACAATCTTCGAAAATCTCTCTTTCTCGCTCACTCTCTCCCACCCCTCCCCTTTCCCCCTCTCTCTCTCTCTTCCTCTCTCAATCTCTCTTGCTCTCTCTCCCTCTCTCTCTCCCTCTCTCTCTCTCTCTCTCCCTCACTCTCCCTCCCTCACTCTCTCTCTCTATTACCATGGTTGTGTTTAAATGAATTAATAATAATGATATATTTTGCTGTTCGTCATAATTGTTTTCATCATTGGTTCACCTTAGTTAATACATTGACATTTGCAACAAGTCATTTACAATAGCATGATAGTACTGGGTTTCTCAGTCAAAAAGCCGAATGGAGAGCTCTCTTTCAAATATACAATTTGGGTCAAAGCCTTCTCCGTATTTGTATATACTTATTGACATTTTTGCAACAAGCAGAATAAAGTTAATATTTCTTATAGTTTGGTCCTGTTGCTTGTTCGGTTGGAAACCAAATAAAACGTCAGTTTCTTTTAATTTTATCTGTGAACCTGTTTTTATATAAATTTGCTTTTCTACGTTCTTCCAAAAAATTGATATTCTTGGGCATTTAAAGAAAAAAATTTCAATGAAATCAATATCTCCACACAGACTACAGCGATTGTTTTCACGTTTTTTTCATTTTGTGTAGTAAGATATTAGTGGGGTAGATATTATGCAATATCTTCCAGTGAAGTAGCCTTAGTCGCTCTTCCTTGGTGCAGTTGTTTGCTATCATCCAATGATTTCTTTCTTTCTATTTTATAGTTATATTTATTCATCCAAAAATGTATTGAGCAAGGAGTGCTTGCTTTTTGTTTGGTAAGTAGTGATCTAAATTTTTTGGGAGTCCAGTTTTTAAGAGATTGAGGTTCTAGAGAGACAGTCGCTTCTTGAGTTTGGTTATTGTCAGCTCGCAATGATTGCGCAATGAGCGCGGTTCGCATTGCATTATAATCAAACAGCAGAGCAGGGTAGTCCCCGATTTTTTCTGCAATACGTGCGAGTGGTAATAATCCCTCGTCTGTCCATATATCTTGGATTTGTCCATCTCTTGAAGAACAGAGGTCTATTTCTGTACATTATCTCTTTGCTATTCTAGAGACAGGTATATTTGAATTCAGTATTGGACAGGTATATATTTCTGAATTCAATTCTCTCTCTCTCTCTCTCTCTCTCTCTCTCTCTCTCTCTCTCTCTCTCTCTCTCTCTCTCTCTCTCTCTCTCTCTCTCTCTGTTCCTGCTGATCTCTGCGCTGGTACAGTTTAATCTTTAAACTCACATTTTTGATGCGTTTGCAAGTAGTTTTACCTCAAGAAAAAAAAAACACTGTCGTTTCTGAAGTGTAATGGCGTCAGGGCTGAACTGTGAAATGTGTTAACCCATTACAATTTTACGGGGCAGACTGTCTCAACGTGTGTTCCGTATTGTTTGCAGTCCCCCTTATATCCCCAACCGATCTAAACTGCTGCTTTGAAGGAAACCTTTGCTGCTACAGTCAAGGTTGCGTTGACAGCGGCATGGGGAACTGGAGCGCAAACAATGGTAAGTTTACGTTTTCTTTTTTTTTCTTTTTTTATTCTGTTTTTGTACATTTTTTTTTTTTTACATGTGCTGTACATTACAGGACATCACCTAACCGAAAGGACAGAAACATATAACAGAAAAACACACTTGGACAATTACAACATACATGGGGTGGGAGGATGGAAAGGGGAGGGGGGGGGATGTTCAGTGGTTTGGTGGTCGCATTATCAAAAGGTTTTAAGAACGAAAAAAACCTAAGGGTTACATCAAAACGTGCATATACAGGCGCCAATCCTTGTAGAATTTATCTACTGTATTATTCACAACTGCGTTATACTTTTCACAAATAAATCTTTGCTTAAAGTTTCTACTAAATGTCTGAAAATGAGGGGTCTTTTTATTCATTTTGGAAATATATACATGGTGTTTGGCACAGATTAATAACACATCAAAAGCTTTATCGGTGACTACATTGTTCGCCACTCCAAGAAGAACCAGTTCTTTAGACAGTTTTAAATTGTCGCAATGGGTGCAGTTCGCCTTTAGTCAATTTACAAATTCTATCCAAAAAGTCTGCACTTTATCACACTCCCAAAACATATGTAAAAGGGTTTCTTCATTTCTACCACAAAATGTACACAATGACGTATCCACAATTTTTCGCAAAAATAGAAACCTTTCTGTGGGCAAAATTCTGTACAATAATCGGTACTGGAACCATCTCAGACAAGTGTCTTTTGTTGTTTTAAAAACATGTTGAAAAATAGCCTTCTTATCTAACAAACAGTCTAAAGATTCAGACCATTTTTCGATACATTTTGGGACCGTAGCATGTTCAATCAGTTTTTTGTAAATAAGTTGTGTCTTACCTTTACAAATACATTTCCACACAATGGGCTCTGTCATAATAAAATGTTTATCAAATTCTAAGCCGATTTTTCTCTGATATTTCTTAACAGCCTGGATTACACCTTGATACAATACAAAATCGCCTCGCACATTTGGATATTTGATTTTAAATGCATTATAGGATAAGTATCCATTTTGTCCCAAAATATGACCAATCTGAGCTATTCCATTGTCGATCCAATTTTGAATGTACACTGTCTTTTTATCTCTCCGAATATTAACATTATAATGTAAACATTCTGATACAAAATCGTTAAAGGTTATAGGGTCACATTTTCCATGTAGTTTCTTATAATGTTTAAAAACATTGGTCCAAAACGGGTTTTCCATTCTCTGCATCAAAACATTTGCAAATTCCTCTCCTCTCATATTAATTGTTGTAACAGATGGACATGCTTTAAACAATAATCTTGATATTAATCCAGTAAGACCATCAACTCTTTTTAACCAAACAATTTTTAGAGATGACAGAAAACTTTTCACGTCAACCATCTTTAATCCTCCATCTTCATAGGGTTGGGTGACCATAGTTCTTTTAATTTTATCTCTTTTTCTATCCCAAAGAAATTTGAAAAAAATATTATTTAGCTCCATCATAGACTGTTCGTCTGGATCAGGTAAATTCGTAAACAAATGTGTTAATTTGGAAATAGCCAAGGTTTTTAGGACTGTTATTTTACCAAAAGGTGTCAGGTTCCTTCTGGTCCATGAATTCAGAAGTTTTTGAATTTCCTTTAACTTATTTCTATAGTTAAAGAAAAACAACCTCGGATACATTCACCGAAAAAAAAAAGGCCAAGTGCTTTAAAATTATCCGGGTTCCAGGTAAAATTCATATCAGGCAAAAATCTTCTTTTGCAAAACTTTAAAGGTCCTAACCAAACTACAATTGTTTTATCATAGTTCATTCTCAGACCTGACAGTGATGCAAAATGTTGTAACACTTTTATACTTTCGCAAAAAGATTGCTCTGTACCATCAAGAAACAGACTGGTATCATCGGCGAATTGTGACAATAAAATATTTTCGCCAAGAATATTCATACCACCAATCTTTTTGTTCTGGCGTACCATAAGAGACAATATTTCAGCACAAATCAAAAATAAATAAGGTGACAGCGGATCCCCTTGCCGGGTGCCTCGACCTACATTAAACCATGCTGAATACCGACCATTAACTGAAACACAGGACTTAATTTTGCAATAAAAAGTAAAAATCCATCGTTTCATGTCATTTCCAAAGTTAAATTTGCTCAAAGATTTTTCAATAAATGACCAGGCAACACTGTCGAAAGCCTTTTCAAAGTCGACCATCAAAAAGTAGGCCAGGTATATTATGTTTATTTGAGTAGAACAGGGTAGCATATATTAATCTGACGTTGTCACCAATATATCTTCCTTTCAAGAAGCCTTTTTGATCATCATGAATCAAATTTGGCAAAACACGTTTAAACCGTTCTGCAATGCACGTTGATGCAATCTTATAGACCGTATTTAACAGAGTAATTGGTCTCCAATTTTTCAAAAGTGTTTTATTTTTTCCTTCCTTTGCAATACATACTATAACACACTGTCTCTGAGTCACTGACATTTCTCCTTTCTCAAATCCACAATTTATAGACCGTAACATAAACTTTCCAAAGTCAGAATAGAAAAACTTGAAGAATTCCGCAGTGTACCCATCTGATCCAGGGCTTTTGTCGTTGTTTAATTTTTTCACAGCTTTGAGTAGCTCACATTGAGTAAGTCTACCTTCCAATTGTTTACTCTCAGCATCTGTTAATACAGGATGAGCCAGGTTTTCATCAATCTCTTGATTTACCAGTTCAGCTTCTCTTGAAGTATATAACTCCTCATAAAAAGTCTGTGCTTCCTTAACAATTAAAGCATTATCATGAATAACTTCACCATCATCTTTCTGCAAAAAACACATGGACTTCTGGACAAACTGTCTTTTCTCCAAATTACAAAAACATTTTGTATTTTTTTCCCCTTCTCCAATCCACTTCGCACGGGATCTAATTATCATACCATCCACTTTTTTCTGCCTTATTTGACTTAACTCCTGTCGTGTTTGCTCTAAAAGTTGAATATTATACTCTGTCAAGTTACTTTCCAAAGTGTATATTTGAGAAAGAAGATCTTTTTCTTTTCTGTTACTTTCCTTTTTTTTTATATGAGGAATATGAAATGCATCTACGTACCTCTTATTTCCATCAATAACATCTCAAAAAACAACTGATCATCAATCAATAGCTGTAAATCATCATCGTCAATCAAGTCAATATTGTCCACATTATAAACAGGTAAGGCATATTGTATCTTTACATCTAATCAACAATAACCTTCTTCACTATATTTACAAATTCCATGTCTGTCAACAGTGAATTATTAAACTTCCAAAATGGTCTATCACGTTTAACAACATCAGTTCTAAAACTTACTCCAACAATTGAGTGATCAGAATAGTAACCTGGTGTAATATCAGCTTTCACAATCTCAAAACCTAACTGCTCTGACACAAGGAAATAATCAAGTCTGCTTCGCTGTGAACTATGAAACCGCCTCCATGTATATATATGCATGTAAGGCTCTATATATATATA
>NC_090251.1:26530162-26551029 GCF_037325665.1 Littorina saxatilis
CCTAGAAGGGTGTTTAATTAAAAATATCTGTTAAACTAGTTGGAATTTTTTAATGAGCTTTTAAGAATGCCACCTAAAAAGCTTTTATGTCCCAAAATTTCAGCGAGAAGTAATTACAAACAAGTCGCGTAAGGCGAAAATACAATATTTAGTCAAGTAGCTGTCGAACTCACAGAATGAAACTGAACGCAACGCAACGCAGCAAGACCGTATACTCGTAGCATCGTCACTCCACCGCCCGTGGCAAAGGCAGTGCCCGTGGAATTGACAAGAAGAGCGGGGTATTCGTTGCGCTAAGAAGGATAGCACGCTTTTCTGTACCTCTCTTCGTTTTAACTTTCTGAGCGTGTTTTTAATCCAAACATATCATATCTATATATTTTTGGAATCAGGAACCGACAAGGAATAAGATGAACGTGTTTTTGAATTGATTTCGAAAAAAAAAATTTTGATAATAATTTTTATATATTTAATTTTCAGAGCTTGTTTTTAATCCGAATATAACATACTGATATGTTTTTGGAATCAGCAAATGATGGAGAATAAGATAAACGTAAATTTGGATCGTTTTATAAATTTTTATTTTTTTTTACAATTTTCCGATTTTTAATGACCAAAGTCATTAATTAATTTTTAAGCCACCAAGCTGAAATGCAATACCGAACCCCGGGCTTCGTCGAAGAGTACTTGACCAAAATTTCAACCAATTTGGTTGAAAAATGAGGGCGTGACAGTGCCGCCTCAACTTTCAGGAAAAGCCGGATATGACGTCATCAAAGACATTTATCAAAAAAATGAAAAAAACGTATGGGGATATCAATCCCAGGAACTCTCATGTCAAATTTCATAATGATCGGTCCAGTAGTTTGGTCTGAATCGCTCTACACGCACGCACACACACACACACATACACACACACATACACCACGACCCTCGTTTCGATTCCCCCTCGATGTTAAAATATTTAGTCAAAACTTGACTAAATATAAAAAGAGGTCATATTTAGACTACAAACATCGTGGGGCCGTGCGGACCCATGTTTCTCAAAGAAGGAAATGAGAAGCATGGGTCCGCACGGCCCCACGATGACTTCCGTGTGTAGTCGATAACCCGGACGGGCGAAGGTTAATCCATGCGTTGACAACACCAAGCGACAACAAGAAAATCGTCATCGTCATCAACAGCAACAACAAAACAACAATAATAATTATTACCCACATTGGCTGACATACCATCGCATTGAATTTTTGTATTCTGCTTGTAGGCACCAACATAGGGAATACAGCCACTGAAAGACAAGGCAACCCGTTCTCACGTCGAGACGGCGACTACACAGATATCGACCTCGCCACAACACCGTCGTCAAACATCAACCCTTATGAACTGGCAGAGGATGCCACCAACACCAACGGCTCTCTTGGTCCAAACCTCCAGCGGCTGAAAGGGAGCAAAGAAGACGACTACAGTCGCATTGACGAGGCACAACCCGCTGCAGCCCACAGCGAGAAGAACTCGACACCAGAAAGACCAAACCCCAATGACGTGTACAGCGTTGTCAACAAGCCAGGCAAAAAGACTCCTACCCCAGAGTACAGCCTCGCCAAAATCGTGGGTGACACACCGGCCCTGCCCAATCCTAACGATGTGTACAGTGTTGTCAACAAGAAAGGCAAGACGTTTGATCCTGCAACTAAACCCGGACAACCAGACACCGAGTACAATACCATCAGCCACAATGGAAACAACACCTCTTCGCAAAAGGCCGCTTCCGGTGACGCAACTCCTGATACTTACAACAGAATCAGCGCAGTTCCTTCCCTTGGACTGAACGAGAAAGGCCGCGCAACCACGAAACCTGAGGACGGTTTACTTACGGACGACTACAACAAACTGAACTTGGCTGGGAACGGGTCAATGAAGGAGAAAAATGGAGCGGCTGGCGCAGCCTATGACCACGTGCGCAATGACCCGGATGACGCGTACAGCAAAGCACGGATTGGAAAACGGAACGTCGTTATTGATTCGGATTATCATCACTTGAAGCCTTAAAAGCAATGATCCGTTTTTTCATGATGATAAAACCTATTAAATCTAACCGCGAAAGAGACCTATTTTGTACAACCCTTGATTAGCTTGAATCAATCTGGTGCTAGTTCTTAGCAGGTTCTAATGTTTTGTTTGCTTTAGGAGGGAAAAGCTCGAACGACTACAATGCAGCCTTCCGAACAGGAATAATGAGATCATTACAGACAGGGGAGGTACCGCAAACTGTTGACAGTAAACATAGCGCTAGGGGGGGGGGGGGGGGCACATTGTAGGCCAAATGAAAGATAGTTGAATATTCTTTCTGCTTGTCAAAAACCGATGAGTTGCACCACACAGTTTTGGGTTTTGTGGCCTGTTCTTTATAACTTTTTTTCTTTTACTTGAATATCCGCATTTTCGACACATTTTCTGTCGTCAAACAAAGTTGTGGAAGTAACATAGACCATCCCATAATACTGTCTTTCAATACAATTAAAGTCATTCCATCAGTTCAATCATGTTTTTAATGAATTTTTAAATGCCACGTTTCAGATTGAATATTTTGGTTGCTTAACTTTTTGGCACGAGTGTATGAGTGGTCAGCTTTGATAAATGTCGCGGTAACGTTTCGAGTCCACGAGGTCAAAATTAATCTGCAAGAGGTCACTCGGGCGAGCTCAAGAAAATCCGTTTCACGAAAGCACAAGCGATTTTGTAATCGATGTTTGTGTTGTTGTCAAAATGCACGCACATTTTTAGCATTATGTTACACCAACATCGAATTAGTAAGCAGCTAGTTCTCTGCTAGCTATTAAGTTACTGCATTCCTGAACATATATTATGTAACATGTAGAACACCTATGTGTTGAGGAGGGAGAGCGTTAATTCTACAGGAAGTGACGTACGTAGATACACATATAACATAACTCCTACCAGCTGATTACCATCTTTGAAAGGAATTTGTTTTAATTTGTTGTTCATTTGGAATATTGTTCAGACAATGTCCTTTTTGACAATGTCCTTGGTGTCTTATTTGCATCCTGCCCTCGTTGGGATTATCGCTTGTGTGTTTACAGAATGAACAAGGTGGATATATTTGTTGTACTTAAAACAACTTTTATACTTATATAGTTAACCTTCGCCCGACCGGGTTATTGACTACACACGGAAGACATCGTGGGGCCTTCTCAAAGAAGGGAAAATATGAATAGCCTTCCGTAGACCCATGCTTTCCAAATAACAAAAACGTGCATCCCCTTCCGTAGACGCCGTGGTTAAATTCCCGCGAGAAGTAATTAAATTAAATTATTAATTTAATTATTACCGTGCGGACTAAAGCTTCTCAAAACAGGACAAACATGAATACCCTTCTGTAGACGTCGTGGGGCCGTGTGGACCCACATTGTTATGTATTAATTTCGCTCCACGCGACTTGCATATTAACTCTAAAATTAAACAGATCGTAGAAAATGATGTTTAGAGCCAATACCTGAAGGTTTGTGACTTCTCTCCTCTGTTTTTATGTAAGTTCCTTCAGTTTTATAAACATGGGTCCGCACGGCCCCGCGATGTCTTCCGTGTGTAGTCTAAATTTGACCTTTGTTTCTTTAATAACTTCTCGCTGAAATTTAATGATCTTTTAGGACATAAGAGCTTTTTGGGTGTCTGTGGCATTCTTAAAAGCTCATTAAAAAAGTCCAACTGGTTTAAGATATATTTGCAATTAAACACCCTTATGGGTCCACACGGACCCACGACGACCGGCGAAGGTTAATCGCTATGTATTTGTGCAGACCTTAATTCAGCTTGGATTATCGCTTGTGCGTTTTCAGAATGTAGAATATTGAGGTATTTATTTACTTAAAACATGCCGTCTTTACCAAATAAACTATTTTGTTAATCACTATGTATATATGTACAGCCTTCATTCGGCACAAGAGCATCTTTCCACTTGTAAACAAATCAGAAATCAAAAGCCGGTCTGCTTTCTGTGCAGAGTGAGGATGCTTGCTTTTTACATTTAGTCAAGTTTTGACTAAATGTTTTAACATAGAGGGGAAATCGAGACGAGGGTCGTGGTGTATGTGCGTGTGTGTGTCTGTCTGTGTGTGTGTGTGTGTGTGTGTGTGTGTGTGTGTGTGTGTGTGTGTGTAGAGCGATTCAGACTAAACTACTGGACCGAGCTTTATGAAATTTGACATGAGAGTTCCTGGGTATTAAATCCCCGAACGTTTTTTTCATTTTTTTGATAAATGTCTTTGTTGACGTCATATCCGGCTTTTCGTGAAAGTTGAGGCGGCACTGTCACGCCCTCATTTTTCAACCAAATTGGTTGAAATTTTGGTCAAGTAATCTTCGACAAAGCCCGGACTTCGGTATTGCATTTCAGCTTGGTGGCTTAAAAATTAATTAATGACTTTGGTCATTAAAAATCTGAAAATTGTAAAAAAAAATAAAAATTTATAAAACGATCCAAATTTACGTTCATCTTATTTTCCATCATTTTCTGATTCCAAAAACATATAAATATGTTATATTTGGATTAAAAACAAGCTCTGAAAATTAAATATATAAAAATTATTATCAAAATTAAATTGTCGAAATCAATTTAAAAACACTTTAATCTTATTCCTTGTCGGTTCCTGATTCCAAAAACATATAGATATGATATGTTTCGATTAAAAACACGCTCAGAAAGTTAAAACAAAGAGAGGTACAGAAAAGCGTGCTATCCTTCTTAGCGCAACTACTACCCCGCTCTTCTTGTCAATTTCACTGCCTTTGCCATGAGCGGTGGACTGACGATGCTACGAGTATACGGTCTTGCTGAAAAATGGCATTGCGTTCAGTTTCATTCTGTGAGTTCGACAGCTACTTGACTAAATGTTGTATTTTCGCCTTACGCGACTTGTTACATTTAGTCAAGTTTTGACTAAATGTTTGAACATAGATAGGGAATCGAGACGAGGGTCGTGGCGTATGTGTGTGTGTGTGTGTGTGTGTGTGTCTGTCTGTCTGTCTGTGTGTGCGTGTGTGTGTGTCTGTCTGTCTGTCTGTCTCTGTGTGTGTGTGTGTGTGTGTGTGTGTGTGTGTGTGTGTGTGTGTGTGTGTGTGTGTGTGTGTGTGTGTGTGTGTAGAGCGATGCAGACTAAACTACTGGACCGATCTTTATGAAATTTTACATGAGAGTTTCTGGATATTATATCCCCAGACATGGTTTTCCTTTTTTCGATAAATGTATTATTTTTTATGACGTCATATCCGGCTTTTTGTGAAAGTTGAGGCGGCACTGTCACACCCTCATTTTTCAATCAAATTGATTGAAATTTTGGCAAAGCAATCTACGACGAAGGCCGGACTTCGGTATTGCATTTCAGCCTGGTGGCTTAAAAATTATTTAATGAATTGTAAAAAATAAAAAAAATTATAAAACGATCCAAATTTACGTTCATCTTATTTTTCATCATTTTCTGATTCCAAAAACATATAAATATGTTATATTTGGATTAATAAAACAAGCTCTGAAAATTAAAAATATAAAAATTATGATCAAAATTAAATTTTCGAAATCAATTTAAAAACACTTTCATCTTATTCCTTGTTGGTTCCTGATTCCAAAAACATATAGATATGATATGTTTGGATTAAAAACACGCTCAGAAAGTTAAAACGAAGGGAGGTACAGAAGCGTGCTATCCTTCTCAGCGCAACTACTACCCCGCTCTTCTTGTCAATTTCACCGCCTTTGCCACGAGCGATGGACTGACGATGCTACGAGTATACGGTCTTGCGGAAAAATTGCAGTGCGTTCAGTTTCATTCTGTGAGTTCGACAGCTTGACTAAATGATGTATTTTCGCCTTACGCGACTTGTTTGTTTTGTTTTTCTCCAATGAATGTCATGCCCGCCATCTTTGTTAATCTGCTAAATTAAATACTGAATAAGTATGTACTTACTACAATGAGTATTCTTATAAGGCACATCAAAGTCACTGTTTACTTCAACTATTTCTCATAAAATTCGTGATTTGCAAAGGAGAAGAATTGATCCACATGAAACTAAATGACTGTGAATGTTATGTCTGCAAGTGTTATTCTCTCTTCACAAGCCAAGATATGCACACATATATCAAATACATGTAAGGATGTGTTGATATGTGCAAGAAAGTCGGACAGAAAATTGTTAAAACTACTTGATAATTTAGATGTCATACGTTTAGCCTCTTCTTGTAATATATACTTCATGCCATGAAAATAAGTTGATGATTGTCGTTTTTGTTTTTAGATAATGTTGTGAATGAGTGCGTGTTACATATGTCACTATTGGTCCTTTCTGTTGAATATTTCTTGTTGGTTTTACTCGGCCACTCACTGCATCTTTTTGTGAAATAATAAAGTGATATTGTTTTATAGTGTTTATTATGATAAAGGATTAATAAATGAAAGAGATACAGCGTAAAATTGAAATCGACAGAAAGTGACGTGGATACACATATTACAACTAACACATTGCTATTTACCAGCAGATATCTTATTTCAAAAGAGCTTTTTTGTTTAGAAATCCGTTTTTTATATGAAATTCTGTTGAGACAATTTTATTTTTGCAAGAAGGAATGATTGTTAATGTTGTCTTAATTTGAACCTGTACTTATTAGAATTATCGCGTACATGTTTACAGAATAGAGAAGAGATATGTGTTGTATTTAAAACATACCGTCGACGGTGAGTTTCCCCAAACGATAGTGAACTTGGCCACTACAGAATATCCGTTCAAAGAGAAGACCTGCCTTCTTGGCAAAGACAAAAGGTCAAACTGAAAACTGACAGCAGAGTAAATCTAATGTACGAGCTGATTCATCTGCTTGAGTAAGTTTGGTTTGACTATTCACACAAGGATGCAGATGGTTTGGAAATTATTACTCTTTGCTCTTAACTCCTTAAAAGAAGCTAGACTTAAAAAGTCTCGCCTACGTAGAACGTCACATGAGCACACCAACTGAGTTGTACAAAAATCAACCCCGTCAAAACTAATTAATTAAACAGGAGTATGATTTCGAAAAACAGCTAAATCCTTTTGCAAACGCGAAGGCTCAACCTCAACCACCACCACGAACAACAACAACAACAACAACAACAACAACAACAACAACAACAACAACAAAGAACAAGAAAATACCAGAGCGTGACACACACGAAGCATTCGAAGACAGTGACTGTCGTTATCAAGTGTTTGGGCAACGAGAAGTGTGCACATGTCCATCATCACAAACAATTATCATTAAAGTACTAACTATTCAAGTGCTATATTCTAACTTTAGATAATCTTTTTGTTCAAGATGTTACGATTCACCTCCAGGGAAAACATTCATTTACAGCCAATACAGAGTGTCAGTAATAAAATAGTGAGCTCCTACTCTCTGAAGTGTGAATGGTTTTCTTGACACAAAACATCGTTTTCAAAAGAGGCAACGAAGTGTAATGTGTTTGTATGAAATAATTAGAGCAGGATAACGTGTGAGACGTTTCTATTCACAGATTTTTGCTTCTGTGAGCGTCGTTTTTAAACAACAATTTTCCTCGCTGTTTCGTCTTGAATTTCATGTCTTGTATTCTGTATTCAGTGACGAAAAAAAGCGTGCTTTCCATTGCAATGTTTTACAACGTTTATTTTGGTCAGGTCGTGTCCTTCACAAACACCCTCCCCCACCACACACAAATACACACACACACGCATGCACGCGTACACCCACACACACACACACACACACATACACACCGTGGGACACACACACACACACAGTGACACACACACACACACACACACACACACATACATTGACACACACACACACACACACACACATGCACGCGCACGCACATGCACGCGCACACACACACGTACACAATACTCCAGACATCACAAACACTCCCATTCAAGTTCCTCATAAAAAGACAGAAGCAAAATAATGTGCAAAACACATAACACTAACTCATCCGGTTTGGATTTAAGAACACACTTGTTTTCCGATACTTTGTAAAAAGACCTGCGCGCGCCTTGCAATATCGTGATGTCCCTACAATAGACGTGAAAGCGATACAAACGATTAAGGAAGTTAGATGCACACATGCAGGTAAGTACGACACCGTGTGCACGCTAATGTCAGTTGAGTCTCTGGGCTTGGCACAATACAGCTGTGTGGATATGCTGGCGTACTTCTTCTGGATTTAAAGGTAGGAACACGTTTAAGGTGGTTTACATACTTTCAAATAAGTTGTTGAATAATACGTAAACTTATATGAAATGATTACGGCTATTTATTCTCCCCAAACCCCTCCCCCCCCCCCCCCCCCAACAAATGATTTCGATAATAAACTGTCCTGATTAAGATCTGTTTAAGTTTAAAATTTGTGATAAAGGTATGTTATGCTGCTCATGGTACAAGAAAGACAATACTCATAAATAAACATTGCCTGAAAAACAAGGGTCATTGGTTGACTTTAATTAAAAACAAATTCTTTAAAAATAAAAAAAGCAAAGCAACTTACATAGCGTGTTTACGGAGAAAATTGTTCAGGATGATTAGTATTATCTTGTGTTAAAAGGGTTAAGTGTTATTCTTAATAATTTTCGTTCAACCCTGGTAAATTGTGAGTGTTACGATGAAAAGGTGGTCAATTTTAAACCTTGGAGAAGCCTCAGTGACGCCTCTTACTGACCTGTCTGGTCCGTCAGGTGTGCCGTGAATGCCCGCTTCTCACATCTGATTCACTGCTTTCCTCGGTCAGGTTCTGCCCAGTGAGTGTGACAGTTTTAATTAAGAAGCACCAGAGTTCAAACGAATATGTATTATTAAGCGTCGGCCTTTTTCGGGTATACGCTTGACTGTTTTTCTATTGATTTGTGAAGAATTACGTGTACCGGTGTGTCTAAAACACGCGGGGACACGCGGGGACACACGGGGACGCACGGGGACGGTGAACTAGCACGCCGGGACGTTATATAATAACATTCTGACTATCCTTTATGTATTTATTAAAAAAAATTAAAACACATTTAACTTATTTATTTTTTTTCTTTTTTTTCATTTTTTTTTTCAGAATGTTATAAAATAACGTCCCCGCGTGCTATTTCGCCGTCCCCGCGTGTCCCCGCGTGCAGTTAAACTGTCCCCGCGTGTCCCCGCATGTTTTAGACACCGCGTGTCCCCGCGTGTCCCCGCGTGTTTTAGACACCCTTTGTGTCTAAAACACGCGGGGACACGCGGGGTGTCTAACACACGCGGGGACACGCGGGGACAGTTTAACTGCACGCGGGGACACGCGGGGACGGTGAAATAGCACGCGGGGACGTTATTTTATAACATTATGAAAAAAAGAAAAAAAGAAAAAAACATAATAAATAAATAAGTTAAAAATTGTGGTTTTTTTTTAAATAAATACATAAAGGATAGTCAGAATGTTATTATATAACCTCCCGGCGTGCTAATTCACCGTCCCCGTGTGTCCCCGCGTGTCCCCGCGTGTTTTAGACACACACCCACAAATGTTGGAAACAAGTCATTTAACAGAAGATAGGACTGGTCGTCCTCAACAACGTTTCTTCTCAAGGACTATATAAGAGTTGAAATGATTTTTTTTTTAAACTCAGCCAGATTATAGCAAATTTCATTATTTGTTTAAAGTACTATTTTTGGCCAATTATTGCCCATCTTCATTCCACACATGAACGAACAAAATGTGTTGACGAGAATCGAAATACCTTATAAATGACCCCTGATCATTGAAATCTGTACCAAACAATATCATAATCTTGTAGGGGTGTCACTAAAACTCGAAAAGACGCGAAAAGACACGAAAAGACGCGAAAAGACGCGAAAAGACACCTTCTTGTAACAATCACCTCCTTACTTTTCTTTTCTTTATTTGGTGTTTAACGTCGTTTTCAACCATTCAAGGTTATATTGCGACGGAGAAAGGGGGGAAATGGGATAGAGCCACTTGTCAATTGTTTCTTGTTCACAAAAGCACCAATCAAAAATTTGCTCCAGGGGCTTGCAACGGAATTCGCTATCTCTTAAATGAGGCTTTGATCTGAGCGCATCAAACATTCCCACACGAACGTGTTATCAGCGGCTACCCCGGGTAACTCATAAAAGTTACGCAACTGACCACACGCCAGCTGAGCTGGTGTTCTATCCATCCGATCCGACAAAGGAATTAACATCTACTTGACAAAACGCCGATTCCCCCAACATACCCAGTCAAGCTGGCGGCACATTACATTACGACCACCTGGGGCCCAAGCGATCCGTTTATGGCGAGCTTTTCACAAATGACCGCCCACTTCAAACACATAAAAACTTCCTTCACCCAAAGGAGACTGTTAATTGTGTGCAGCTGGCTGGACACGGCTAGCGAATACCAACACACATCCACACACACACCCTCGTATACACACACACGCACACACAAGCTCATACACACTTACACACACTTACACACACTTACACACACACACACACACACACACACACACACACACACACACACACACACACACACACACACACACACACACACACACACACATGCGAGAGAGAGAGGAAGAGAGAGAGAGAGGAAGAGAGAGAGAGAGAGAGAGAGAGAGAGAGAGAGAGAGAGAGAGAGAGAGAGAGAGAGAGAGAGAGAGAGAGAGAGAGAGTGCATGTTTTGATGGTTGTTTATATTAAATCACCAATCTCGACTAAAAACAGTTACATGTCCCAGGACTTTTCGCGTCTTTTCGCGTCTTTTCGCGTCTTTTCGCGTCTTTTCGCGTCTTTTCGCGTCTTTTCGCGTCTTTTCGCGTCTTTTCGCGTTTTAGTGACACCGTCTTGTAGGGCCTATACGAAAAAAATGCTATACTATATATTTCTTTATTTGACGCATGTCTTCTCAGAAAATGTCTTAGTTGAGCAGTTGAAGTGTCGTAAACAAGGAGTCAACGAACCAAATGTCCATGTGAAAATTATCCGACCTGTTAATAACTTTCCTCGTCGGATTTTAACCTCTTATGCATTTTGTAGTTTCTGTGATTCAATGTGACGACAGGCAATGAAGTGTTTTCGATGGCAGTGTCAAGTACTCAGTTATTGCACTGTGCATATTGCATATGATATGCTTCCCAATGGCGCTTTGAAATGAAACGAGGCTGTTGGTGTTTAGCTGGGTTTTTTTTTGCAACCCGGAACTTCTTAACCTGAGAAAGCGAGACCTATAGTGTAGTGCATTTGACAACGTTTCAGAGACGTGCAGTCGTTTTACGAGAAACAATACAGAGTTTATGTTACATTCGATTTTCTGTTTAGCTTGCGGATCTTATTCTTAACCTATTCACATGCTTGCGAATTATAGAACCTATGTATAATGCGGGTTTTTTTCCTTCTGAAATACAAAAACACAGCGGTGAGTAAAATCATATTCCTCCCACCATAACTGCTGGATAATGAATGCATCTACAACTAAACTAAGTGTATGCAAAACAGTTATGCTCTCTACAATGCAAAGGTTTTCGGGCGTCCATACGAGGTAAGCAAGAAACCATGCTATTCTGACACAATATTCTGTGTTCGAAACATGTTCTTGTCAGCAACAACTACCAGAATGGTCCATATGTGCCTATTGCAGACGACGGTTTAGTGCTCATATCCCTTTGCAAAGAACCCCCGGACATGTACAGGGCCGGACTACCGGGGGGGTTATGGGGGTTGCGCAACCCCCCCCCCCCCTCCCCCCTACATGTACCTCACTTATTTAAAACATTTTTTATTATTGTTTATTTTATGCCGTTTCATGCAAGGAGCGACCATTTTCCTATCTCAGAATATGACCTACCCATCAGCTTCAGGCAGGGGGCTTCGCCCCCGCCAGGGGGAACATCCCCCTGGACCACCACTGGCAACCCCCCCCCCCCTCCTCTTAGCCTAGTCCGGTCCTGATGTATCACAGAGAAGATAAGAGATAACCGGATGTTTCACAATACGACAATATGTAGAGGTTACATGCCGAGTCTCAGTGATTATTAAAATAAATGGTCGAAGTTTGCGGATCATGAAAAATGCGAGCTTCAGCGAGCTTTTTCATGAACGCGAACTGAGACCATTATTTTTAATAATCACTGAGACGTGGTGTGTAACCTCTTTATTCCTCCTTTCTTCAGTTATTCAAAGAAAAGAGGAGTTTTTGTGCGAAAGTTTGATCGAATCCTATTCACTCAACCAGTCTACCTGCGCAGGCGATTGAATAATGCGCGGTTGTATAGTTCAGGGAAAATCATTCAATTCTGTCAACACTTCTTGTCAGTTTCCCTGTTTTGGACTAAAATCAAGTACACAGTTATGTTGTTATTCTGCTGTGGCGGTAAAGGCAGATAGTGTGTGTTCTGTTCATGTTTTGGTATCGCTTAGGACATGTTCTTTTTTCGAATGGGACTAGCAGAGAAAATTTTGCACCCGAGTTCCAACGTTAAAAACAGTATGAAGTTCAGTTTTCTGGGGCAAAATAATGTATGAAACCGCTGTATGTTTTTTAAATTGATGAGATGTGTGCACTTGGTTGTGTGTGATCGGTTTATAAAATGAAATATTGTCGAAAACTAACCGTCGGATTGCAGTCTTTTGTCCAAGCAACTCAGTTCAGAAAATTTGGAAGGGGAACTACTCTTATCTCTTACTCTTAGGGGAACTACTACAAACCTTGGAAGTTTGCTTGCAATCATAACAGATCTAAAAGCGAGTTTTTCTGCACTGATCGTTAGATTTGGATTTAGAAAACAACCAAACTCATGGATTTTATAGGGAGATTAATGTGTTATAATAATAATAATAATAACGGGCATTTATAAAGCGCCTTATCAGAAGTTCAAAGCGCGTGACAACAATACATGTATACAAAATTCATACAATCACTGTCAGATTCAAACAACACATCATGCACATCTCACATCCCCAGACTCTATACTAAGGAACTATCCGTAATGTTGTTGGAACAAGTGAGTTTTCAAATTGGACTTAAAAGATGAAAAGGATGGAGAGTGACGTAATTGAAAGGGGAGTGAATTCCATAACTGAGGTCCATAATACGAAAACGTGCGGAAGCCATGAGCCTTGCGTTTAAAGCGACCTTGACGGAGAAGTCGAGCATCATCAGAAGAACGAAGGGTGCGAGAGGGAGTGTAGAGGGAGACCAGTTCAGAAAGATAGGCAGGTGCCGATTCAGAGATGATATTGTAGCAGAAGCAGGCAGCTTTATACCTAATACGTTCAGATACAGGAAGCCAGTGAAGTTCTTTCATGAGAGGAGTGCAGGGTTGTCGATGCTGTGCTCTGAAAATGAGACGTGCAGCAGAGTGTTGTACTTTTTGCAAGGGTTGGAGAGTGGAGTCAGGGCAGCCTATGAGAAGGGAGTTGCAGTAATCTAATCTGGACAGAATGCAGGATGTAACGAGAGTTTTAGTGGCATCAACAGTGAGAAATTTTCTTATGGAACCTATTCTTCTGATCTCAAAGTAACATGTCTGACAGACTTTTTTGATGTGTTGTTTCATTGAGAGGTGGGAGTCCATGATGAACCCAAGATTCCTAGCACTATCAGAGAGAGAAATGTCACAAGAACCTACTGTGATGGAGGTTGGAAGGGAAGTGGTCGAAGAGGAAGCTCCAGAGAAAAGAAGAAATTCAGTCTTGTCATCATTTAACTTGAGCATGTTGTTTGTCATCCATGATTTAATATCTGAAGTGCAGTTTTGGAGAGTGTGCGTCACCGCTTGGATTTCTGTAGGCTTGCATGCTTGTTGGAGTTGTGTGTCGTCTGCAAAGAGGTAGTGATTGACTGCGTGTTGCTTGATGACGGCAGAGAGAGGAGTGGTGTATAGTACAAATAAAACTGGGCCTAGAACTGATCCCTGGGGAACGCCGAAACAGAGAGGAGATGGAGGAGATGAGAGATTATTGACAGACACATACTGACTACGGCCCTGTAGATATGAACTAAACCAGTGAAGAGCGGTAGAGTGAACGCCAAAAACAGATTCGAGACGAGAGAGCAGAACAGAGTGGTCGATCGTATCGAACGCAGCTGAGTTATCCAAGAGAAGCAGAACTGATAGGTCATCATTATCCAGAGCAGAAAGAATGTCATTCACAACAGCCCTATACGCTGACTGAAGAGGGTTGCAGAGGTTGTTGGTTTCAAGGTGGGAGAGAAGCTGACTAAGCACTACTTTTTCCAGAATTTTAGAAATGAATGGCAAGTTGGAAACAGGCCTATAGTTTTTCAACTGATTTTTATCCAGAGATGGTTTCTTGATCAAAGGTTTAACTACTGCAGTTTTCAAGTCCCTTGGCACAGTGCCAGAAGTGAGAGAAGAGTTGATTATGTTGGTTATGATGGGAAGAAAAAGGTCAAGGTTTTCATAAAACAAGTTGGTGGGGATGGGGTCTAGCTCACAAGACTGTTCAAGCCTGTAGTTGCTAGTTTAAATCCAAAATGTTTGTATTGTTTGGTCTAGAGATGTATATTTCGTACATTGGAACGTTCGGAACTTTTCAATCGCTAAAGTAGTTCAGGGCCGGACCAAGTTCGTTTGAGGGGGGGGGGGGGGGGGGTCCAACTGAAGGCAGGGGTCCAAAGTCCACATTTTTTCTTCTCTGAGGGGTACATTGGATGGCCAGGGGGGGGGGGGGGGTTCCGGAACCCCTGGACCCCCCCCCCCCCCAGATCCGGCCCTGTAGTTCCCTCAAAGTCTAGCTCATCAACCTGTGAGCTATCGAGGATTTAGGCCCGTTGTTGAGTAAGTGATTTTGGTTGTTGGATAAGTTACCGAAAAATAACTAGCCCGGTTTCATATCACGTCACGTATCATGCTTGCCTATGTATTCTCTGTATTGTTCGAAAGTCTGACTTCTGTTGGGGATACTTGGATTCGGGCGATGAAGATTGCGGTAAATCTGTGGATGATAAGAGAACAAGTATTGTCTCAGAAGAAAGTCATTGACTTAATGTTTCAGACCAACATTGGAAAGATTGTTTGCTAAAATGCAGCTACTTGAATTTTTAAGTTGTTGCCTGTTAAAGAACTGGATTTTACACAGAATGTATTTCATGTACGGTAAGAAAAAGAAAAATGCTAATTGCATCGTCTGTCAACCAGTCGAAGAAGCAAACCTGGCCAGGTATGCGTGTGCTTCATACACGTCGAAGAAACCGGAAACACACGTCTTTGTTATTGCGAATATGAAAGCATATTCGCAAACTTCCTGTGGAATATGGCCTGATGATCGGAATAGGGCTGTGTGAGTCTATCCAATCGCAACCCCTGAATCCCCCCATGTGTCTATCAGATTGGCAATATAACGATATTATTATTCTATTTTTCAGCTGTCCATTCTTCCGTGTTTTGCTTCCAAAATGAGGTCCCGGTCAAGCTCGTACTGTCTTGCGCTGTTCCTATTTATTCCTAGCATAACGACCGAGACCTGTTCTGAGCCACGGTAAGCTAGATGTTCCAGTGAATTAGACTTATTGAACCTACTGAATTATGGAGAGAGAGAGCGGGGGTAAGAGAGAGAGAGAGAGAGAGAGAGAGAGAGAGAGAGAGAGAGAGAGAGAGAAAAGAAAGAGAGAGAGTGATCGAGAGGAAGAAAGAGAGAGAGAGAGAGAGAGAAAGAGAGAGAGAGAGAGAGAGAGAGAGAGAAGTCTGAAGTCTGAAGTCTGAATATTTTAATGAGTAGGCCTTGGGCCCTTTTCATGGAGATGAGCACATCTCAAGCACCAGCATACAAATGCACATATTGAACAAAAACAAGAACATCCTACTTGTATCGCCCTGTTTCGTTTACGGATTATGGATTACGAATGGAAAGCGCCTTCATGACAAATGTAGAAAAGCGTAGCAATAGCGGCTTACTAGTGTTTGAGAACAGCATGGTTAATTTAAACAATGATGGGATTCTAGTGTATTTTCGTGGAATATAATATTCTCTTAACTCAGCATATTTAGGGCATACTAAAACAAAGTGGACTTCATCTTCAACACTGCTACAACAAAATGGACAAGATAAATCAGCGGAGGTTGCATTTAAATTAAAGCGAAATCGATGCACTTTCAGAGGAGATACTCCCAATCTAAGTCTAATCAGAAGATTTCTAGCTTTAATATGTTTCAAATCACTTAAATAGTTGGATAATCTTAGGGTTGATTTGAAGGTTCTGTACAGAGAGAAACGTTCACTTCCTTGTACATTTTCAAGCCAGGTTTGCTTGTAGGATGAAATAAGTGTTTCTTTAAATGCTGTTAGGAACGCCCTCTCATCGCCAACACCTTGGTTTTCCCATACTTCATCAAAACCGTACATGTACAGAGTGTAACAGATCGAGGAGGCCCATGTTTTCTTATTTTGTTCATGGAGATATTTCAGCATTTTATACGCCTTGCTCGGAAAGCGATGATGTGGCATCCTCAATATACGTAGCCAAAAACGAATGCATTTAACAAAGCTGTTTATAAACAAGGGGTACCTTCCCGTTTCTCCATAAACCATAGCATTTGGTGTTCTCATACTCGTATTCAAAAAACGTTTAAGTGCGAATAAATGAACTCTCTCTATAGGTGTATGGTCTGCTTCAACCCCCCAGACTTCGGCACCATATGACAGCATCGGTTGAATCTGTGCGTCGAAAAGCTTGAAAAAAATAGCTGGAGATCTGTCACCCAGTTGCCATAAACATTTTAGAATACCAATGACTCCCTTTTTCCCTTTTGCAGCAAAATCATTAAGAGTGTGAGAGAAGGACAGGCGTGTAGACAACCATACTCCTAAATACTTATACATGTTCAAAACGCTCATAGGATGTCCACCATACACCCATCTTTCTCGCAAGGCCAAGTGACCACCGTTCCGAAAAACAACAATATTAGATTTGTCTAAATTAACTTCAAGTCCAAGACGTCTAGACGAATCCCACAGAATGTTTAACTGATTCTGGAGCCCACATACAGAATCTGAAATAAGAATAATATCATCTGCAAACATCAGAATGAGTATTTCAAAAAAGTCTGGAATAAGTTGAATACCATGTTTTCCCTTCTGGACAATATCATTAGCTAGCTCATTAATTAGTAGAGAAAACAAAACTGGACTACAAATTTCTCCCTGTTTTAGACCCCTTGGGCACATAAAGGAGTCCGAAAAATCACTTCCTGATCGCACTTTTGCTTTTACCACGTCATACATACAGCTGAGCGCCCGGTACATCTTTCCTTTAACTCCATTTTTCTTCAAAGTTTTCCACAACGTAGTTCTTACAACTGAATCAAAAGCTTTACGAAAGTCAATAAAAGCGACATACAACTTCTTGTGTGTCAATAACTGCTTCTGTACCAAAGCTTGTAGTGTAAAAATATGGTCAACGGTACTATAGCCTCTGCGAAAACCAGCTTGACTCTCATTTAGTATTTCATGTTTTTCGATCCAATTCGTCAATCTGTTGTTCAAAATGTAGCTATACAATTTGCTGCATATACATAGTAATGAAATACCTCTGTAATTATCAGGATTATTCTTATCACCTTTCTTGTGAAGGGGATGAATTATGGCTTCCGTCCATACATCAGGGTAAAGTCCTGAGGTAAACAATTTATTGAAATATTTTGTAAGAAACGGCACAACAGCTGTGGCGGAATTCTTGAAGAACTCCCCAATTAAATAATCGGGTCCTGCAGCTTTACCATTCTTTAATACTCTAATAGCTTCTTTTACTTCGTTTTCAGTGATGACACGTTCAAGCGCATCCATGTCATACATCTCCTCATTATCATCACCATCAGATACCCGATTAACACCATCCTCAACAAAATCAGTATGGTCATTATTTTCTTTTGTAAAAGAGTTAAACACATTATGAAAATGTTGGTACCACTGTTCTGTATTAATGGAAATCACACCTGCCACCTTAGATGCCAAAGATTTGATTGTTTTCCAAAACAATTTAGGATCACTACTCCCTTTATCTAAAGACTCCATAATAGACTGACGATGAGATTTTTTCTTTTGTCTAATAAGTTCATTATAGCTACTTCTTTTTTCAGTATAACAATCCTTGTCATCATTTTCACGAGTTTTCATTCACAAGCACCTGGGAAATAAATCTCATGTTCCCCGGGGAATAAATCCCCGGTTACCATAGTTGCAGGAAGCCCTATTACATGGATAATCAAAAGCAAACCCAATAGAAACGCTCGAGGATTCTTCGGCTCTTTTCATTGGCGTTTCCCCAGACCTAAACAGACGACACTGCTTCGCCAAGTTCCAAATACGAACTGGCAAATGTAAACAAAAAACAAAACTACCTCATCAAAGGTCATACATTTATGCTTTATCGCAAACAAATGAAACCTATCGATATGTTTTATCTTCTCACAATGTCATGGAGTGCGTGTATCTCTTTGGAGAAACACGAACGTCAAGTTTTAAGTCAAACCAATTGACCCCTGACACACACATTTTGACCCGTGCACAAGACGTTGTATCGATAAACTAAGCGCAAATAAAAAAATAATAATAAAAAAGCAAAGAACATAGCAACAAGAAATGAAGACATCTGACAAAGCCGAGCAAGCAGAATGACAAGTCTAATGAAAAACAGAGAGGCAATGAGAAACAAGATCGCGATTATCTTTCCTTCGCGGCACGACGCAAATCGTTTGTGTCCTTTGACCCAATTCGTGCAGTGCTGCACGATGCAAATCTTCTGTGACCTTTGACTCAACGTAGCTTCAATATTCGATTACTAATATTTACCACTGAAAACCGAGGGGTGGAATACCGAGAGGGGCAGGGTGGTAGGGCGATGGTGAAATGTAATGAAGAGACACGTGTAGCAATAAGAGAAAACCAATTCTGCAATAACACAAACACGAACAAAAAACCCAACACTGACCTATATGAATATTTAATCAATGATATGATCGTCTGCGTTGCAGGTGTGCAAGTGAAGGGTTGGGGGGGGGGGGGGGGTAACTTGATCATTAATTTGTGTGTGTCAGTGTTTGTGTTCATGGACTGATTGTGAGGGAGGGGGAGGGTGGGGTGGGGTGTGTTTCAGGTTTTGGTGTGGGTATGAAACGAGCAAAACAATACCCACACCACAAAATCTTGGAGGCAAAAAACACTCGCCGTCGCATCATTTTGTCCGCACAATATTATATGCACCAACAACCGGAAAGAAAGGTGACAATGGAAAAAGACTCATCTTTGCTTCCTGCGATTCCTTGCCCCCGACTCGAACGTCGCACGATAATCCACATAACAGATCTGTTGTGAGATGGTCAACGCTGACTGTGCAAGTAAATCACCTCGTTTGAAATACGACAATCTCATCGCTCGAATGCAACATGTGGGCACTATCGTCTCAAAGGCGCTTACTGTTGGTTTCACACACCACTCTGTAGTCGGAACCTACAGAACTTCGCATCCTCAAACCTGACATACTTGTCTCAACATTATAAACTCAAATCACACACAGTAAGTTGCTTTCGCACGCCAGCTTTGAACAACGTGCTGGGGCCCCGAACATGCATTATAATAACAGAACTCGCGTGTCAAACCATGGCTCCCTGTGTTGATTTTTCACTTAATGTTGAACCACCAAAATGATGACAAAAACGATGTTTGATGGTTTGTTGCCAGACTAGCTTTTTTGTCGGTCCTCGGGGGGCATATCGACTTTTGTTTCATATTTATTGACCGCGGCCTTCGGCCTTGGTCAATAAATATGAAACAAAAGACGATATGCTCCCCCTCGGACCGACAAAAAAGCTGGTCTGTCAACACCCCATCAAACATCTTATATTGTCTACACGGCCGCTATGAAATAAACGAAGATTTTGCCTGAGATCTGTTCTACTATGGTAACATTCTGAATCGAACCACCTTTGTTGTCTGTCTTTTCCAATATACACTCTTTTTTTCATACACTCTCCTGCCATCGTCATTGCTTCGTTAAATTTACTTAGAGATAAATTGACATCCACTTCTATTAATTCAGTGGCATCTCGGAGGCGGGCCTGAATTTCTTCAGAAGAGAATGAGGATACAAACGAAATCGACTTTTCATCACACCAAACAAACTTTTCAATCTTGACAGCCTTAGAAACATTACACTCAGAGTTAACTAAAACATCATTTGGCAGGAAGATCATTTCCACAGGCATGTGTTTGGATTCAATTTTTTCAGCTACATTAAGTGAAACAGAAGAAAACAAATTTCTTGACACAATAAAATAGTCAATAACACTACAACCCGATGTTGAAACATAGGTAAAGTTACCGTCCCCTCCTCCCTTTCCCTGCATACCGTTCACAATAACAAAGTCAAATTGCTCACAAACATTCAACAAATATTTACCAAAGGCATTTTCCTCTCTATCTTTCGACACACGCACGCATTCTTCAAAACAATCGTCTCCTTCCTCGACTTCAGTGTTCTGTGACGGGAACACACTGAAGTAATCTGCATCATAAAAACACTGCATTTCACGTGCATTCCGAGAACCTGTTCTTGCATTCATATCTCCAAACAAAATAAAGGGCAAATCACCAACGTTTTCTATAAGATCCAAAATACACTCTTCCATAATAGACACACCATTTGAAATTTCAGTTTCGTTATAATAGGCAGAGTTGGCTGGTGGTAGATATGTCCCTAGCAGTAATACATCACTCTCTAACCCCAGCAACTCTTTTGCTAATTTTAATACAACGCAATTATCGTATTCTGTTTCTACTCTTTCGACGAAATGGCTAA
>NC_090251.1:26551229-26591085 GCF_037325665.1 Littorina saxatilis
CTCGCGCGGTGTGTGTGTGTTCATTTTGTGCACATGTGTTAGTGTTACTGTGTGTGTGTGTGTGTGTGTGTGTGTGTGTGTGTGTGTGTGTGTGTGTGTGTGTGTGTGTGTGTGTGTGTGTGCGCATGAGTCTGTACTCGTGTGTGTGTGTGTGTGTGTGTGTGTGTGTGTGTGTGTGTGTGTGTGTGTGTGTGTGTGTGTGTGTGTGTGTGTGTGTGTGTGTGTGTGTGTGTGTGTGTGTGTGTGTGTGTGTGTAAGAGAGAGAGATAGAGAGGAAGAGAGAGAGGGAGTGATCGAGGGAGAGAGAGTGTGTGTGTGCATTTTCACTGTGATCAAATTACAAATAAAAGAGAAAGGCCAGTCACCACGCACATCCTCGGCTCGCATGCAATGTATTTATATAGCAAAGGGAATGCCTGTAATTCACACAGATCAATCACTTGGTCTTAAACGTGCACAAGACAAAAACTTTCATACTGGGGGAGCGAGCCAATCTGAAGAGTACTTGGGTCCAGCGCGAGCGTTTTTTATCACTTTTCTTCTTCGTATTATTTTGGACAACAAATCCAGGCTAAACCTCTGTGCAGATAATTGGTTTGCGGGATTAAAAATGTTCTGCTTCTTCGTTTGTTTGATTTTGTTGTTTGCTTAGTTTGAGTGTATGGTCGGTAAGTCGGTTGTTAAGTCAGCCGAATTCTGAATCCCAGGGCCGGACCCAGGGGGGGGTTCCAAGGGTTCCGGAACCCCACCCCTGGAAAAAGCATGTACCTTGCTTTGAGTGGCTTTTTTTTTATACCAGGTTTAGCACCAAAACAATGCTGCTCTTAACCCTCAAAACAAGGCCCAGAATGCACCAGATTGCACAGATTTTAACCGTTTTTCAAAAATGTTCCGGGGGAGCATGCCCCCGGACCCCCCTAGTTCGCGCGCCTGTTTAGCAGGCGCGCGCTTGTGGCTTCGCCACTGCACTTCGCTGATTTGCCCCCCAAAAAAAGGAGGAACCCCCCCCTTACAACTCATTTGGTCCGGCCCTGAATCCTCAGCGGTTTAACTTTTGCTTTATGGAGGACTAAGCTCAGTGCGTTGAAGAGAAAAGGCAGGGGTACTTTACCTTTGCACACAGAGGTCGTCAAAGACTGAAGGTCAGTCAAGGTTATCTTGGACTCGTCAAAGGTGCAGGTGCCCTTCAGACCACTCAGGCATCCCACGTAGGTCTGCATGGCCCTGAAAGCAAAATACTACACGCTGCAAAACGCTACACGTGCCCTTAAAGCACAATATTCAGCACTGCGTAAAGCTGAACGTGCTCTGAAAGAACAATACTACACACTGCTTAAAGCTACACGTGCCCTAAAAGCACAATACTACACGCTGCATAAAGCTACACGTGCCCTGAAAGCACAATACTACACACTGTGCATAATGCTACACGTGCCCTGAAAGCACAATACTACACGCTGCATAAAGCTACACGTGCCCTGAAAGCACAATACTACACACTGCATAATGCAACACGTACGTGCCCAAAAGCCCAATACTACACACTGCATAATGCTACACGTACGTGCCCTAAAGCCCAATACTACACACTGCATACTGCTACACGTACGTGCCCTAAAGCCCAATACTACACACTGAATACAGCTACACGTGCCCTTCAGGCCACTCAGGCACCCAACGAAGGTCTGCATGGCCCTGAAAACACAATACTCAACTCTGCATAAAGATACACATGCCCTGAAAGAGCAATACTACAGACTACATAAAGATACGCGTGCCCTTTAGGCCACTCAGGCACCCCACGCAGGTCTGCATGGCCCTGAAAGCACAATACTCAACTCTGCATAAAGATGGAGTCCTGATCTTAGGGTTTTTTCAATAGACGAACTGCGGAAATAACTCAATCGGGTTTGTGAGTGTTTTTCTTCGTTCAAACGTTAGTTAACTGGTTAAAAATAGGCACGTTTTGGCTTTGAAAATTCAGCTTTCGTCTCTGTGAACCACTCTTGGCATCACCACTGATCTAACCAGGCTGTGCCTTTAATAAATACCAGTGTTCACAGAAATAATTAGGGCGATCTAGCAATGACCATTCGGGCGGCTTGCCAAGTTGACTCACGAGCATTGTCCCGCGGACTCGGCGGCGGGCATGAAGGCGGAAAAGCACGCAGAGGACTGCGGACACGCCTGACCACCTGCACACACAGGTATTAACTCCCTTTACTTTGCTATATCAGTCACATGTGCATTGGATAAGGCGTGAACACAAATAAGACACGAATAGGTAGCATTATTCTTCAGGCAATTATTTACAGTTTTACCATTCAGTTAACATGCAAACAAAAACGCCTGCATTTAAATTAAGCGAACAATGCACACTCACGCATACACAAGCAGTACCACATAAACATGCAAACTACAGTTACTATTAAGGTAGAAGGCCGCTCGCTCGCAAATGAACACGCATACGCAGATACACAGACACACTACACACACACACACACACACAAATACACACACATACTGACACACACACACACACACACACTGACACACACACACACAAACACACACACACAAACACACACATATACACACACAAACACACACACTGACCAGTGACAGCAGCACAGCCGGACGTAGCCATGGCAAAGGCGGAAGTCATGTTTTTCACAGCCTCCACCTCCCTGCACTTGTCAGTAGCGGTCAAGGCCTGAAGACACTGGCTGGCCTGCTCGTACAGACTGCACACGCACAATGCGGAGGCCAACTTTTGTTTACAAAGTTTCGGTGCATGGAAAACTTATATATGTACAGGCATCTAACAACACATCTCCCTCCAACCGCTAAAAAAAATTAAAGAAATTTGAAAAAAGAAAATGTGTGTGCTTGCATGTAAATGTGTGCGTGTGTATGTGTTTGTATGTGTTTGTGTGTGTGTGTGTGTGTGTGTGTGTGTGTGTGTGTGTGTGTGTGTGTGTGTGTGTGTGTGTATGTGTGTGTGTGTGTGTGTGTGCATATATATATTAATATTCGTGTGTGCGTGTGTGTGTGTGCGTGTGTTTATCTGTGTGCGTGTGTGCGAGTCACGTTTGTGTGGGTACGCGCGTACGTGTTCGTACATGCGTGGGTGTGTGTTTGTGTTTATGTGTGTCAGTGTGTAGGCGTGTGTGTGTGTCCGTATCTGTGTGTGTCTTGTCTATGTATGCGAGTGTGTGTGCGCGCGCCTAAGCGCGTAAATGAGTTCGGTTGTGTGTCTGGGTTTGTTTTTGGTTGTTGGGTGTTTTTTTTTTTTTTTTTTTTTTTTTTTTTTTTGGGGGGGGGGGGGTGTTAGGAGGCAAGGTGTAAAGAAGACCGACTTACGGGCAGAGTTGCGGTAGCATGTCCACACCCCCTGTTGTCTCAGACCCAGTCCCTGACGGGGGACCTGTCGGCAGCACCTCAAGCAAGGCGGCTTGACAAGCAGTGGCTTTCAGCTGACAGATCAAAGCTACACGACATAGATAACACAAACTATAGCTTGTGTCAGATAGTGATACGGTACAATACATGCAAGTGGTGGCTTTCACCGGACAGATCAAAGTTACACGACATAGATAACACAAACTATAGCTAGTGTCAGATGGTGATACGGTACAATACATGCAAGTGGTGGCTTTCACCGGACAGATCAAAGCTACACGACATAGATAACACACACTATAGCTAGTGTCAGATAGTGATACCGTACAATACATGCAAGTGGTGGCTTTCACCGGACAGATCAAAGTTACACGACATAGACAACACAAACTATAGCTAGTGACAGATAGTGATACGGTACAATACATGCAAGTTGTGGCTTTCACCGGACAGATCAAAGCTACACGACATATATAGATAACACAAACTATAGCTAGTGTCAGATAGTGATACGGTACAATACATGCAAGTGGTGGCTTTCACCGGACAGATCAAAGCTACACGACATAGACAACACAAACTATAGCTAGTGTCAGATAGTGATACGGTACAAAACATGCAAGTGGTGGCTTTCACCGGACAGATCAAAGCTACACGACATAGATAACACAAACTATAGCTAGTGTCAGATAGTGATACGGTACAATACATGCAAGTGGTGGCTTTCACCGGACAGATCAAAGCTACACGACATAGATAACAAACTATAGCTAGTGTCAGATGGTGATACGGTACAATACATGCAAGTGGTGGCTTTCACCGGACAGATCAAAGCTACACGACATAGATAACACACACTATAGCTAGTGTCAGATAGTGATACGGTACAATACATACAAGTGGTGGCTTTCACCGGACAGATCAAAGCTACACGACATAGATAAGACTAACTATAGCTAGTGTCAGATAGTGATACGGTACAATACATGCAAGTGGTGGCTTTCACCGGACAGATCAAAGCTACACGACATAGATAACACAAACTATAGCTAGTGTCAGATGGTGATACGGTACAATACATGCAAGTGGTGGCTTTCACCGGACAGATCAAAGCTACACGACATAGATAACACAAACTATAGCTAGTGTCAGATAGTGATACGGTACAATTCATACAAGTGGTGGCTTTCACCGGACAGATCAAAGCTACACGACATAGATAAGACTAACTATAGCTAGTGTCAGATAGTGATACGGTACAATACATGCGGCGAACCGAACTCCAGGCATGAGACACACTGTAACATGTTGCGGAGATGCTGCTCAAAAAGAAACACTGCAGTCTAAATTTCAACTCGCAAGATAAGATGGAAAGTGCATGGTCATGCAATTCTGAACAATGACAAGACGTGACATGAAAGAAAGCTAGTTGGATAAGATACGACAGACAGTCGAGGCATGTAATCGGGATTCTGCATGTGATGTCACATTCTGGTTCACAGGATAAGACACAAGAGACAGACAAACCAACGGCGAGTGCAAACTATTAACGGGGGTGGGACAGGAAGAGGGGGGGATGGGTGGTGGGGGGTAACTATTTACTATAAAGAAGGAACTGACCTGGTCCACAGAAAAAGTCGAGTGAGGTCACAAGAGTGGTCAAGTTTCCGAGCATCTCAGGCTGACCACTGCATGATTCATTGGCCTCCCTCACACAGTTCGTCATGGTCTGCCTCGCTGAACTGTACACACGGAGAGGGAGAAGGAGAAAAAGACGATGAGAGAGAGAGAGCGATAGGGAGAGCGTCACACACCCACACACACACACACTTTCTTTCTTTATTTGGTGTTTAACGTCGTTTTCAACCACGAAGGTTATATCGCGACGGATACACACACACACATAATGCCTCTCTCCCTACTCCTCCTCTCTCACTTTCCCCCCTTACCTCTCTCTCTCTCTCATCAACAACAACAACAACAACAACAACAACAACAACAACAACAACAACAACAACAACAACAACAACAACAACAACAACAACAACAACAACAACAACAACAACACAACAACAACAACAACGATGTGTGACTCTAACCTGCACGCGGTATCCAGTGCTGTAGCGTTGTAGGGTGGTGTCGCGAGGGGTGTGAGTTCCGTGGCAATGTTGCTTAGCAACGAAGAACACTCGGTCATTTTTTGATTGCATTGTGTTTGGCCGGAAGTCACCCCTGAAACCCACATAGAAAAATGGAGAGAGGGGTCAGATACAACAGCAACAACAACAACAACAACAACAACAACAACAACAACAACAACAACAACAACAACAACAACAACAACAACAACACCACGCGATGGGACGGATGAGATGTCAATCTAATGCGCATGCACTTCTTGCTTTCAGGGCTCTGGTGCAAGAACCGAAAGTGGGTGCCACCCCAAACGGCAGAGAACAAACTGCGGGGTCTTACAGGTTGGAAATCACAACAAATCTCAGTTCCAACCAATCCAACACTGCGGCTTGCTCCCGTTTGGGTGGTAGGCTAACTTTCTCGTGCACCTCAGCACGTCAGCACGTAAACTCTTGAAAGAGCTAAATTAATTCATATAACTTAGTCATATATAAATAAGTCATTCACTCTTCTCCCCTCGTTTTGACAAACTCCCACCTGTGACTTTCACAGTCACACTCTGTCTGTCCGCTTTCTTGATCTGTTTGTCTCAATCTCTCTGTGTCTGTTTGTTTGTCTGTCAGTCATTCTGTCTTTTTACATTTAGTCACTGTGACCCCAACATATGACGAAGCGCAACCAAACGGGGGACATGTCAGAAGATAATCGTAGAAGTGTGCTACGCTTCAAAGCTCTAGCTTCAATAACCTTCGAGATAGGGGGCCCGGTAGCTCAGTTGGTAGAGCAATGGCCGACTTGTGGTCCTAGGGTCGCGGGTTTGAACCCGGGCCGGGACGAACACGGGTGAATTTTATATGCAGACTCAGAGACGGTATCCATGTTCAACCCCCGTGTCCCCACTGCAGCCCGTTTACAAGGTACTTTACGGTAGTATTATGGATGGGAATGTTTGATTTAGATGCGAGTCAAATCGCGCGGTTTGGACAATTGGTGTTTGTGTTTTGCTTGTTCGAGAAGAAGTTGGTGGGAAGGGGGATGTTTTACCTCAGGAAAGAAAACAACAATGTTTGAATTAGGACGTGGCTTGTATGTTCGTCAGCTTGTTTGTTTTTGTTTTTGTTTGTTAGTGTGTTTGTTTGTGTGTTTGTTTAAAGTTAAGGGGCGAGAAAAACGAGAGAGAGAAAGAGAAAGATAGAAAGAGAAAGAGAGAGACAGACAAACAGCCAGACAGCCAGAGAGAGACAGAGAGACAGACAGACACACACACACAGTCAGAGAGACAGAAACAGCCAGCCAGACAGAGCTAAACTTAACTGAACTTTATTTTACAAGGGTTAAGATTTAAAACGAACACCATACACACAGAGCAAAAAACCCAACTGTAAATGATAGTAAAACAAGAAAGTTAACGAGAGAGAGAGAGAGAGAGAGAGAGAGAGAGAGAGAGAGAGAGAGAGAGAGAGAGAGAGAGAGAGAGCGAAATGGGATGGGATGGGATGGGATGGGGGATGGGATGGGAGATAGGATGGGATGGATTATTGCATATACATGTAGGTTAACAGCCCATTTCCACAGGGGGGTGGGGAGGGGGGATCGAAATAGAAAACGTTTGCAACGGAACCGTATTGGATGTACACAATCACACGACAAGAAATTCCTCCGAGGTAGGAAAAACACCCCCGTCCTTACCATTCTCACTGCCACCAACTGAGAAGGTTATTTCCCTTTGACCATTAATATGTCCCTCTATAAGTCCTTGTAGAATCTTAATCCACCAATAACTCCCTAACCGTGTGTTTGACTGGTCCCAATTTTTGTAAGGACCGTCTCAGGAATGTATAGAACCTGTTCACCAAGTTTGGTGACGATCGGTCCGTTCATTCTTGAGATCTATATGCAAACACAAACACACAAACAAACAAACAAACACATCGACCGAATCCTATACACACCCCTATACCGGGGGTGTAAAAACAAAGTTCTCGCTACTGGCTGACCAATCACGAGCTGCGCATACTCCGACGTAAAGGATTGTCTGTTCCACACCTGCTTTTTACATTTAGTCAAGTTTAGACAAAATGTTTTAACATAGATGGGGAATCGAAACAAGAGTCGTGGTGTATGTATGTGTGTGTGTGTGTGTGTGTGTGTGTGTGTGTGTGTGTGTGTGTGTGTGTGTGTGTGTAGAGCGATTCAGAGAAAACTACTGGAACAATCTTCATAAAACTTTAAATGAGAGTTTCTGAAATGTAATCTCATAGTCCGGGCTTCGTCGAAGATTGCTTGGCTAAAATTTCAATAAATTTGATCGAAAAATGAGCGTATAACAGTGCGGCCTCAACTTTCACACAAAAACGGGTATGACGTCATAAAAGACATTTAAAAAAATATATCTGGGGATATACTCAGGAACCCTCATGCCAAAAGTTTAGTGAAGATCGGTCCAGCAGTTTTCTCTGAATCGCTCTACACACACACACACACACACACACACACACACACACACACACACACACACACACACACACCACGACCCTTGTCTCGATTTCCCGTCTATGTTAAAACATTTAGTCAAAACTTGACTAAATGTTACAAAAGCACACCATTAGATGATAATAAAACAGGAAGGAGAGAGAGAGAGAGAGAGAGAGAGAGAGAGAGAGAGAGAGAGAGAGAGACCCAGACAGAGAGACAGACGGACAGACAGACAGAAACAGCTAGACAGACAAAGAAAGTTGCAGACAGAGAATGAGAAACCGAGGTGGGATTTGTTATTCAAAGAGAGAGTGAGAAGAGGAAATGACGTATTTATATGACTCAGCTATGTGGATAGATGTGCACTGTCAAGTGTTTACGAGCTGACAATTAGGCAAAGAAGTGCGCATTATATTGACCCCATGGTCGTCACTGAGCCAGAAGTCATGGTTCAGGAAAGTTCAGCGTTCGCAGTTCAACACATGTTGTTGCCAATGCAACTTTGCACCCAGACTCTAGCTCCGCCTTTATAAACTAAGACAAGTTTACAGTACTCGGTAGTGTACGTGAGTACAGAGATTACAAAGGAAGAGAAAATGTCAATGTCAATTCCCTAGTCTGTTCCATGCAAGACGTTTAGATAACCGCCATCTTAAATTAAAAGAAAATAATAATAAAAAGAATAAAAAATAAAATGACGATGAACAGAATTGGGATCCTGACATTGAAAACTGTACCTGCGGTGGCCGTTTCCGTATTCATATTTTATTTATTTCTGGCATACTCACTTTACTCAAAGATAAATGTGTCCATTACCGACGCGAGGTGCAAAATACATAGCAATATACCATTTCTCAGGTATACCTGGGAGGGGGGGGGGGGGGTTCCTTGTTTTTGATTCCCCGACCAACCCGCTTTTGTCCTCCCGACCCTAGAACTGTGGACCTTTGAAACATTTATTTTATCAAAAAGAACAACATTTTATTTTGCATACTTTCCAAGGAAAGTTACCCTTCTCCGTCATCCACGGGACACAGTTCGCGCGACTTCCCATCAATATATCTATATATAGAATTTCTATTACGGCTTGTGTGTGTCTGTCTGTCTGTGTGTTCGCGATTCACGGCCAAAGTTCTCGATGGATCTGCTTCAAATTTGGTGGGCATATTCAGGTAGACCCCGGACACAATCGTGGACAATTTTGAACACGTGCGTGCTCTCAGCGCGCAGCGCTGAACCGATTTTGGTTTTTCTGTACATCCATTCCCAGTAACTCTTCCTTATCTTCTCCAGTGTTTTGCGCGTTTATCTCCCTTCCTTCGTACGGTGCGCCGGCGAAGCCGGCTCCCCGGTGAAGCCGGGTATTCGGCTCTACTTCTTCCCGGCGAAGCCGTACCCGGCGAAGCGGGTATTCATCTAGTATCTATATATATATATATACGACTTGTGTCTGTCTGTCTGTCTGTGTGTGTGTGTGTGTGTGTGTCCGCGATGCCAAGCCAAAGTTCTCGGTGGATCTTTTTTTCAAATTTGGAGACCGTATTCAGACACAACCCCACCCCGGACACAACCTCATCGATGAGATATTTCAACACGTGCTCTCAGCGCGCAGCGCTGAACCGATTTTGGTTTTTTGCGCGCAGCGCTGAACCGATTTTGGTTTTTCTCTCGATCCATTCCCATTAACTCTTCCTTATCTTCTCCAGTGTTTTCAGCCGCGTTTGTCTCCCTTCCTCCGTGCGGTGCGCCGGCCGGTTCCCCGGCGCAGCCGGGTATTCGGCTCAACTTCTTCCCGGCGCAGCCGTACCCGGCAAAGCGGGTATTCATCTAGTAGATATATATATATATATAAAGCCACATACGCATGTGTAAATGTATAACAAACGTTAAACAATGAAAACATTAAAAACATCCTACCAGCCCTGTTTTGGGGCCTTGACATCGGATACAAACAGGAGGTTTTTTAATGTGTGCGTGTGTGCGTGTATGTGCGTGTATGTGCGTGTGTGTATGCGTGTGTGTGTGTGTGTGTGTGTGTGTGTGTGTGTGTGTGTGTGTGTGTGTGTGTTCTCGCCAGTTTCATGACCTTAAAACAAATATCACTGTCAACTAATTAACACGCTCATTTTTTCTCTGCCCACAAAATTAGCACAACTATGTGGATAACACTGTCAAACGAGCATTGCCACTGGCATGCGACAGGTGTCCACACCATTGAATTATTTCCAGCCTATACATGTATATAAGTTATAACTCAGTGGTCCACACAGTGACACAGAACAACAGTCCCGACTTACCCAACAGTAGCAGCAGTAGCACGACACAGCATCGCATCACACCATCACCCCTCGTCGCTATCATCTTCGTCGTCATCGCACCGTCTCACTGACACGTCTATCTGGAGTAACTGACACAAGCTGAGTAAAATCCAGCAGCTCGGTAACTTCCAACGGAGATGTAGACCTATGTATCCTTGGCACAAAGGGTCAAAAATCCAAAAAATAAGCCCTTAAAAAAATAAGGCCTTATTTCTGGAAATAAGCCCTTATTTTTGGAATTAAGCCCTTATTTCTAAACTAAGGCCTTATTTTCCATAATCAAGGCCTTATTTTAGAAATAAGGCCTTAAATATTTACAGCCATAAGGAAATAAGGGCATAATGAAATAAGGCCTTAATTCTGTTATTTAAGGCCTTACTGAAATAAGGCCTTATTTCTGTTATGACCTTAAAAAAATAAGCCCTTAAAAAAATAAGCCCTTAACAAAAATAAGCCCTTATTTTTGTGCGCATCGCTACTGCGCATCCGGACATTCGAAACGGCTCTTTCCCTGGTTGATTTGCGGCACGGAGTTGCATTCAGGCCAGAAGATGACGATTTTCGACAGAGGTATGTGTGTTGGCCTCTACTCAGCTTCATGATTGGTCCAAAAAATAAGGCCTTATTTTTTTAAGCCCTTATTTTTTAAGCCCTTATTTGTTTATGCCCTTATTTGTTATGCCCTTATTTTTTAAGCCCTTATTTTTTATGCCCTTATTTTTTTATGCACTTATTTTTTATTAAGGCCTTACAGAAATAAGGCCTTACTTCTCGTAAGGCCTTATTTTTAAATAAGGGCTTATTTTTGTAAGCCCATATTTTTTAAGGCCTTAAGGAAATAAGGCCTTAATTTGGAAATAAGGCCTTATTTGTTGGAAATAAGGGTTTATTTCCAGAAATAAGGCCTTATTTCCTTAAAGGCCTTATTTTTTGGATTTTTGACCCTTTGTGCCAAGGATACCTATGCTGTGGCGAAGGATACCTCGCTGAGATGTGCCTATCCATATTCAAGCGAGCCAATAAAAACGGTGTGGTCTACTTTCGCACGCGTCACGTTGACCGCACTAACTTCTCACACACTGAGTCCTTTGTGACTTTAGAGTACACGATGGTCAGGCATTCCAAGGATTTTATGACATCTGTGTACTGCTATCTCTGGTCTGACTTGCAGTACACATGTACAGTACAAGGATAGTCTGGCTTGGACGATTAGTAGTAGTAGTAGCAAAGAGTGTTCCCCTACGGACTTTCCGTAGGGTAACACTCTTTGGTAGTAGTAGTTGTAGAAGTAGTAGTAGTAGTAGTCACCTATACTGACCGAAAAACATATATTTGAAGACATCATAAGTGTGTGTGTGTGTGTGTGTGACGTGTGTGTGTGTGTGTGTGTGTGTGTGTGAGTGTGTGCCCACGGTTTCAGAGCGTGTGTGTGTGTTTAGGATCGTATCATTTTACCATCTTGTGTTATGCGCTATTGTCTTGCGGGGTTGGGGGGGGGGAGAGAGGGGAGGGAGAGACAGACAGACATACATACAGACAGACAGACAAAGAGAGAGAGAGAGAGAGAGAGAGAGAGAGAGAGAGAGAGAGAGAGAGAGAGAACAGAGAGACAAAAAGAGACAGACAGACAGAAAGAAAGAGACAGACAAAATGACAGTCTGACACACAGACACACAAAGAGACAGGTAGACGCCTTCACGGTAAAACCACGAGGGGCATGTTCCGGGGTGTAACTACGACTTTACATGATTTGCAGGTTGGTGTCAATTTGACAAGTAGCGTCATGGAGTTGGTTTGGACAGAGACATGCATAAGCACGAGTGGATTTTTACGTGAACGACCGTTTATATCCCGCCATTCGGGCAGCATACGCCGATTTCAGGGGAGGCACTGATGCTGGGTATTTTCGTGTTTCTATAACCCACCGAACTCTGACATGGATTACAGGATCTTTTCCGTGCGCACTTGGTCTTGCGCTTGCGTGTACACACGAAGAGGGTTAATAGTCACTAGCAGTCTGCACATAAGTTGACCTGGGAGATCGGAAAAATCTCCACTCTTAACCCACCAGGCGGCAGCGACCGGGATTCGAACTCACGACCTCCCGATTAGGAGGCCGATGTCTTACCACCACGCCACTGCGCCCATTCCGTTGTACAAAATCTGCAAACACCAGCGATCGAGTCCGGTTAGGGATAGAAAGCCTCACGTATAGTGCGTTTCCAAAGCTTTGGACAAGGATTTTTGAGAAAAATAAGCTAATAAAAGATGTTGTGATGGTTCGATTGAACATTGTATAGATCTGTCTTCTTGGAGTCCTATGACGTCAGAGCCCGACACAAACTCATTTATATCATTCAGGCGGCTGATCGAGCTACAACGGAGTGCATGTCTGTGTGCATTCAATCGTAAAAAAGATCAAAGGAAGACTAACTGGAATGGATAGATCAATACAGAAATATTTAATGTAATTTGTATTTTTCACCAAAATATGGGATTTGACACCGATCTCGACAGTTGTTCAACTTCAACCAGTGACCACTATAGCGCGGTGTGCGTGCGCGCGCGCGATATTGGTCACGTTGAGTTATTTTGCAAAATGAGTGGGTTTTTTTTACTTGTGCACTATGTATTTTGAAATGTATGTATGTGTGTTAAAAACTTTGTAAATTGTATTAGTATGCACTTCGATGTGTATTATTATTTGACTTGGCATTATGTGTGTTAAAAACTGTGTAAATTGTAGACGTTTACTTTGATGCATTTTACTGTTTCATTTTGGCTGCTTATATTGATGTATTTTAATACTGTTATGTGTTCATGGCCAGCCACAACCTCTCATTTGAGATCAAAAATTATTAATGACTTGTATGGTATTGCGTTGTATTGTGATGTGTTGTATTGTATCGTATTGTAATAACCAAGTTTCCATTTCATTACCCAAACTCGACCGCGCACAAATCTTGAAATTTGACGAGAATCAACCAGGCTTTGGTCATGTCTGGAAGTCGTCACACTCTTCAAGTATGTTAAACTTTAAAAGCTCAAGGTAAAAAAATAAAATTAAAAAACCCGAGAAAACGTCAACGTTATGCTTTTAATTTGTTTTGTTTCATGTCTTTTACGGACGGACTGCCGGCCGTCTGTACAGACCAACACGTTGATAAGACTCACTGATTACTCAGGTCAGCCAACACATATAGGTAATTACAAAACCGCAAAACCAGAAATAAAGAGAAATTCTTGTCCGCAGCTAGTGAAACGCACGTGCGGTACAACTGTTCGCCTTGTTGTCCGGAAATGCGGGAAACCATCTGCTGACATCCGTCTCACTCCCTTCTGGACACAATCATGAGCGTACGAAGCCTCTGCCAGTTGAAATAATTCTGTGTGTCACTGTGTGTGTGTCACTATATGTGTGTGTGTGTATGTGTGGCGTGACTGTGGGGACTTTTTCATTGATGTAATTATTTTATGTGTTAAAAGTGACTCTTCGCAATTAAGTCACGCAGCGGAGGGAGGGGATGGGGGCAGTACGTATTAAACATAACACATAGACACCAACAAGCGCGTCGGGGTATTTTAGCCCTCCTTTTCTCATTCTTTCCAGTGTTATCGAAGTCTGCTTGTAGGACAGAGTGATGATGACCTTCTTCATTCTTTTGACCTAGAAAACAGAGAAAGTTGACCTATTTAACCTGGAAGGGAAACACCATTGTCCCGGTGTAACACGAGAAAGTTACTCCGGAGTCATTTTCTCGTGGAGTAAAAATTTCGTGTTACACCGGGATAGAACGCATCGTCGAGAATGTTCTCCTTTTTTCCCTCTGATCAGAAGATATTCCCCTCTTGTTTCTCTGAGCAGAAGATTGTGTTGCTTCATTCTTTCCTCTTTTCTGTTGACCTGCACGCCTTTTTGCAAGTGAAATCTCCAGCTTTTGCTTGTAAGGAGAAGATTGGGTTTTTTTCGTGATGATCTCTTCGACGAGCTTGTGGTTGTGCGTTGCAGGACATCAGCTGCAGAGAAGCTTACATTTGCTGCTGACACCAAGCAATCATAATGACCAGAATCTCCACGTACAGTGTACAAAACAACGATGGGGGTGACGTTGGCAAATTTATTTCAGCTTCAAGAATGCTATTGATTTGTTCTTGCCGTTCTATCTTTGGTGTTAATGTAGAAGGTCTTCCTGTGAACTTTACTTCTTCTTTTGCAAATTTGTTTGTTTCCTTCTTAATGACTTTTAAGAGTTGTGACAGTAACACCATATGCTCTTGATGCGCAACGCAAACCCATATCTCCGTTTTTCACTGCCGACAAAGCGCAGCCCATTTCTTCTGGTATCCACCGCCGTTCGGGTCTCACTAATACTGTCAAACAAATCAATCAATCATTCAATAAAACTTATAGAAAGGAAAAACACAACAAAACCGAAAAGAGAATTGAATACGTGAATAAAACAGCAGTGTTCTGTTTATTGATTGATGAGGGTAAGATGGAACAGAATGCGGCAAAGCTGGAACACTGTTCCATGTTTGACTCTCTTATGTGTTCCATCATTGCCGCATGGCACCTGCATGGATTTCGCGTTTTTCTGTTGGATACACGTGACGTTTCAAATCTTTTTTTCCGTTCAAGTTATTGCAAATCTATGAAGGTTTATCGATATCACAGCAATCAACATTTTACGTGAACGTATATAGATAAAGAGTAATAATACGTATTGTAGACGGTAGAAATAAGAAGAAGAAGGAAGAAAAGTTTAAAAAACGTACCATTGTTTTTGTTTTACGGTGGTAGTCTTTTTTTTTTGCTGGAATAATATCAAGGAATGTCACTAGACATTTCTGCAAAACAATTGTTCATGAATTGTTCCCCGTTGATCCACTCCGTAGACTCCTTTGCAGCGGTGTGTTGCGTGCCGCACGGGTGTTTGCACCCCGCACGCTGGAGCGGTAAGTTGAGTGCGGTTTGTGTCTCGATAAAACAGCTTCTTCTATAAACATTTCGTAACTTTGCACATTAAGATATGTCTTGTTAGATCTGTTAGTGTTTCTTCTACACGCCGATGTACTTTTTGGGTGCATATTTTGAATATTATAGCCGTGATTCTGTAAAATATCACGCCTGTAACTGCACAGAAGCAAATTTCGTAGCATTCGCAACAAATTACTGGTGTAAACTTTAATGTGAAGAACTGCCATCAGTTCCACATAAACCTGAACCTTTCTGCAGTACTGAGGCCGAGTTTCAAGCTTCTAGGACCTTGCAGACAGCGAAAAGCATTCGGAGAATGAGAATTATCCTACAACTTCTGTGTTTGCCCCCCGAAGCTACCGTGTTTTGCCCCCGCAGCTGCCGTGTTTGCCCGCCGTTTGTGTTTGACCACCGACCCTGCACACTCATGTTTATGTCCTCTAATTGGCTTGGAGCTATTTTGCAGGAACCATGGAAACAGTAATTGCAGGCAGCGCCATGGACAGCTTCTTGGACATCAGTGAAACCATAGAAGTTGTGACAACCCCACCAAAAAGTATGTCGACGCCCAAAAAAAAGAGTACGTATTATAAGTTTCATGTTAATATAGACGTGTATGTTATCATCTTGTAATTAATTAATTAATTTACTATTTAAAACAAAATTTGAATGAGAAAGACTGTCAGATCCTGTTAATTTTCTATTTATAACCATAAATACATTACACTGATGAGGCAAATATTGATGGAAATGTCTGTTTCATGTTACATGCCACATTATACTCCCTTTGTACTGTTTCAGTGTCGCAGCACACACACACACACACACACACACACACACACAAAAACGTGTACTTTTAAATTTGTTTAATCTTTTTCTTTGTCTTTACCGTTCATAGGTGCTGATTCGACAAATCACATGTGCGAACATTGTGGTATCACTTACAAACACCAGAGGACGCTGACACACCACATCAAAACCAAGCACATCGAAGAAGGGGATGGGAAGAAGTTTGCTTGCAGTCAGTGCACGAAAAGGTACTCCAGAGAAGTGGATCTGAATGCCCACAACAACAAAATCCACTTAGGGCAAAAAACCCACACTTGTAAAAAATGTGGGAAAGGCTTTGCCTGCCGCAAGAGCCTCAACCCATCTAGGCACAGCTGCAACAAGGAAACAAACCCATTTTCATGCGTGCATTGCAACAAAACCTTTGCATTAAAGCTGCAATTGTATTCTCATGTTTCCTACAGTATGGTGTTTGGAACCAGACAAAAACATCAGATTTCTCCACTCAAACTAAATCTTACTATTGGTACGCAATCAATTGAACAAGTTCAACAGCATCGCGTTTTAGGGGTAATTCTTGATTGTGAATTCAAGTGGCAGGCACAAATACAGCATATTTGCAAGAAAGTAGCCAAGAACGTTTTCCTCCTATCCAAGTTAAAGCAATATACCGACAGAAGGACTCTGGAAATGTTCCACCATGCTCATGTAATGCCTCACATTAATTATGTTTCGACGCTCTGGGATGGCAGCAGTGATGTCCACTTGAAAAAGTTAGACTCTCTCTATCGTCGCTCGGCCAAACTCATCGTAAAGGATAATGCCTCAACAGATATGAAATTAAAAATGCTTAACTTTCTTCCACTGGAAAAGCATTTCAAGTTAAACAAAGCCATTTTCATGCATAAATTGTATCACGGTAAAGTGCCGATTTACATTACATCATTATTTAATAAAGCTACCCACAGATATGGGTCGGTCAACTTGATCCCACCAATTCCACGAATTGACCTGTATAAGACCAGTCTTGCTTTTTCGGGTACTTCAGTTTGGAATTCACTTCCATCATCCTTTAAGCACCTAAAGTCATTAAAAAGTTTTAAAAAATGTGTAAAAAACCACTTAATGTCTGAGTAGTTTAACGCCTTTTGACTTACCAAACTTAGTATTACGTCAAAAATATGCTGTGCATTGTATATTCTGAACATATTTTTGTTACTCTATTGCTACATGTTCGATTGCCACCAGCTTGTATTTATAATTACCTGCATAGTATGCATTTGATTTTATGAATAACCACATATGTATGCTCTTCATGCCTCATCTTTATCATCATCATCATCATTATCATCATCATTATCGTCATCATCATCATCATCGTCATCTTTATTATCACGTTTTCCGACCTCCTTTTGTTGGTTAACTTTTTAACTTTTTAATTTTTAATTTTAATTTTTATTTTTTTTAATTATATAATTGTGTGTCTATGCGTCCCAAGGACAGATTGTAAGAAAAGGCGTAGCCTTAAATCTAAATCCTTGTAAAATAAAGTTCAATTCAATTCAATACACACACACAGAGAAACAAGATTATTTGTGCAAGGCTTGCATGATGCCTTTCAGACACAGCGAACAGCTGAGGCGGCACAAAACAAAATGCCTGGCCCAATAATTTGCTCAGTTGGACATTTCTTTGATAAAGCACACAGTGCAATGTATGTTTTTGTTTGATTTGTTTGCTTTTATTTTACTTAGGACAAAAACGTACCCGTGGTATGGTGTGAGTGCCAATAATCTGCTCAGTTTTATAAAATTATGTCTTTGAGAAAGGACCCAGTGCAATGTATGTTTTGGTTTGATTTGTTGTACTTCAATTGGTGTTGGTGTGTGAGACTGAATGCAGTGTGTGTCGTGTGTATTCTTTTCACTATATGTGTGTGTTTAAAAGTTAGATTGTGTTCAAACGTTTCATGCTAAAGCTTTTAAACACTTCTGTTGTAAGTGTAATATAAATAACATATTGTGCCACATTTACAGGTGTTTTGGTGGTGTCATTATATTGTTAATATGTGTGTTTGTCTTATTGGAGTGGTTGACGGAACCATAAACGCATTCCATTAAAATTGAATTTTATTTGTCTTATTGGTTCTGTTGACGATGTGTATGGGTGTGTTGAACAGCAATGAGTTTGTGAAGGATATATATATGGTTTCACTGATGTCCAAGAAGCTGTCCATGGCGCTGCCTGCAATTACTGTTTCCACGGTTCCTGCAAAATAGCTCCAAGCCAATTAGAGGACATAAACATGAGTGTGCAGGGTCGGTGGTCAAACACAAACGGGGGACAAACACGGCAGCTGCGGGGGCGAAACACGGCAGCTTCGGGGGGCAAACACAGAAGTTATAGGATAATTCTCATTCTCCGAATGCTTTTCGCTGTCTGCAAGGTCCTAGAAGCTTGAAACTCGGCCTCAGTACTGCAGAAAGGTTCAGGTTTTTGTGGAACTGATGGCAGTTCTTCACATTAAAGTTTACACCAGTAATTTGTTGCGAATGCTACGAAATTTGCTTCTGTGCCGGTACAGGCGTGATATTTTACAGAATCACGGCTATAATATACAAAATATGCACCCAAAAAGTACATCGGCGTGTAGAAGAAACACTAACAGATCTAACAAGACATATCTTAATGTGCAAAGTTACGAAATGTTTATAGAAGAAGCTGTTTTATCGAGACACAAACCGCACTCAACTTACCGCCCCAGCGTGCGGGGTGCAAACACCCGTGCGGCACGCAACACACCGCTGCGAAGGAGTCTACGGAGTGTGATCGCATATTGAGGTGTTCCAAGTTGGCCGACTGTTCCGGGATTGGCGACTTTCCCTTACCTATTGCAGAAAGAAAGTCGTTTTGTATCATGTTCACAACAAAACGACGTTTATATAGCGTCTCTTACCCCCCCCCCCCCCCTCTCTCTCTCTCTTTGACTCTCTCACCACCCCACCCCCCCCCCCCCCCCCCCCCCGCTATATCTCCTTGTGACTCTCTCATCTCCCCCCTCCCCTGTCATACCCCCTCCTCTCTATCCCCCTCTTGCCTAAAACCTGCATCCCTTCGTAATAAAGTTTTGAATCTGAACCTGAACCTGAATCTCTCTCTCTCTCTCTCTCTCTCTCTCTCTCTCTCTCTCTCTCTCTCTCTCTCTCTCTCTCTCTCTTTCTCTCTCTCTCTCTCTCCTGCCTCTCTCTGTCTTCTTCATTCTTTTTTTTTTTCTTTTTTTTTTCTTGCCGGAAAACAATATTGTTGCTAGGCTACGATGTCGGTGTCTTCATGGTAAGTGCAAACCTTGCGTCAAACTATCGCCTCGCGCAGGGTACACATGGTTTTGCAACTTATTCTCAGGTGACGTTGATTCCTTTTAATTATATTCTCTTTATTATTCAACATATTCAGCTGCCTCCGTGGTTGCCTTTTCTCTGCTTTTCCGTCATATTCAGTTTGTGTCTCTGGTTTCGTCTGTCTTTGCCTCTGTCTGGCTTGATGCTATAAAGTGTATACACCGCTTAACAGTTCCGCAGCCATTTTGAATACATCTATTTAAAGATCATTTCCGGTTGATTTGAACGCGTATGCAGTCTACCTGCGTTATATACACAAGCAGAACGATGCTCTCATCAAATGTAAAAGTCTTGACAGAACTGTGGTGGTTTATTGGATGGTTTACACGAGAACCTGATATTATTGTCGTGTAACTTTCAATAGGTCATACCAGCATGCTTGTAAGAATCTGAATGTAAGCACAGGGACCTTGTCGGCTGGCCCATCAATGTCAATCTTACGTGGAAGTGGAAAGATGTACAAGTCACACTCTAGAGATGAGTACATTCGCAGATCATTAATTGTCCAGTTCAGCTGATTCACACACAAACTGACAAGCTGACAAAAAAGGGGGGTGAAGATAACCTTTATTCAGATGCTATAAACCGGTAAAATAGTAGTATAACTAAACAACAAATGATTACGTAAAAAAGTAAGCATGTCAGCAAAAGCTGACTAAGAATTCAGATGTTATAAACCGGGAAAAGAGTAGATTACTAAATAAAAGAATTGTTACATAAAAAGTAAGCAGGTAAGCAAAAGATGACTTATAAGATTATCACAGTAAAATGAACAAGGCTCTACAAAGCTCAGATATTTTTACGCTTGTTACTTTAAACATTGATTCCTTATCAAAGTTAAGAATCGTGTCTGGGCGGACGTTCCAGAATAAAACTTTCAGAGTATCGGCACTGTCAGTATTGACGGAAACTAAAATGTCACAGACCATAATTCTATAGTCATTGGGTTTTACGCAAATGCTTTTCCTGTATATACTTCCGTGCAAGATTTTTTTTCTAAAATTTAACATTCTTCTACATTTGTTCGAACTCAACATTCGTTTCGTCTTTTTAAATCTACGAGGCGGTAACATATGTAGCACCCTTTGCTTTGACGGTACCGAATAGCATGGTGTCGATTAAACTGGCACGATACATGATTTCCTTCATAGAACATTTAGTCTAATTCTCTGATAGGCATTTTTTGCTCAGGTTCTGGAATCCGTTTGGGTAAAACGTAGGTAACGCCGGAATGTATCACAGCCACGTTTTCTGCCAACAAAGTTGATTTTGTGAATTAACCGAACGTAATGTTTTTCACTGTGTACACGGTGTTGCAAGTGCACACTTGTATGAACTCGTAAAACCCAAATGTAATCAGAACACGAACAGACAATGTTTGAAATATCCCTTAAAAAGTTGGTTACGTGTGCATTCTCGAAGTTTGCGACACAAGTATCATCGCCCATTTCATCGCCCATTTCATCGACCAACATTATTGTGCTTTTAGAACGCAACATGTGAATTATTGCTACCTTTGTTCCATGTTCTACAGTTTTATTTATTACAAAGTCAGTCGTACGTGTCGTTGCTGAATGAGTAAGAATGTTGTATAGCTTTTATTGCTCTAGCCAGGCGATCGTAACGTTTGTATCGTTTTGAGGAATTCTCGGCAAGATAGTTACACTCGTAAAACTCGGTAGTACCATCTATCTATTGTCCGAAGTCATTGCACACCTGTGTACGTAATGCCAGTTTACATATATTGAATAGCATTTGTGTTTGAAATATAGCTTGATGCGACGGTAATTACACCTCATTATTGAGAATGGGTGTGTGGTGTTTGTCACGAATTTGCTTTACGTCCAGACACCGTACGACCAGCTGGTAACAGTGACATCGCTGGGTGGACGTGTCGTGGGCAAAACAGTCAGTAAATTGGGGGAAAAACAAAGGAGGGATCTTGCAGGAAGATTGCACGTAAACGGGCCAGTTAAACAGAAGGGGTCTAATTCGACCTGACGTGGGTTCTTTCTTCTGAAGGTGTGTGTTTCCTGCATACAGAAAATGGACCGAGTGGCGTTCCTAGTGGAAAACAAGAAAAGTAAATGCTTTATACGACTCTAGCTCTCCTTCGTCATGTCCATTTGGGTTTTGTAGGTCTTAAAAAAAGGTCTTCAAATTTTCAAAACTTCGAATTGTACTGATCTTGTCTTGATGAAAAAAAATAATTCTTTTATGATTTAAGAATGTTTGTCGCACATGCTGTCAATTTATTATTATGATTTTTATAAGTTAGTTCTAGCGCCAAAACGAGGCGTCCGATTTGGTTTGAAGTAAATCCGGCTGGCCACGCAAAAACAAATTCTTTGAAAAATGCTCGCTCTCTATGGACTTGCGTTCTCTAGCAGTAAGTGTTTAAACGAAAGGGTGGGTACTGTGTGTAAAAGCCTGACAGTGTTTGTGGCCAGAAACTGTTGGTTTACGGGAAGCGGAGTGGGCCTTTAAGTAAACAGAACTCTTTGTATGTGATGGAGTGGTAAACTAAACCAAACTGTTGAACCCACCCTCCGCCTCTCGTAAACCACCAGTTTTAGGCCACAGATACCCCCAGTTTAGTTTGAACATTTACCGCCAGAGAACATCAGGGCTGCTCTCCCTGGACATCGAGCATTTTTCAAAGAATTTATTTTGCGTTCTCTGTATCCAAAGCTTTCCGAAGCCTCGTTTTATGGCTCTTAACGGAAGTTATGATAGGTCGAAAACACGAAGTCGGAATATATGCCAGGAAAAAGGGACATCTGCGATATTCCCTTGCCTGATGTTTTTGGAGCGTTGAATACTGATTTTCGGCATTTAAATACTAACGGCATATTCGCCGCGGGCACGGATTGCTGTTCGAAAGCAAGCTTCATAGTGACCAAGGGGCATAACTTAGTTTAACTGGACGGGTAAAGCCCTCCTTGTTCCCCTTTACATCTGATTTGTTATTCGTAAAAAATCCAAAAACGCTTCTAAGATTTAGAAAATTGCTGCACTTTTTTCGAAGCCAAAGGTAAGCAATATAACTAGAGCAGACTTGACAGATGGGAGTTGCACACAATAACGACTGCGGTAGCCTAGGCAAAAAAAAAATAGGTCTGTTTACGGTAACCCGACCGACCCTAGTTTTTAGGCCCGACCCTAATCTTTTTTTTGGATCGTCTGAAAAAAAAAAACCCGCATCCAAAATAGAGCTGCTTGCGCTCAAACAGCAGACGACAGGAGGGAGGTAAGCTCAAAGTACTGTTTATAGTTATGTTGGGCAAAAACAGGGATTGATGAGAAGAAATGAACTGTGAAACATCCGAGAGGGGAGAAAAAAAAAAGAAAAAAAAAAGGAAAAAAAAAAAAAAAAAAAGCCGACCTACCGACCCTATTTTCACCCTATGTTACCGTAAACAGACCTCTTTTTTTTTGCCCTATAATAAACCATTGAAGCGCGCGTATCGTTTACAAGTGCTAATTAGCCAAGCAAGAGACTTGTATGCGTCATAAAATGGTGTTGAAGGCCCTACAAAGTGTGTTTCATCGGGTTTCTATGACTTTTTCGTGAAAAGCTTTACTCATTTTGTGAGGCGGAGTGGGGCTTTAATTTCTTTATTATTTTAATCTTCAATGTTGCGTGCAAGTGTTTCACGTCAATACATGTCTGATCGAGGAGCTTAAATGAATTATTGCCAATAGTTTAATGCATGTTTTTTGTTCCTAAACCAGAACCAGCTTCAGTCAATCAAATATATTTTTGATCGGTATGGGGGCTACATTTCTGTCTCTTTTAAAACTGCTGTTTCCCAATACATTTGAAAATATTGCATACGTTTTGCTAAAAGTGTGTGTACAAGTTAAGCGCATCCTAGTTATATATTTACATTTGTGGACACACTTTCATGAAAATAGGTTGATTAAAAACACCGGAGATAGGGCTTTGACGTGATTTTTACGTGATGCGCCCCCTTAAGTTTTACTTTGATAAGGATGAAGTACTTACACAGCACCATGGTGAAAGGAACACTTTACTTGATATCAATATTATTAAATGCTTGTGTCCAAACATGTTTGAATTGACAAAATGTTTGGTAAAATGTCATTTTCGTATCATTTGACCTACATCGACATTCAACAAAATTACAAGGAACTCCATCGGGAGCATTTTATGTATGCAAAACAAAATTCCAGGAAGTTCACCAACAGGAACTGCACCCAGTTTGGATCGAAATAGACCCCTTCTGTGTCAGTAAACTATGGGACTAAGAGCAGGGTGGAGGCAACGGAGAGTCCAGTGACGATTGTCCAGTGCCAGGGTTGACTTGATGCCATTCCACCATCTGCAAAGTCAGATATGAAGAGAAAAAAGCATTAGCGGAATGCTTGTGTCAATTAAAGTGTGGTACATGATGCGTTACCAAAACTTTCAGTCAATAGAGTGGTGACGCGTTGCGGCAATTAGGAAAAGGCAAAAATCGTCTAGTAACAAAAACAGCTCCATTTAATACATTCTTCTTCACAACAATTTAAAATACATAGAAAATGACCAACATATGTAAAGAGAAGTTTTGGACAGTTTCACATGTCGAACGTTACATTTGGTTATTGGACACAGCATACTATATGACCTTACGGTAGTCCAAACACATGTCTTTTTTGATCGGAATATTCCAAGTGCGGATTTCACACACACACACACACACACACACACACACACACACACACACACACACACACACACACACACACACACACACACACACACTCCTACTTACAAACACGGACCCACGAACACACACACGCACGCACACACGCACGCACAAACACATAGACAGCCACACACACACACACACACACACATACATTTCCACATATAAACACGCGCCCAAGAACACACACACGCAAGCACATACAAACATACGCACGCACCAACACATAGACAGCCACATACACACTCGCGCGCCCACACACACTTTCTGCTTTACTTCCTGTTCTTTTTATGCCGATCATGTTTTTTTGTTCAAACATGTCAGATGAGAGAGAGAGAGAGTGTATGTGTGCGTGTGTGTGTGTGTGTGTGTGTGTGTGTGTGTGTGTGTGTGTGTATGTGTGTCAGTGTGTGTGTGTGTGTGTGTGTGTGTGTCCAAATCCAAAAAGAATATTGTGAAGGACTACACGCTTACTCGGGTAAGTTTTCACTTTATTTATTTGTCTTTCTGTCTGTCCAGTATTTCAGAATGCAGCAGTCGCTTTCAAATTGTTAATTAACTGTTACAAGACATGCTTTGAGAAAGAGAAATATATTGAATAAATTGAAGACATTAAGCACAGGATGTTCTTACCCGTTCCCGAGCAGGAGCATCCGAAATCAACGCTTATAAGTTTCGGTACGCACCAAACGAAATTACTAGAAACTGTCTTTCTGTTCAGCTGACAAAGAAGATGAACACCATGTTGTATTTTTATGTCCTTTTTATCCAGATCTTCGAGGGGAATACTTGAAAATCTCGAACTCTAGGCCGCTGTAACAGCTTGTGTATTTCTGTGGTTGTAATGATGATAATGTGTTGGACACCTTCAGCAAATGTGTGTTCTTTACGTTATAGAAGCCTAGTGGTAAGGCGTCCGCCCAGTGATCGGGAGGTCGTGGGTTCGAACCCCGGCCGGGTCATACCTAAGACTTTAAAATGGGCAATCTAGTGGCTGCTCCGCCTGGCGTCTGGCATTATGGGGTTAGTGCTAGGACTGGTTGGTCCGGTGTCACAATAATGTGACTGAGTGAGACATGAAGCCTGTGCTGCAACTTCTGTCTTGTGTGTGGCGCACGTTAAATGTCAAAGCAGCACCGCCCTGATATGGCCCTAGTTCGTGGTCGGCTGGGCGTTAAGCAAACACACAAACAAACAAAAATATGTTATAGAAGAGACCCTTATGACTCAGGTTTAAGTATATGTCAGCAATGGCACTGGTTTTAATGTATTGTTGAATTTGATGCGTGATTATAAAATATAACTTTGCATAACGTTTCCGTTATTTCAACCACTGTTCTAGTTCTGGTTATTGTTCTCTCTAAATTGTCTTAGAGTAGGAAGTGAACCTTAACAGAATACAGAATACAGAAAACAGAATCTTTAATTGCCCAAGGTTGGGAATTTGTGATGACATTGCGATTAAGAAACATTTCAATCCAGCCATATACACCAACACACGCATCATTTATACAAACTGATCAACATTAATTTAAAAACAACACTGGACAGCATAAGTTTAAAAATACATTCACTAAAACTAGCAGTATAAACTCAAAGCTTCCTCGACTCAAGTCATACACACACACACACACACACACACACACACACACACACACACACACACACACACACACACACACACACACACACACACACACACACACGGTCCTCGTCTCTACCGGTAGAAACGACGTTTCTACCAGATCTTCGTCTCTACCGTGACATATACATACATACATACATAAACACATACATATTTGCACACACACACACTTCCATATTAGAGGATTTTATTCAATGATTAATGAGACACTTCAAAGAGCATGCAAACAGCGCTTATAGCCAACAAAAAAAGTGACATGCAATGAGCACTTTAAGACGCACAAGACAATCAGGAACAAGAGACCATTGGGAAGAATCGCGCGGCCATTGTCAAAACACACACACATACACACACAGTCACACATACACACGCAAGCACACATACACGCACGGAAGCACACACAGTCACACATACACACGCACGCACAGAAGCACACACACGCACGCACACACACACACGCACGCACACACACACACACACACACACATACACACACACAAACACACACACACGCACACACACAAACACACACACAAACACTCTCTCACTGACACACACACACACACACACACACACACACAAACACACACACACACACACAAACAAACACTCTATCTCACACACACACACACACACACAAACACTATCTCACACACACACACACACACTATCTCACACACACACACACACACACACACACACACACACAAAGTCCAGTAGAGTTAAGCACATTTCCAGGGGTCTGGGGCACGTTTCATGGGCCAGAGAAACACAGTCGCTCAACTGCACTGGAACAAGTGAAATGCAGTAATCCGACAGAATCGGGATTCGTGAATAAGATGGCAGTCGCCGACTGTGCCTCTTCGCATGCGGGGTTGCGCGACTACGGTGCTGCCCTTCCCCTACCAGCATTGCGTTCAGACAACCGCGGCAGTCGGATGAAAAAATGGTGGTCCAACTGTTCTTGTGTCCCTGAAACCGGCTTACGGTAGCACAACTTGAAGAGCTGTGGACTTCGAATATAAGATGAAACGATCACGGGTCAAGTAAGTTATCTGTATCCTTTGTGCCTTCAACCTCAAACTGAACCTTTCTGACAAATCCGTAGCTTTGAATTGACTCACTTTCCAACTTCAAACCATTTCACTCAACTTGGCAATGTAATCATCATCCGTATTAACACTATTTACATGTACACAGACTATAAAGTACTCCGCCAAGTATAGTTCGCCTTTGTTAGCATTATGAAGTTTTACTTTGAATATTGAAGCAGTTACATTTGAGCATAATGTGGTCAGTTCCAATTAAAAGAGAGAAGCATTGGCCTCAGGAACAAAACAACAAGTCGCGTAAAGCAAAATCAATACATTTAGTCAATTCGTGGGCGACGGGCGCAGTGGCGGGGTGGTAAGACGTCGGCCTCCTAACCGGGAGGTCGTGAGTTCGAATCCCGGTCGCTGCCGCCTGGTGGGTTACGAGTGGAGATTTTTCCGATCTCCCATGTCAACTTATGTGCAGACCTGCTAGTGACTTAACCCCCTTCGTGTGGAAGACAAGACCAAGTGCGCACGGAAAAGATCCTGCAATCCATGTCAGAGTTCGGTGGGTTAAAGAAACACGAAAATACCCAGCATGCTTCCTCCAAAAGCGGCGTACGGCTGCCTAAATAGCGGAGAAAAAACGGCCATACACGTAAAAATCCACTCGTGCTAAAAACATGAGTGAACGTGGGAGTCTAAGCCCATGAACGAAGAAGAAGAAGAAGAAGAAGTCAATTCTTGGGCAAAAATAACACTGAAACAGGACATCAAACCGAAAGCTTTCAAATAAGATCTACACAATACTGTCCTTCAGAAGCCTGTCCGTGACGTCAATGCTGTTGGACGTTTTGTCTGCGGCGGGAGGGGGGACGTTTATTTCAAAAGCAGCTATGTCCTCTCCGATAGCAGCGCCGTCTATGTCCAAGGGAGGTAAGGAGCCCTTGCAGAGAACGTAGGTGGTGACGGCACAGTAAGCATGACTCAGCATGTTGGAGGCAGAGCGAAGCCGGTCACTGAAACATGTAGATCTTCATTCAGAAAGGTTGACATTCTTGAGAGTGTTTTCTTTTGTCCTGAATCGAACGTTCCAATGATTTAACCTTTCTTGTTTTTGGTATTAGCATTGAAGAAATACTCCTGGCCAAAAACTAATCTCACAAATACCAACCCCCCCTCCTTTCCCAAGCTATGTAGTTCGGCCAAAGTCAAACTATAAAATTAATTCAACAAAATTCAATTCTAACTCAGCATGAAATTAATCCACGCTGTAGATTTTTGGTTTGTGCCCACATACCAGCCCGGACAAACCCGTGTTGGCTGCAATGATCGTTTACGTGGGAGGTAGGATATAGTTATGTGTCTTTAGTTTCAGCATAGACGTGCTCACACCAAAGCCAAATGTGATTTTCACTCAACAAGTGCAGTCTGTGTAAGTTAAGACAAAGGCGTTGCTTCGTTCATCATTCATGTACACTGTACAAGCATGCGAAAGAGTCATATGGCTGCACACATTTCTTTTTTGTCAAATAAAGTAAAATAAATAGCGGCGAACGAAATATCCCGCAAAAATGCTTGATCGATGCTAAAGAAATCACAAAGGGTTAAACGCTTGGTAGGTGGTATGCGCAGTGTATTTGTACAGCCGGGGTTCTGTGCTGTGTGGGTGACCCATTCTTTTTTTTAAACAGTCATCCCCTGATAGTCGTAAATACACTACAGCTTTAAGGCTGAATGGAGGGACACATTTACCGCCCTGGAAAGTGTAGACAACTCACAGGATCCACTCCATGGCAAAGAGCAGCCCGATGGAGTCGGCAGGGATGTTGAGGGCTGTCAGGTTGATGAGTACAGACACCACACCGGCACTGGGCACTGAGGGAATAGCCACTGATATCACTGTCGTCAGCACCCTGCACAGACACACGGACAGGTTGGCAAACAGACAGACAGACATATAATGCAGACATAAAGATAGACAGAGAGACACAACTCCAGCACTGGGGAATTGGCCACTGATATCACTGTCGTCAGCACCCTGCACAGACCCACGGACAGACATGTAGGCAGACAGGTAGACTTACAGGTAGACATACAGACACCACACCGGCACTGGGCACTGAGGGGGTTAACCACTGATATCACTGTCGTCAACACCATGCACAGACAGGTTGGCAAACAGGCAGACAGATAAAAAGACATATTGCTATTTCATATGTTACGTGGATTTCCATTGGTCAATTGGGCAAAACTGAGCTCAGTGTAAAAGTGATATCGACGACATTTCCGTCGATATCAGTTTTGATATCGACGACCTCTTTATTGCTTCCCCACTTCAAAAACAAAAACACCTAAATTTAAAAACAAACAAATATATATGAAAATGTAATTATCCCAGAATTTAGTTGAGCAAGTGACTAAAGACTTTTTGAAAGAAAAGACATTTTGAAATACTGAAAAGTACAAGAAACGAGTGAACAAAAAGAAATAATAATCAGAGGGAGGGATATGGAACAGCCAAAACTGAGACAAATACTTTTGTAATTTCTTTACAGTAAATACAAAATGTCCAGAGAATTAGCAATATATCTAACATTGACTGACTGTGTGATGATATCTTCTGCTATTGGTCTGGTCTCAACAGACCATAACAGAAGATATCATCACACAGTCCGTCAAAATTGGGTAATATAGGCCTAATGCAGTCATAAAGATAGACAGAGAGACACGACTCCAGCACTGGGGAATTGGCCACTGATATCACTGTCGTCAGTACCCTGCACAGATAGACAGTTATGCAGTCTGATAGACAGACAGACAGACAAAGTAGGAGGCAGACATACAAGTAGACAATCAGACAGACACCACACCGGCACTGGGCACTGACGGGACGGCCACTGACATCACTGTCGTCAGCACCCTGCACAGACAGGTAAACAAACATATAAGGCAGACATATAGGTACATACTCACGCGCACGCACGCGCACACACGCACGCACGCACACACACACACACACACACACACACACACACACACACACACACACACACACACACGGTTAGGCAGACTAGACAGACATGCTGACAGACACAGACGGAGACAAATTCCAAACTCACCACAGAAGAACGATTTTTGCAGCATTCAGATCCATTCCCGACAACTGGGCGATGAATATGCACGAGACGGCGATGAATATGGAGGAGCCGTCTCTATTTATAGAAGCAGCGAAGGGCACGACAAAGCGCGTGATACGTCTGTCCACGTGGTTCACGTGCTCAAGGCTGTGCAGCGTCTCTGGGATCGCGATAGCTCTGTGGAAAAGCAGTGTTACATTTTTTTGCTGTTCGTATAATACCTATATTGTTCAGTATTATTCATTTCTTCGTTGTTGCAGGGTTTAGTCCAAAGAAGCAAAATTGTGCTATCTGTGCCATCTGAGCTAAAAACAATTGCCACGGAATCATCTTACCAAATCCCCAAGTAACTTAAATCTCTCTCTTCTTTGTTAGCTGGACGGGGGTGCACGTGCACACACCCCACCCCTGTTCAAACAGTTACAAAAAGCAAGATCACACTTTTTCTGACCTAGCTCGTAGATACTCTAGATTCTCTAACAAAGACATAAGGGCATCAAATATCTCTGCCGGACACTCACGAGCTTGCAGCGGCGAAACTGACCATCCACGGTCTGCCCAAAGTCAGCAGGAGTGTGAACGGGTTCTGCCTGGTCAACGCGAAGAAGTAGAGAGGCACCACAAGGAACTGGTATGCCGCCAACGACGATGTAACCGTGACAGCGAACATACCCAGAGAGCGCACCGCTTTGCCCAGATCTCCCGTGCCCAGTAACGCTACGGCGATCAGGCTGGCAACGCCTACAGGCGTGGTCCTAAACACACATGAATAGTCACGAGATAGCCACGCCTACAATCGTGGTCCCAAACACACATGAATAGTCACGAGACAGCCACGCCTATAGGTGTGGTCCTAAACACACATGCACAGTCACGAGACAACCACTCCTACAGGCGTGGTCCTAAACACACATGAATAGTCACGAGATAGCCACGCCTACAATCGTGGTCCTAAACACACATGAATAGTCACGAGACAGCCACGCCTATAGGTGTGGTCCTAAACACACACGCACAGTCATGTGATAGCCACTCCTACAGTCATGGTACCTAACATACATGAATTGTCATGACACAACCACTCCTATAGGCGTGGTCTAAAGACACACATGAACAGTCATGTCCAACACACAAACAAAATAGGCAGATTCGTTTTAAGTGCAGATCTCTGTGACCTTTTATAGTAAAACCAGTTATAGGACTGAAAAGGCCATTCATTCCCTCACCATATTCAACAAACTGATTTGACGTTATAATTTATAAGACATTGTCTACAGGTGCAGGGGAATCTGCAACAAAGGAAATCACAACTACAACAACAACAAAACAAGGTTCCCGGTGTTAAAATCGAAACACAATCAGAACAGCTACAACGGAACAAGTTTTTCGTGTGTTTGATGACTCCCAAAAAATAAAATAACGGACACAAACATGGAACTGACCAGACAAACCAGCGCAGAATACGCATGATGACCTCATTGGCCGAATTGAAGAAAGCAAAGAAAGGCCGACCAGCTGGCCCTACTGCTGTGGTGGCCATACCAAACACCATGCAGCACAACACCAGACCTGTTGGACACGACATGACATGACATGACATATGACATAAAAAGACAAGGCATTACGTGGCATGACATAAAATAAGATGGTACAAGGGCGCAGCTTGCCCTATTGCTGAAATGACCATACCAGTCTCCATACAGCACAACACATAGACCTGCGCGACATGACATGGCATAACATGACACAGTGTAACGTGCTGGCTATGCCGACCTGAGAAACACAAAGTAAAGCCACGTATCGTAACACGTACACCACATCACAACACACCACACCACACCACACCACAAACACAACACAACGTTTAACAGCTCAGCACAACAGAAAGTCTTATAGCGTGATGTAAAGCAATCTTACCTAACCGAACATAACGTAACATAAACTAGCTGTACGAATGACACATCAAATACTTGTCAACATTACAAATGATCAGTGATCACTACACAAATTAGCACGATCTTTGTAATTGTCACTTGTGGCACAAGCACGCCTCCATACGCAGCGGTCACACGGACAGTCAGGTCCGTGTTTTTTATGCCTATGACGTTGCTAGAAGGCCTATATCATTGACCTTGGTGATAACTATAAAACTTAGCACGATTTTTGTAATTGTCACTTGTGACACAAGCACGCCTCCATACTCAATGGCTATGCCGACAGCCAGCTCTGTATAATATGTGTTGATACCTAGGACGTTGGTGGCGGGTGCAGTGCCAACGCCTTTGACTTTGGTGATGACTGTTTGGTTGACCAGCTGACCGCTGACGTTGGTGACCGTGTGACTCTCCACTTGGCTGTACTTGGTCAGCGCCTGGCGGACAAAAAGTTGAAATCATGCATGTTTTCTGCTTTCTGTGCAAAATGGGATTGTTTTAGTCTTTCTCTGCAAAGTGGGAATGATTGCATGTCTTCTGCTTTCTGTGCAAAGTGGGAATGATTGTTTTCTGCTTTCTGTGCAAAGTGGGAATGATTGTTTTCTGCTTTCTGTGCAAAGTGGGAATGATTGTTTTCTGCTTTCTGTGCAAAATGGGATTGTTTTCGTCTTTCTGTGCAAAGTGGGAATGATTGTTTTCTGCTTTCTGTGCAAAGTGGGAATGATTGTTTTCTGCTTTCTGTGCAAAGTGGGAATGATTGTTTTCTGCTTTCTGTGCAAAGTGGGAATGATTGTTTCCGTCTTTCTGTGCAAAGTGGGAATGATTGTTTCCGTCTTTCTGTGCAAAGTGGGAATGATTGTTTCTGCTTTCTGTGCAAAGTGGGAATGATTGTTTCTGCTTTCTGTGCAAAGTGGGAATGATTGTTTCTGCTTTCTGTGCAAAGTGGGAATGATTGTTTCTGTCTTTCTGTGCAAAGTGGGAATGATTGTTTTCGTCTTTCTGTGCAAAGTGGGAATGATTGTTTTCTGCTTTCTGTGCAAAGTGGGAATGATTGTTTTCGTCTTTCTGTGCAAAGTGGGAATGATTGTTTTCTGCTTTCTGTGCAAAGTGGGAATGATTGTTTTCTGCTTTCTGTGCAAAGTGGGAATGATTGTTTTCTGCTTTCTGTGCAAAGTGGGAATGATTGTTTTCTGCTTTCTGTGCAAAGTGGGAATGATTGTTTTCTGCTTTCTGTGCAAAGTGGGATGTGTTTTTTTGGGTTTTTTCTTTAAAATGTCTGGTAAAAGCCTTGAAAGATCTGAGATAGTTAGCAGAACTGGTTTTACGGTAAGGACTGTGCATCTAAGAATCGCATTAGTTTAGTAATTGAGAGAGAGAGAGAGAGAGAGAGAGAGAGAGAGAGAGAGAGAGAGAGAGAGAGACACAGACAGACAGACAGACAGACAGACACACACACACACACACACACACACACACACACAGACACACAGACAGACACACAGACAGACATACAGACTGAGACATAGGCATGAGTTTGTGTGGGTCTGTGCGTGCATGCAAGCGTGCGTGCTTTTGTGCGCGCATGCGTGCCTGTAGCGTCTCCGTGTAGGTGTGTATGCGTGCGCGTGCGCCCGTCTGTGCAATTTGTAGTTTCACACGTTTGCACACAAAACACGCAGTTAACGATTTCAGTCTTTGGACACCGGTTCAAACAGAGTACAAAATTAATCATAAATATGAAAAATAGAATAATTCATCAACTTCATTGATAAGAAAAAAGCGATACCTTTTCAAAACATGCTGAGACCACATTATCCGGGAAGAGATTCCTGATGGACAAAGAAAACACATCATTCTGTGTATTGTTGACAAGTACAACAGATTTGTATAACTGAAAACTGACATCGACACTTTGACAAGCAATACATCAACACTTTTTCAAACAATACATCAATACTTTGACAAACAATACATTAACACTTTGGCAATCAATACATCAATATTTTGACAATCAATACATCAATATTTTGACAATCAATACATCAATACTTTGACAACAATACGTCAACACTTTGACAAATAATACATCAACACTTTGACAAACAACACATCAACACTTTGACAAAAAATACATTAACACTTTGACAAACAATACATCAATACTTTGACAAACAATACATTAAAACTTTGACAAACATCACATCAACACTTTGACAAACATCACATCAACACTTTGACAAACAATACATTAATACTTTGACAAACAACACATCAACACTTTGACAAACAGTACATCAATACTTTGACAATCAATACATCAACACTTTGACAAACAATACATCAATACTTTGACAAACAATACGTCAACACTTTGACAAACAATACATCAACACTTTGACAAACAATACATCAACACTTTGACAAACAATACATCAATACTTTGACAAACAATACGTCAATACTTTGACAATCAATACATCAATACTTTGACAATCAATACATCAATACTTGGACAAACATTACATCAATACTTTGACAAACAATACATCAACACTTTGACAATCAATACATCAATACTTTGACAATCAATACATCAATACTTTGACAATCAATACATCAATACTTTGACAAACAATACATCAATACTTTGACAAACAATACATTAACACTTTGACAAACATCACATCAACACTTTGACAAACATCACATCAATACTTTGACAATCAATACATCAATACTTGGACAATCAATACATCAATACTTAGACAATCAATACATCAATACTTTGACAATCAATACATCAATACTTTGACAAACAATACATCAATACTTTGACAAACAATACATCAATACTTTGACAAACAATACATTAACACTTTAACAAACATCACATCAACACTTTGACAAACATCACATCAACACTTTGACAAACAATACATCAATACTTTGACACACAATACATCAACACTTTGACAAACAATACATCAACGTTTAATCAATACGTTTACTCATGAGGCACGTGCAGCGGCACACACTTTCTTGAAGAATCTCAATTATAAAAATAGCAAAAACACAGTGTGGGAGATAAAAAGCAATTGTCCCAGCTCCGAACAAGCAAGTTTATGCAATTGTCCGAGATCGCTCGCAACTGTGAATTTGTCAAGATCCGCGTCACAGTTTGGTAATAGCGAGTCAAACAAAAAATGCCTAGAGTGTGACAACACACGTAAACAGCTAGATGCCAGACAGAAAAAATGTGCAATGATTGAAAAATGCTGGCAAACAGTGGAATTTTGTGTGCATTTTCATGGTTACGCTCGACATAGACCAGTAAGGACTAAAATGGATTTGGGAGCTAGAGAATTGTAAACCCAATGATTTTGGTGACATAAAAAGCTGCAGACTAGGCGTGACTTACTCTCACATTTAGTTAACTCGTTTAGACGATATTCAAGCTCCGACCAATGCTGGCCGTCGCGATATAACCTTGAACGGTTGAAAACGACGTTAAACACCAAATAAAGAAAGAAAAGACCAATGCTGAAATGAGCATTTAATCCGGGTTTTTTCAATTGCCTTAAAAAGAGTTATGTGTGTGTCAAGCAAGAAAATCAGCTTGCTCCAGACAGCCGTATGAACTGTTTTCCTCAGAGCTGCAACAATCACTCATGAGAGCATTTTCTCACAGGAAACAACTCCCATTCCGCGAGGCAGACTGACATTTTCTCCCCATTCTTTTCTATTGTTGAATAATACAGAAACAGCGAAGATCTAGACATGAATGGTTTTTATGTTTATCACTTAATATGCCAGCGTTGTGTGTCAAAGTGGCCGGAAAATGTGAGAAAGTCATGATTTGTATCTGTAAACAGATAAGACACACGACAGATATATTTCGTTCCCAGACTTTTTCCCCTGGTTGTACACAGGACAGGACGTGAATAAATAATCTCTAATCTTAAAAAAAATAAAATTTAAAAAATTAAAATATGAAAAGATATGTTTTGTTTCCGACGACAAGGCCAAAATAATGAGGGTCGGTAGGTCGGTACCTTTAAAAAACAAACAAACAAACAAATATTGTTTTATTTAAGTTTGTTCTTCATTTACACAGGCGCATGTGGCTTTTTTTGGCCGGAAATCGCGCAAGCTGGGCAGGGAACATACATTGTTTTTGTCATCCTGGGTTCAACGTCTCTTGCTCTTTGCTCTCTGCTTTATCCTATAGCTGTCGGAGAAGAGAAGCATTCCTTGAATGTCGAGTTTTGTCATTTTTATATTTAGTCAAGTTTTGACTAAATATTTTAACATCGAGGGGGAATCGAAACGAGGGTCGTGGTGTATGTGCGTGTGTGCGTGCGTGTGTGTGTGTGTGTGTGTAGAGCGATTCAGACTAAACTACTGGACCGATCTTTATGAAATTTGACATGAGAGTTCCTGGGTATGAAATCCCCGAACGTTTTTTTCATTTTTTTTATAAATGTCTTTGATGACGTCATATCCGGCTTTTCGTGAAAGTTGAGGCGGCACTGTCAGGCCCTCATTTTTCAACCAAATTGGTTCAAATTTTGGTCAAGTAATCTTCGACGAAGCCCGGACTTCGGTATTGCATTTCAGCGTGGTGGCGTAAAAATTAATTAATGACTTTGGTCATTAAAAATCGGAAAATCGTAAAAAAAAATAAAAATTTATAAAACGATCCAAATTTACGTTTATCTTATTCTCCATCATTTGCTGATTCCAAAAACATATAAATATATTATATTCGGATTAAAAACAAGCTCTGAAAATTAAATATATAAAAATTATTATCAAAATTAAATTGTCCAAATCAATTTAAAAACACTTTCATCTTATTCCTTGTCGGTTCCTGATTCCAAACACATATAGATATGATATGTTTGGATTAAAAACACGCTCAGAAAGTTAAAACAAAGAGAGGTACAGAAAAGCGTGCTATCCTTCTTAGCGCAACTACTACCCCGCTCTTCTTGTCAATTTCACTGCCTTTGCCATGAGCGGTGGCCTGACGATGCTACGAGTAAAATGGCATTGCGTTTCATTCTGTGAGTTCGACAGCTACTTGACTAAATATTGTATTTTCGCCTTACGCGACTTGTTTATATTTAGTCAAGTTTTGACTAAATATTTTAACATCGAGGGGGAATCGAAACGAGGGTCGTGGTGTATGTGCGTGTGTGTGTGTGTGTGTGTGTGTGTGTGTGTAGAGCGATTCAGACTAAACTACTGGACCGATCTTTATGAAATTTGACATGAGAGTTCCTGGGTATGAAATCCCCGAAAGTTTTTTTCATTTTTTTGATAAATGTCTTTGATGACGTCATATCCGGCTTTTCGTGAAAGTTGAGGCGGCACTGTCACGCCCTCATTTTTCAACCAAATTGGTTGAAATTTTGGTCAAGTAATCTTCGACGAAGCCCGGACTTCGGTATTGCATTTCAGCTTGGTGGCTTAAAAATTAATTAATGACTTTGGTCATTAAAAATCTGAAAATTGTAAAAAAAAAATAAAAATTTATAAAACGATCCAAATTTACGTTTATCTTATTCTCCATCATTTGCTGATTCCAAAAACATATAAATATGTTATATTTGGATTAAAAACAAGCTCTGAAAATTAAATATATAAAAGTTATTATCAAAATTAAATTGTCCAAATCAATTTAAAAACACTTTCATCTTTTCCTTGTCGGTTCCTGATTCCAAAAACATATAGATATGATATGTTTGGATTAAAAACACGCTCAGAAAGTTAAAACGAAGAGAGGTACAGAAAAGCGTGCTATCCTTCTTAGCGCAACTACTACCCCGCTCTTCTTGTCAATTTCACTGCCTTTGCCATGAGCGGTGGACTGACGATGCTACGAGTATACGGTCTTGCTGAAAAATGGCATTGCGTTCAGTTTCATTCTGTGAGTTTGACAGCTACTTGACTAAATATTGTATTTTCGCTTTACGCGACTTGTAATTAACTTCATGAAGGGTCAAAAAAAGTCTTCGGTCGGGAGGAAAAATAGGGTCGGTAGGGGAATCGGAAACACTGATTTTTTTTCTTGGCCTAATAACGGTTTGGAAAATGAGAAGCGTAATAAATTGGTATGCATGGTAACACACAAAGTGAAAGAGGAAAGCAAAGCAACCTGATGAGGTCAACAAAGATGTCCGAAGTCTCCATCACCTGGCCAGATACCTTCTCACTGACCTCTGTCTGCTCCACGCCTAACCCTGTGGACACATCATCGTTGTCGTCGTCATCATCGTCATTACCGTCATCATCGTCGTTGCCGTCATTATCGTCGTCATCGTCGTCGTGGACATCGTTCTAGTCGTCGTCGTTGTCGTCACATCATAATTATCATCACTATCATGCTCTTCTTGAATTTTGGGGATGGATTATTTAATTGTGCATTTTGACACTAGTAGTGACTCTTCACAAATTAGGTCATCAAAACATTCCCTGTCTGCCCAAAAAGGTATCCATGTTGTTGATTGTTAGTATGTGTCCTGGTGAAGGATCCAGGATGCTCTTTAAGACCGGCACGGTTGGCCAAGTGGTAAGGCGTCCGCCCCGTGATCGGGAGGTCGTGGGTTCGAACCCCGGCCGGGTCATACCTAAGACTTTAAAATTGGCAATCTAGTGGCTGCTCCGCCTAGCGACTGGCATTATAGGGTTAGTGCTAGGACTGGTTGGTCCGGTGTCAGAATAATGTGACTGGGTGAGACATGAAGCCTGTGCTGCGACTTCTGTCTTGTGTGTGGCGCACGTTATATCATGTGTCAAAGCAGCACTGCCCTGATATCACCCTTCGTGGTGGACTGGGCGTTAAGCAAACAAACAAAAGGATGTTTTTATCCAGTTAAAGCATGGACAGATCTGAAATGGTGAGCCGAGTCGTTAATACCGTTGAGATTGTGCGTTTACTGGTCGAGACTAACCTGGTTTGATAGCGAAGGCCATCGCTATAGCAACGACACAGGAAATGCAATTTGTGGCCATTAAGTAGGTCAAGGCCACAGCGCTGACCTTGCCGTTGCATTTGGGATCGAGGGAGGCCGTACCTGAAGGAACGACACATATACAAATCATCTGGCTCAAATCATTTACCCCAACATCTAGACTTTCCTTTCCTTTCCCCGAGTAACCTCTCTCTCTCTCTCTCTCTCTCTCTCTCTCTCTCTCTCTCTCTCTCTCTCTCTCTCTCTCTCTCTCTCTCTCTCTCTCTCTCTCTCTCTCTCTCTCTCATCTCCCCTCTTTCTCTCGCTCTCCCTCCCCCCTCCTCTCTCTCTCTTTATATATCTCTGTCTCTTGGCAAGCAAGGCCATTCTAGCAGACAGGCAGACAGACAGACAGATAGACAGGCAAACAGACAGGCAGACAGACAGACAGACAGACAGACAGACATACAGACAGATATACAGATACACATACAGACAGACAGGCAGACAGACAGGCAGACAGACAGACAGACAGACAGACAGGCAGGCAGACGGACAGACAGACAGGAAGGCAGACAGACAGGCAGGCATACAGACAGACAGACAGATAGATATGCACGCAGGCAGACAGACAGACAGGCAGACAGACAAGCAGACAGACAGACAGACAGACAGACAGACATAAAAGGAGAGAACATACCGGTGATAACACTACAAATGATGAGGGGAAGGATCATCATTTTCAACATCCTCATGTACACTTCACCAGGCAGACCTGCAACGCCAAAAACAATACATGTACCTTGCATGTATGATTTCTTTTTTCTTCAGTGAAAGACGTGGTTTATGTATACGAGCGAACGCCAGCGGATTTATCCAAAGTCTGCACGGTTTTTTTGAACGCACACATACACAAAACACACAAACACACACACA
>NC_090251.1:26591285-26598785 GCF_037325665.1 Littorina saxatilis
GGTCACGTTTCAATATATCACTCAAGGTGATTATGAACCGGTTAATTACTACTAATTAACTAACCACACCACGATCCACTCTCGCAGGCATACAATTAAATAGAGTCAACAAAAGTATAAGTTTCAGACGCCTGTTTATGTATAAACTCTCCACCTCCCTCGAGCCTTCACTCAAAATATGTTCCTTTTACGTTCTCAACACGTAAAAAACCAGTGTTCACTGACAAAATGCCAGTAGTATGTAGAAAATTATAGGAACACGCTGAACCCGTGTAAATATAGTTAAATGAGAATGTTCTGTTCGAAAAGCTCTAGTTCGTGCAGGTGTCTCACACCCCACGTTGTCACTACTCCAATGAAATCATAGATACGAAAAGACAACGGTGGTCAACGGGGTGCGTACGACATGGTGCACTTAGCTTTATCTCTGCTGCTGCTGCTTAGCCGGTATGCTGGTTAGTCGGTTCGCTGGTTAGCCGGTTCGCTGGTTAGCCGGTTCGCTGGTTAGCCGGTCTCCTGGTTAGCCGGTCTCCTGGTTAGCGTAGCTTCAACGGGTCCCGCCAAAGTCAGCCGTGCAGATGTTACAGGAACGTAACGAACGAACGAAACGAACGAACGAACGAAACGAAGGCTGCAAACAGAAAGCATCGGTGCACTAAACATGTCAGCTACCCCTCACCCACCACCTTAAAACATGTCATCTTTAAATATCTCATCGAGCACGTGGGCCTGCACAAAACTGACTTTTTACAACAACAAAACAGCCATTTTCCGTCCTTCTCTCCCTATCTGCAAAAACCATATACAGATTAGTATTTTAGCGTCACAGAGAGTAAATTATGCGCTAACCTGGAAAGAACAACAGAGAGTATTTCATTCCACAACACAGACTCATCAACAGCGTTAAATAATGATTTATTACCTCAAAAGCCTATGATTGTACTCTCAATGGAAGCAAAGTCCGCCTCCTCCCTGGAACAGCCTCTGTTCGTCAACAGTGACCAAAACCGTCCAGAACCCCTTGTCGAATCCTTATGCGAAAGCCATCGTCGACGAAGGAAAGTTTGACGACTTGTCCTCAGCAAAATACGTGGCAGAGGAAAGGAATAACTTGTGGAAGTTCCCCTAGAGTGCCGAATATAATACTCGGTGAAAAACCATCATACTCTAGTAACTGTGTGTTAGGTCCTTCCCCTTCTGCCGCTGGGTGTCAAGTGTGTCGTCCTTGAGTCTCTGACAGACCACCTAGCCAAATACACGTGACTGACCTTGTCACCAAACCAGTCCAGCTATACACAATTCTGCCTCCCAAGCAGAAAAAAAAAGACACGAGAAACTCAATCCGTGAAAATCCCGTGTGCGCTGTCAGCGAAAAACCGACAGCCCTATGATAGCAGAAACCCGCACTGTGAAACTCGTGCGTTTCAAAACATCCGTGCTCGTAGAGCACTGTCAGCGAAAACTCTGCTGTGTCCAATATCACGCACAGGCGCTTTCTATCATACATTGACCCAGAACAGGCACTCCACTGAGTGACGCTTTCTTGGTCTCTGTCACCCGATCGTGACACACCTCCCCTCTTCAAGACGAAACCTCTGTTTCGCTCACAGTCATGTTCTCCTCTACAGCCCGAGAGAGAAAGTCAGCTCCAACATTGTTGGCGCCCGGAATGACGCGTACCGTGAATTGGTACGGTTGGAGAATCAACGCCCAGCGCATAAGTCTGGCGTTTGCCAACCTTGCAACCTGAAGATATTGCAGAGGTTGATGGTCCGTCTCCAGACAGAAAGGTCGTCCGTACAGGTACGCTTCGAACTTCTGGATGCCCCAGACAATGGCGAGACACTCGCGTTCAACCGTTGCATACGCTGCCTCGGCCGAGGTCAGCTTACGGCTGGCGAAGCAAACAGGGTGCAAAAACCCCTCTGTCTCCTGAAGCAACACTGCCCCAAGTCCCTTCCCTGAAGCGTCTGTCCTCAGCACGAAGTCCTTGTTCAGGTCTGGTAGTCGGAGAATAGGCTGACTGGTGAGTCGCCTCTTCAGGGTGTTGAATGCGGAGCTACATTCCTCAGTCCACACTACAACGGTCGGTTGTAGTTTCTTGGTAAGGTTGGTCAGTGGTAGAGCGATTTCGGCAAAGTGCGGGATGAAGCGTCTGTAGAAGCTGGCTAGGCCCAGGAAAGACCTGACTTCTTTCTTCGTGCGCGGTGGCTCCGCCTCCCGAATCTTCTGGATCTTGTCGTCCTCTGGAACGAGCAATCCCTCGCCGACAACATGACCCAGGAAAGACAATTCCCGAAATCCCAAGTAGCACTTGGACGGTTTAGCTCCCAGATTTCCGTCCTTCAACCTTCCGAACACGTCGCGCAGGGCGTCGAGATGTTCAGTCCATGTCTCTGTCGCGATCAGCACATCGTCGATGAAACTGCTGATGTCCTCGCGCTTCAATGGTTCCAAAAGTTTCCTCATCATGCGAGTGAAGACGGCACCTGCATTCTGTAGACCAAAAGGCATGACTGTCCACTGGAACTGGCCGAATGGAGTGGTAAATGCAGTCTTTGGGCGATCTTCCTCGGCAACTGGGATTTGCCAGTATCCCTTGGTGAGGTCCAGTTTGGAAAAGTACTTGGCCTTGGCCAAGTGACTGAAGAGGTAGTCCACGTCAGGCATGGGTTCCGCGTCAAACGCCGTGATTTTGTTCAGCTTCCGGTAGTCGACACAGAACCTGACGCGTCCATCCTTCTTCTTCACAAGCACAATTGGTGAACTGTAGGGAGAGTTCGCTGGCTCGATGACGCCCAACTTCGTCATGTCGGCGATTTCCTTCCTGACCACCTCCTTCTGGGCATGAGGCATGGGATACTGCTTCGTCCTCACTGGCTGTTTCTCCAGCAAGTCGAAGGTAAACTCCTCTAGATGCGTCTGAAGTGGTATGTCTGTAAGGACCCGTGCTGCATCCTTCAGGATCTCTTGCAGGTCCGCCTGCTGGTCGTCCCCAAGATCAGGTGAGATGTGCACGTCCGTGTGATCCTCACTAGCCTCCAGCGGACAAACTGGTACACGTCCTCCTCCCTGTTCTTCCGTTGTCTCGTCCATCACGACAGCAACTGCTTCTGTCACTTTGTCCTTTTCCCTGTAGGCAGTCCTTTCTATGTAGGCGCGCAGCAGGTTGGCGTGGTACAGGCGTGCTTTCCCGTTCATGACGATCCTGTAGTCGTTCTGGCCCACTTTCGCTGTCACCTCAAAAGGTCCTTGCCACTGCAGTTGTAGCTTGTTGTGTTTGACAGGTAGAAGTAGCAACACCCGTTCTCCAATCTTGAAGCTGCGCGGCCGTGCCTTGCGGTCGAATCCTCGCGCGTAACGCTGTGCTGCTCTTCCCAGGTTCTCTTGTGCCAGTTTGCAGGTCTCTTCAATCCTGTTCCTGAGTTCTACGATGTAGGTCGCTGTCGTCTGCACCTCCTCGTCAGCTTCTTCGTCTGTCCAAGCCTGACGCAGGATAGCCATGGGACCGCGTACCTGTCTGCCGTACAACAACTCAAATGGGGAAAAGCCCAAGCTCTCCTGAGGAACCTCGCGGTATGCAAAAAGCAATGCTGGGATGTACCTGTCCCACGTGCGTGGTTTCTCCTGAGCTAGTTTCCTCAGCATGGTCTTCAAGGTGCCATTGAACCTTTCCACCAGTCCGTTGCACTGAGCATGGTAAGGAGTGGTGAAGTGCTGCTCCAGTGATAGCAGTCGTGCTGCCTCCGCCATCACTCCTCCCGTGAACTGCGTGCCTCTGTCGGTGAGTACCTCTGATGGAATTCCCAGCCGGGACCACATAGTAACCAGCGCCTCAGCTACTCGCGTGGCTTCAATCGATTTCAGAGGGATCGCCTCTGGGTATCGAGTAGCGTAGTCCACCATGGTCAAAATGTATCTGTTTCCGTCCTCAGACGCAGGCAAGATGGGCCCGATGATGTCCACTGCCACCCGACGAAAGGGTTCGTCGATGAGCGGCATCTTCTCTAAGGGGACCTTCCTCACCCTTCCTTTGGCCACCACCTTCTGGCACTTATCGCAGGACGCACAGAAACGTCGGACATCCGTGCAGATGCCTGGCCAGTAAAAGTGGCGCCAGACACGATCCGTGGTCTTCTTGGTGCCAAGATGCCCTCCCAGAATCGAGTCGTGTGCCGTTGCCATGACACCCTCGCGAAACTCGCGAGGCACGACAACCTGTTTGAATGCACCTTCCTTGTTGCTGAACTCACGGTAGAGCAACTTCTTGTCCCTGAGGAACCTTGACCTCCCATGCTTCCCGCTCAGCTTCACCTTCCCCGACTTCGCGTGCTCCCGAGGAGTAGCTAAGGTCGGGTCAGAATCCTGAGCCTTCGCGAGAAGCGCGGGGGTCACGTTCCCCAGGGCAGCTCGTGCAGCAGGTAGGGGTTTGAGAGGTTTGTCCTCTCGCTCCGCCTGTGCCCGCGTGAGCACTGAAATGACGTCGGGAGACCGATAAACGGGAACCTCCCTGGTGACGCCGTCCACAAACTGAACCCGGTTTCCAATGAGCAGGTCGCATGGAGGATCGTCCATGACGACGGCCACAATGGTCCCCGTGAACAACGGTGTTACGACCTTGATCACTGCCGTGTTCAAGTCGTAAGCGTGAGATGCCTCGGCCATTCTCACCCTGATGCTGTCTCCTGTGTAGGCCATAGCTGGAACTAGACTCGCCCGAACCACTATCATGTCTGCTCCTGTGTCCCGCAGACCCTCGCCCTTCACTCCGTTAACGTAGACGTTGCAGTGGGGCTGGAAATGTTTCCTGGAGCACGGAACGCAGAGTTGTGGAATGGTGCATGAGCTCGTGACGTCCCTGAACTCCTCACTGCCAACAAAGTGAACGCCCTTCTGGTCAGCCTGTCTCTTGTGGCAGTCCTTCTTCACGTGGCCCCGCTTGTTGCAGTAGTAACACTGGATGTCAGATCTGGAACTCGATCCCTTGTGTCCCTGATCGTCCTTCCCGTCCTTGGGTCCTGAAGAACCCGAATTTCCCGATTTTCCTGGCCGTGAGCCTGAGGATTTGCCGGAGATCGCCTGGGCGTCCTCGTGTACTCTGATCCAGTCGGCTGCTTCCTGAGTAGTCTTTGGCTGGTGCTCCTGCACGAAGGTCACCACCTCAGGTCGCAGGCTGGACATCAGTTGCTCCATGACAATGAGGTCGGCAAGGTCGTTGACGGTCCAGTCCTTTTCGGCCATCTCCACCCAGCGCCGCAGGTAGAGATTAAGGCGTGCCACAAACTGATGACTCAGCTCGCCGCTCAGTCTCTTGCTGTTTCGCAGACGTCGTCGGTAGGCTTCAGCAGTCAGGTTGAAGCGCTGGAGTAACGCCTTCTTAAGTGCCTGATAGTCTCTCGCCTCGTCGTCATCCAAAGCGTTGTAGAGCTGCAATGCGCGTCCTTTCAAGCAGGTGCTAAGGCGGCTAGCCCACGTGGCCTCTTCCCACTTCTGGTCAGATGCAATGCGCTCAAACCGGCGTAAAAAGTCGTCGAGCTCGTCCTTGTCATCGTCGAACGTCGGCAGTCTCGTACGGTCGGCAACAAACGTCGGCGCGCTAGCCTGAGTAAGCGTACCCTTCTCGGCCTGTAGCCTAGCTAGCTCTAGCTGGAGATCGCGATCCGCCTGTTCCTTCTCTTTCCGTTCTTGTCTGTCACGTTCTCTTTCTTGTCTGTCAAGTTCGGCCTGTCGTTCGGCCTGTCGTTCCTGTCTCTCAAGTTCAGCCTGTTCTTTCTCTTTCCGTTCTTGTCTGTCACGTTCATCTTTCTCTTTCTTTTCTTGTCTGTCTCGTTCGGCCTGTCGTTCTTGTCTGTCAAGCTCGTCTTTCTTATCCTGTCGGTCACGTTCGTCTTGTCGTTCCTGTCTCTCACGTTCGGCCTGTCGTTCTTGTCTGTCAAGCTCTTCTTTCCTCGTCTGTCGCTCTATGTCTTCCTTACGTTCTAACTCCTTGCGCTTAAGCAAACTACGCGCTCTAACGCGTGCGTCTCGCTCTGTCTGTTCCTCACTACCAGGAGTCTCAAAAGTTAATCTCTTCGTAGGAGATCCCCCTGTAGCCATGGTTAGTTTAGCAAAGCTTTATCACCAAAGTAAGTCTAACGCAGCTATAGCTAGAATACGCGGTGACGAAAGCGGTGGATACAAAAATCCAGCAACCGGAAAATGCAGAAGAAAAATCCAAACGGTGTAGAACAAATCGCGTAGCCTACTTTATGGCTGCTTTTTGCGGTGAAACAAAGTGTTTCCCACAGCCGTGGCCTACTTTATCGGCTGCTTTTTGCGGTGAAACAGAGTGTCTCCCACAGCCTTGGTTAGGACAGAAGTCCTCGGACCCTTCCCCCCCAAAATTCCAACAAAGTCAAAATATGGAGAAAAATCCAAGTAAAACAAGACGGTAGAAATGTAACCTGTTACAGAATGCGAAACAACAATGAAGAGAAAACTGAGTAAAACGAATAACAAATCCGCTAACCCCGCTCAGCTCTCTGCAACGGAAAACTCTGAACGTACAACAACAAAGATTCACAAACAAAGGAAAGGGAGATAATCACAGTTAGCGCATACAATAACTCACAAATTACAATTTACATTTCCTGCAAGATGTGAATCGCTTAAGGTGTGGTATATGATCAAAACTATACAAAAAAGGGTAGCACCAAGCAGAAAATAAGTCGAGCACTGACGAGATTATCTGCTCTTAGTTATCCTTAATTGGTGGGTCTTTATCAGTTGGAAATTAACCGAGTAAATCCCGGCTTGGCCCCCATGTGTCACGTTTCACTATATCACTCAAGGTGATTATGAACCGGTTAATTACTACTAATTAACTAACCACACCACGATCCACTCTCGCAGGCATACAATTAAATAGAGTCAACAAAAGTATAAGTTTCAGACGCCTGTTTATGTATAAACTCTCCACCTCCCTCGAGCCTTCACTCAAAATATGTTCCTTTTACGTTCTCAACACGTAAAAAACCAGTGTTCACTGACAAAATGCCAGTAGTATGTAGAAAATTATAGGAACACGCTGAACCCGTGTAAATATAGTTAAATGAGAATGTTCTGTTCGAAAAGCTCTAGTTCGTGCAGGTGTCTCACACCCCACGTTGTCACTACTCCAATGAAATCATAGATACGAAAAGACAACGGTGGTCAACGGGGTGCGTACGACATGGTGCACTTAGCTTTATCTCTGCTGCTGCTGCTTAGCCGGTATGCTGGTTAGTCGGTTCGCTGGTTAGCCGGTCCGCTGGTTAGCCGGTCCGCTGGTTAGCCGGTCTCCTGGTTAGCCGGTCTCCTGGTTAGCGTAGCTTCAACGGGTCCCGCCAAAGTCAGCCGTGCAGATGTTACAGGAACGTAACGAACGAACGAAACGAACGAACGAACGAAACGAAGGCTGCAAACAGAAAGCATCGGTGCACTAAACATGTCAGCTACCCCTCACCCACCACCTTAAAACAT
>NC_090251.1:26603785-26771874 GCF_037325665.1 Littorina saxatilis
TAACGTGCTATTGCAGATACAGCGAGTCGCATTGAAATCACAAACTGACGACTAAATTGTGAGGAAAAAAAGGAAAGTGGATCACACGGGTTCACGATGGCTCAGGGGTTAGATAAACCACGAAAACAGGTGTGTGGTTTACGCGAGCTAAATAGCCATGAAACGAACTGTGTCATTGAATGTTATTAAATGCTATTGCAAGTGTGTTCGATAAGCTTAGAACTGTTTTTTTCATGAGAAGATTTAAATCGTTCTGTAAACCATTTGAGACTGACTGGGGCTTTCAGAACGTAGCGGAAACGCCATTATCGTACATGCAGCGTAGTAGCATCGTGGTGAGATCTCTGTGGTCGTGATAAAACCACCATCAGGTCCGTTCATCTTCGAAGGTGGTATATAATCGCCGTAAAATTCCAGCACATAGCAAATAAACTGAAACAAATCTACATCAAGACTGTACTGCGCCACGACCCGGCGACGCTTGTTTTCAGTGTAAAGTCAAAATAAGCGTAGGGAGAGCGTGCAGCTTCCCGATCTAACAGACCCCACCCCGACCAAACCACGCTCATGTAGCAGGGCCGGACCAAATGAGTTGTAAGGGGGGGGTTCCTCCTTTTTGGGGGGGGCAAATCAGCGAAGTGGCGAAGCCACAAGCGCGCGCCTGCAAAGCAGGCGCGCGAACTAGGGGGGTCCGGGGGCATGCTCCCCCGGAAAATTGTTGAAAAACGGTTAAAATCTGTGCAATCTGGTGCATTCTGGGCCTTGTTTTGAGGGTTAAGGCCTGTCAGTGTGAGTTGGTGGGGGGGTACCTTTTTCTCATCGGATTTCACATTAAATAAAATTTGTTAGAGACACACACAAAATTTATTTAAATTTTTTTTTAAAAAATCCCACTCAAAGCAAGGTACATGCTTTTTCCAGGGGTGGGGTTCCGGAACCCCTGGAACCCCCCCCTGGGTCCGGCCCTGTGTAGATCCCCCCACGTTTGGCCCACGATTGGCCACGCTCTGGATCAGTTTTGACGACGATATGCCCCGCCACTTTTTCAGATCGGCGTGATCGGCATGGTCGTAGATAAGGACGTAGCGCTGTGTGACGGGGCCCTTACTCGGACTCTGAATGTGAAGAAAACAAACTCACCCGGTTACTCAGTCTTATATCTTGAATCTCTGATCATCGCTTTGTCAGACGCAGTGTTATCAGTCATATTGTTTTATATTTATCATTTGTTGTTCAGGACAGTTTGCAATGGAAGGACTCTGCTAGGCAACCGCAAAGTCTAATTTCCAAATTAAAAACAAAACTGTGCCAAAAAGCAAAATGTAAGTTGTTCACAAATACTTGACCTGAGTCATGATATGTACTGGGACTACTGAGAGACGCCGGTGTCACGAACTGAAAACTCTGAACAATCCTTCTCATTGCGGTCAATGCGCATGCGCTAGCATGGGGAGATTAACCGGATCAGGTCGTGAACAACCTAACCCAAACCCTTACCCTAACCCTAACCATCCTAACCCTAACCGGCATGGTTCGTTCGGTCAAATCCGGTCGCATTTTTTAAGTCACCAAGATTGGCGCATGCGCATTGACCGCAATAAGAAGGATCATTGTTCAGCAGAGGTTTCAGTTCGTGACACCTGTCCAGGGCCGGATCTGGGGGGGGGGGGGGGGGTGTTCCTGGGTTCTGGAACCCCGGCCTGGCCATCCGATGTACCTCTCAGAGAAAAAAAAATATGTGGACTTTTTAAGCTCTTCCCCCAACTCCCTTAGTTACCCCCCGCGGGTTAGGGGGAGTCCCATATTGGTTGGGACTAGAAAGAATTTACCCGATGCTACCCAGCATGTCGTAAGAGGCGACTAACGGTTCTGTTTCTTCTCTTCTTTTGTCTTATTTCTGCCTTACCAGTCCTTTCACCTATATTTCCTTCCAAGAAAACTCTCCCTACTATTCCCTGCAGTTTTCCAATTCTTTTCTTGTTGTCTTATTTCTACCTGACTGGATCCATCACCTTTATTTCACTTACCAAAAGTCTTCTTTTCCACATCCTTATTTCTCTGCACCCCGCATGTCGTATGAGGCGACTTAGTAACGGATTCTGTTTCTCCTTTTACCCTTGTTAAGTGGTTCTTGTATAGAACTGATATAGTCAATGTTTGTAAAGATTTTAGTCAAGCAGTATGTAAGAAATGTTTAGTCCTTTTTACTGGAAACTTGCATTCTCCCAGTAAGGTCATATATTGTACTACGTTGCAAGCCCCTGGAGCAATTTTTTGATTAGTGCTTTTGTGAACAAGAAACACTTAACAAGTGGCTCTATCCCATCTCCCCCCCCCCCCTTTCCCCTATCCCATCCCCCCCCCCCCCCTTTCCCTCGTCGCGATACAACCTTCGTGGTTGAAAACGACGTTAAACACCAAATAAAGAAAGAAAGAAACTCCCTTAGTTTATTTTGGTCTTCTAAAACTTCTCCTTTGTATTCCAGATGTTGTAATCATTGCTTGTTTGCTTGAATTTAAGTATTCAAAGTAAAGAGTCCTGTCAGACTTATTTACTAGGCATATATGACTTTGGGATTATTCAACTGAACCACTATGGTAAATGAATATCTGAAGTATTTTGTTACTGTTGAAAATGTGTCATTTTGATTCCCAGTTGCAAGGAAAGACCAAAAAATGACCTCACAAATGCAAAATTTTCTCAGTTGGAACCCCCCCCCCCCCCTCAAACGAACTTGGTCCGGCCCTGCTGTCCTACATACAAATCAGTGTAAAGAGACTGATCACGACACTCAGTGAATCCCTAAAAGAACTTAGCTATGAATACTGATGGCATTGTCTCCTCAAGATCAAGATGGTGGGACTCGTCTTTTTCACAGAGACTGTATTCTACTTTACATGATGATTTGTTTCTGAGTGTATGACTGGGTGTATTTCAGGGGAGTGAATCTTTTTCAGAATATTTTCGTCACGTCGTCAATTGCTGTCTTTTAGTGACTAGCGCTCTTTAAGAGGACAAAGACGGAGAAAAAATCAAAAGTAACTGAGGATAGAAAAGACTTAAGCATAAAGGAAGTAGTCAACGAAACAAAACGATCAAGGAGGAACTGAATATAACTGAGACCCTACTCTAACTTTGAAACAAAATAAGGAGTGGGGAGGCGTTAGAATGAGAGTTTGGAGAGCTCCCCTCTGAAAGATACCAGAGAGGGAGCCTCGGCAGCAGCTGCCGGGAGGGAATTCCACACGGGGATGGTACGCGGGAAGAAGCTGTATTTAAAATAATTTGTACGGGCGGAAATTTGGCGAAGTTTACGGTTGTGGTTGGATCGAGTTCTGCCAGTGCCAGGGGTGAGGTAGGGGTCTGGGGGGATATCTACCAGGTTGTTGATGATTTTGTGGAGCATTGTGAGTTGGGTCTTGGTGCGCCTACTTTCTAGGGTTTCCCATCCGAGTGACTGCAACATGGAACTGACACTACTTTCATAACTATAATCGTGTGTCACATACCTTGCTGCCCTACGTTGAAATCTGGTATAATGTTTATCGAGATGTGCACTGATCTCTTTTACAGATGTATATATATACAAAAAACAGTTCAACAAGAAGTCTTGTTAGTGCTTTTATAGTAGGCTTTCTGAGGATACCCACGTTTCCTGATGACGTCACAGTAAGCGCTGTGCTTGAAGTCGAGGTGCGCACAAAACCAAGTGAATGAACATGAAAAGCAAGGACAAAAAACAACGATGCGAACAAACAAACAAAAACTAGGACAATTTAAACCAAACAAAAATTAACGACGTCTGTGAAAAATACACGACTGAACCGCAATACCTTTCAGCGAAGACATAATAATATTACATATAATATATATAATAGACATAATACATATTATGTACAAATCAAGTGTGATCCGCAACAGGATCCAACATTTCTAATTGCAAGATCACTCGGGTTTGCTTTAACAGTAATCTCCCTTCTTCCCACTGTCTGCTTGCAACTTGATGGACAACATTCTCACGTCGCAATGGAGTTTAATGTTGATCGGGCCTGGAAAAAAGGGCGAAGAATTGTGGATGTCTTTCACCTGGCGAACCAAATGGACTGCACACAGTGCAAGGGGTTGTTGGACTTGAGACGAACCCGAAGAGAGACACGAGTAGGACTGGCCAGTGTTCTCGACATTTTGTGTTCTTGTGGTAACGTGAATAGGGTCCACACTGACAGGAGGTTTAAAACTGAGAACAGGGATGATGCTTATGTCGTCAATACGCTTATATCAAGCAGCAAGTGTAAGTGTTTATATTCCCTTGTCACTATGATATATGTGTGACAGCCAGGAATTAGGATATTGTCTTGTGACACGTACTGACACAATAACTTATTTTGGCAGCGGCCAGGACATTTTGACAAATAAAAAACGCTCGCGCTAGACCCGAGTACTCTTCAGACATTCACACACACACACACACACACACACACATACACACTCTCTCTCCCTCACTCCTTCTCTCTCTCCCTCTCTCTCTCTCCCTCTCTCTCTCTCACACACACACACACACACACACACTACCACATCTCCATTCTAAAACACATCACGTTCCAAATCAAAAGACGACATTCTATTTTCTTACGTCACTATTCTTGGTTTACGGTACCATTCGGCGGCTTTGCTACGAGTATGGCATAGTCTTGGTTTGCCGAGACCTTGCACCGTTCTATCAGACTGCCTGGCTGGCTGTTGCACCGCGAATTCCTCCCACCGCCAAGTCGTTTTTTTGTGGTTTATTTCGCATTTAGGTCCCAGGTAACATTATGAAGTTTTAATACGATCAATCGGACCTATTATCAAGTTAGTGTATCAACTTTTGAACGAACTGCGCCCAGTAGTTTCCCAGCAATAAGCTGTTAAGTCGAGACACACACACAGACAGACACACAATTAAAGTCTGCTGGACCCTTGTACTAGCGTACTCGGGGATAATGTATCCTCTGTGTCTGGGATTAACACTGGGTCCCGAAACGTACCCGGTGTTGTAGAGGACAAATAATCATATGTCATAATTAATGTGAAATGTCCTGTCCCCTGTTCCTTTGACCTCGCCTGAGTGAAAGAGGCGGGGGACCGCATCAGGAACAGAAAAAAGGTTATGTGTCAACAAATTATACAAATTCAAGCTATTGGACAAGACATTGGCCTGGGGTTAGCTAAATTAGAACAATGCATCGATCAGATTAAACAAAAGTATGGGAAGGTTCTATGGTGTTTGAAGATTAAATGGAGTCTCACTCAAAAACTCCCCATAGTTTTAGAATCTATACAGACACTTTTGTAAGGCTCTGGGTCGTCCATGGCCAAGGAAGCATGTTGAATTTGAAGGTTTGTGTAAACCTAGTTTTAACTTTTAGAAATGTATCGCAAATGTACCATATTATTGTCTTTGATCCATTGTACAAAGGTTGGTTAGGCCAACAACAACAAACATGTTTGTTTAAGGTATTTTTCCCGCCGACCCTAAAACTTTTTTTTTCATTTCTCAACAAAAGTTCAAACAAAAACCATAAAAACTTTGGCACATCGAGACTAATGGAAGTAACCTCCTTTGAACTCGACATCACACGTGATAGTTTCAATGGCAGCTTTGACTTCGAGCACCTGCTTTGCAATACACTTTTTCAAATGCGATCATGGGGAAGAAATCAGTTAAAAAAAAATTTGATAAAGCCAACCTACTGACCCTACTTTGGGGGGTCAAGTTACCCTAAACAAACATATATATGTTTTTGGGGCCTTAATTTAATTTAAAAAGCACTTAAAGGCAGTACAAGTATACATTGTGGAAAGGTGCAAGACTGTTTGGTTCTTCTTTCTGTTTGTTAATAACTAAATAGTAGCAGCTTTATAGATCTATATATATTGTGTGTATCTGGTCTTCTTTTTCAGACCTGCAGATGTTGAAGATGGCCCCAGCAGACCTCCAGCATTTCCTGGACATGTTCTGCATTCCTGTCACCCTGCCAATCAATGCCGTCACCAACAGCTCAACCCCTAGTCCTGCTGCTGCCAGCATGACACCCAGTGACGGCTCAGGCAAAAAGCCAGTAACACCAGGTGGCATCCAGTCTGGTGTTTCCAGCAGCGATCCAAGACACCACTCAAACCAGTCACAAGTGTCGTCACTGTCAGAAAGAGCGGAAAACATAGTTGCCAGTAGTGAACGTACAGTTTCGCAAAAAGGAGAGAGTATGTTAAACGCTCCCAACGCTCCTGAAGTCACTTTGACCTCACAGAGCAAAACCAGTAATGACTTACCTCAAGAATATTTTCAGGTGCTGAAACCTGAGTTGTTGCACCTTGAACTTGAAGAGAATGACTGTTTTGGGCATGATTCTGATTCTAAATATGCTACTGAACTTAGCCAGAATGCACAGAATGTACAAGTAAACCAGCATGAGGAAAGGCCTGTCAAGAGTTTACAAACATTAGCTATAAAAAGCAGCGCACACCCTGGTTGTGAGGAGAGAGATGGCCATCCAGTGCTTAAAAATAAGAGTGAGGACACCCATTGCAATGGTGACATGACAACATCTGTTAGTGACATGATGCCATCTGACACTAGTGTCACTGTCAGGGACGTATCTGTCTCTTTTGGTGGCAGTGATGTACCTGTCAGTGTTAGTGTCAGTGATGTACCTGTCAGTGTTAAGACGACACCTACACAATTGGCTTTCTGGAAAATGTACAAGAAAAGTTGCAAGTGGCAGAGATATAAAATGGCAAAAGATATGCCTCTGGAAGGAATGATCCAGACTTTCCCAGTGGCTGCAGCAAATGATGTGAGTTACAGTGGAACCTCAAAAGCGTTTGCGTGTTTATCAAGTTTATTCACCATTTTCAGGGTCACAATATTCGGATAGACATTCTTGAAGAATGCCTAAAATCTCTTTGTTGAGACATGAACAAAAAAACAACTTATGGGGCAGTTTTTGGTAGCGTGGATGCCTGAGTCAACCAGGGCCATCAGTGAAGGTTAAAAGGGAGGTTCCACTGTATAATCCTGCCTTGTTTGTTTTTTCAACAGGAACCAGGTGGTTCACAGAGTACATCATGCAACGACAGTACACCCAAGAAGCGGTTCCAGTGCAGAGCATGCAATAAACGGTTCAAGTCGGAGCTGAAAGCCTACGCTCATGTCACATGCCACACTGGCTCCCCCTACCTGCGTTGTTTCCGCTGTGGAAAGGAGTTCAATGGCATAAGACGCCACTGTAACATCGCTGTTCTGGAAGGTAGTACCAGTCCATACTTGGTTATGACAGTGTTCTTTTTTAATGGTTATTTTTTTACAGGTCAATGAAGTCTTGTATACAACAAAGGAACACATCAAGTTGAACTTTATAAATGTGCCCTTAGAAACAACAGGCAGTATGTCTAAGTAATAAATCTCTACAATTCATAATACAGTGGAAGCTGTCTAAAGAGACCACCCAAGCAAAAGTGGTCTCTTTAGCCGGTGGTCTTTGTGGACCGGGCCGTCATTTGGCAAACACCCCACTTCCCCCAAAACACTGGAGCGTATGTCCCACGTCACACACACAGGCAGGTTATTGGCTTGGTTTTAATGCCAGCGCAGTTAAAAGATGTTCGACACCCTCTCGTTATTCATCCCAACAATTGCTGTTTATTGGGGCTGGACAGTGCCGTTGTCACCTTTTGTTGAAGTGAATCAGGAGTTCCGGTTGCAAACAATGGAACAAGCTTGCTTCATCACCTCTGTCGTCTACCGCCCACTTAGTCACGGTTGTTGCTCCACTGCTTTCTTTTTCAGCCATGCGGAGGAAGGATAGCAACGACCAGTCTCTTATCATATTTAAAGAGAATCGGTAGTCTCTCGCCATAGGCCAGCGATGGCAGTTAGTGGTCTAGACATCTGAGGGCTTACGTGTAACTGACTAGAAATGTGTTGCAATGACGTTTTCTTTTGAAGATGAGGAGGGAGGGGGTGGGGGGAGTGACTTTCAAATCCTCATGAGATCAGGCAGACAGTAAGTTTGCCATCGCCCATACTTGACCTCATGTTCTTCCCTGTAATTTGAAGTGAGTTAGAAAAGACGTTGGGTGGTCTTACATGACAGGTTGAAACTGTTACTTGCGACCAAAATTGAGTGGTTTTTGGTCTGGACAGGCCTTTATGGACAAGTGATTTATATAGTAAAAAACATTGGGGATCCTTTGGGGTGGTCTCAAGTGGCAGGTGGTTCGGCCTCAGCGACTTTGTTATCCTTTCGTTGGAGTGGGTCACATGTATACATATATATATAATACTAGAGGAATACCCGCTTCGCCGGGTAGCCGGCTTCGCCGGGATGAAATACTTAGAACCGTACGCCGGCTTTGCCGGGTCCGAACAATGGACCCGCCAAGCTTAGGTCCCTCCCAGATTTGTGGAATGGGAACAGCACGAAAATGATTCAGTGGCCATAATGCCATTACTGACCATATCGAGTCCCATCCTTGTCGACGAATGTAACCGTATTAATCACCTTTGGAGGCGAACTCCACTCAAACAGGATTGAGCAATTTAGAGCTTATCTCTAAGCCCTTTTGATCTGTTATGGCTTCTCAAAGGAAGGCCAGTACATACAAATACACAAAAGCCGCCAGACCACATCACAAACAGAACTGAACAATCCACAGGTGTTGCCCACATAGAGAGAGAGACACACACACACACACACACAAACACAGAGAAGCCGTATATATAGAGAGATAGATGACAGTGTATTTTTCGCGTGGCTATAAATTGATTCGACCTTTGCACTTTTACAGTGAGGATAATTTACGGGTCCAATTTACGTTCTGGACACTGCGGTGACCTTCTAAAAATAGTAACAGAACGCCGGGAATATCCGAAGATGCCCCACTCATACTATAGTGCACCATACGAAGGAAGGGAGGTAAACGCTGAAAACCTGGAGAAGATAAGGAAGAGTTACTTATAATGGTGAAATGAACACAAAAACCAAAATCGGTTCAGCGCTGCGCGCTGAGAGCACGTGTTGAAATATCTCATCGATGATATTGTGTCCGGGGTGTAGCTGAATACGGTGTCCAAATTTGAAAAAGATCCACCGAGAACTTTGGCGTTGTGATGTGGTGTAGCGGCTTTGGTGTGTCGGTATGGGGGCCCGGGTAGCTGAGGTGGAACCAAAATCGGTTCAGCGCTGCGCGCTGAGAGCACGTGTTGAAATATCGACCAGGTTGTGTCCTGTCCCGGGTCTACCTGAATATGCCCACCAAATTTGAAGCAGATCCATCGAGAACTTTGGCCGTGCATCGCGAACTCACAGACAGACACACAGACAGACACACAGACAGACAGACACAAGTCGTATATATATATATAGATGTGAAATATTCTTAGGATTGAATAACTAAATGGTTTGATACAGGTCACATAAGGAGTTTTATTTTATTATTATTATTTTATGAAGCTGGAACAGCGTTGTTGTTGTTTTTTTGTTTTTTTTTTGGGGGGGGGGGGGGGGTGGATGAGGTTATAAATAGTGAAATCCTCCTTTTAAGACCTACAAAACAATGAGAAAATCAGATCTTATGGCGGGGGGTAAACTTACAGAGGTTATGAACAGAATATCTTAGAAAACAGGGTCTTGAAAATGTCTTATCAGGGGTTTGGGGGTCTTAAAAGGAAGGGCGTCTTTTAAGGGGTAAGGTGGTTCAGGGAGGGGCGGGGGGTATTGAAGGCGAGTTGTGTGCAAGCATTTGCTTTTCTTGTTCTTCATGAGCATCTTGTTTGTGCAGGTCACCTGAACCAACATGACAATGTGCGTCCGTTCGTCTGTGAGGTGTGCGCCAATACATTCCAGAGCGCCAGGCAGCACAGCCAGCACATGAAAGAGGTTCACAACTATAGAGGCGGCGCCCCTGTCCCTCAGGACAGTTCTCTCAGCTGCCAGCAGTGCTCCTTTCGCGCAACCAGCAGGTCCAAGCTCACCGCCCACAGTAAGGTAAGGCGTCCCTTAGACCCCCAGCCCTTCCAATGAATTGTTGGTTTCGGACAACGCCAGAGGGTTGGTAGATTAATGACTTTTTACATTTAGTCAAGTTTTGACTTAATGTTTTAACATAGACGGGGAATCAAGACGAGGGTCGTGGTGTATGTATGTATGTGTGTGTGTGTGTGTGTATATAAAGCGATTTCGGGAAAACTACTGGACCGATCTTCATGAAACTTCACATCAGAGTTCCTAGGTATGATATCCCCAGACGTTGTTTTTTTTCGATAGATGTCTTTGATGACGTCATATCCGGCCCTTTTGTGAAAGTTGAGGCAGCACTGTCACACCCTCATTTTTTTTTACCAAATTGATTGAAATTTTGGTAATCTTCAACAAAATCTGGACTGTGGGATTGCATTTCAGCTTGGAAGCTTAAAAAATAGTTTCTTAGTTTGCTCATTAAGGGCAGACCGGGTAGGCAAAATGAGTTATTTTTGGTCTCATACACCTTTTTGGGGTTGTTGCATTTTTCACACCTTTGAACATCCTGGAATGCATTCAATAATCTGCTTTTGTCATTTTAGACATGTATTCATGTAAATAAAACCATTTTCAAACCGATGTTTTGTTGTTTTTGTCTGTGTTTTATCAAAAAAATCGAAAAAATGGTCAACTTTGGATACTCCGTGCTGGTAAATGTGCGCACATGACATGACCCTTCGCTGTTCAAACTGTGTGGAAATTTCCGTTCTTCAAGATGACGTCATCACCGTTGGGGAATTTCCGTTGACATAGGCACAAAGAGAGAGAATCCGTTCCAACCGAAACCCCGGAATTAATATATGCAAATATATGTAGGTCAAAGGCATTTGGCGCAAGCGCAGTAGACAACTTATCAGTCCCCCGGTGTCAACAAATCCATGACGTTTTCACCGATTCAGCAGCATTTTTCAAAGTTTTGAGCTGCGGAGAACAACCCTAACATTGGAAATGTTCGGCATAGTGGCAAGAAATATCAGAGAAAGATGAACCAGCAGCAGCGAACAGTAGAAGGAAGTAACAACACTCCGAAATGAACCAACATGATCGTATTTGAGCAGACGACATTCTAAGATTCTTGACTCGACGAGGTGGGTTTTGCTTCTTTCTCTTTTCGATCTTGTTTGTTTGACAACGTGATTTATTGCACATCGTTATGTTGTTGTTGTTGTAAGAATGTGTTAGGGTTTGCAGGGAAATGATAAACAGTTTGTGTCTGAAGTATTTTGCGGGTTTCTTGATCCAATTTACTGACCATGCCGCCGCCGCACACCCCCCCCCCCCCCCTCCCTCCCTCGATCATCTCTGTGATATCGTCTTCACAACCCCTATTTTATTGTTCTTCGCTGGCCAGTCCTTGAGAGCTTACTATGGTGTAACATGTCATCAGTATTCTTTGTCTGGGGTCAAACTGAGAAGCAGCATCTGAGCGATGTACGACTGACACAGTTTCTGTTTCTGGTCATTGACCGTAGGAAAATAAGTACCCTACTAGAGAGCGTTCTCTAATTCTAAAGGATTGGTTTACACCAGCATGGCTGACCAACCTATCATTGACAGCAATATTGTTGTCAAATCTTTTCCATTAACTAAGGAATAAAAAAAATAGATCCAATTTACTTCACCAAAGAAAAAAAAAGAGTTAAACTAAAGGACTGGGGATGCAACTCATGAATCAAAAGCATAAAGATCACCTGCAAACAGTGCTAGGTTTAGGAAATCTGAAAATGTATACACACACACAGAACACACACACACAAAACAGACAACAGACAAGAAACAAGCAAATACATAGCAAGTGTGATGAAATAAATTAATTTTAAAAGAAAAATATGAAAAGAAAGAAAGAAAGAAAGAAAATAATTCAGCTAGTTTCAGTATTAGTTCCTGCGTGTATGTGATTGTGTGGTTACTCAAATCCCATAGTAAACTTGACATGTACATTTTGTGATAGGGGCCAATTAATGAATGTCTTTTGTGTGTGTGTGTGTGTGTGTGTGTGTGTTCGTCAACCGACATATGTGGGTACGAGCCGCTGAGGTGGTTGTAAGAAAACCCGCCTGGTTCAGTGGTTGGGGGCTGATTGGGATTTCTGATTTACCAGCCTAGCCAAAAAGTTGAGGTACACCCCATGTAACATGGTCATTTGCAAAATAAAGTACAAGCACTTGTTGACGTTTATATTGAGTCTTAAAATTTGCAGCTTATTACAAACAAAAACCATGGACAGTTGTATCAAATATTAAATCAGTGTTTGTGTATTTATTAGGTTGGAGCAAGGGGAGAGCCAGTCCTCCTGTGGTGGCAGCGAGGAGAAAGATTGACCTGATGGAAAAGTTTGCTAAACCGGAACTACCCTCTTCCACAGCAGAAACATCAGCTTTGCCATCTTCTGACCAACCATAAGAAGATACAGATACTTTGCCATCTTCTGACCCATCACAAGCAGATATGGATACTGGTACTGTGCAACGTCACTCCGCTGACATGTGTTGGGCTTTTGTCAACATTGATCAGCTCAATCTATTGCTGAAAGGTTTATATCCTGTACTGAATGCTTGTCTGATAGCAGTCTGATTATGAAAGAAGGTGATGCATCAGCCCAAGGATTTGCAAAGGCCCTGCATCTGGAGTGCATATGAGTGTCCATTCAAGTCTGCAGTTGTTTACTCTTCTCCCGGTGTTTGCAACGCTTCGGGTGGTAAAGTTGCATTTTAAATAATCCGCGTATGACCAAGTTGGTACATGGAAAGGGACATTCAGCTTTACAGAAATTTGCTGCAGTGTTAGGATTGAGCACAGAAATACTGTAATTAAAATGTTGCAACTTTTGAATGGCTTGATAGCTTTGTTCCATTTGTGTATATATAATTATGTAATGTTGTTGATGATTTGTGAAGCATCATTTCTATGCAATGGAATAAGAAATCAGTGCATCCGTTGGGTTTTTATGAGTCTGACAGTTTGGTTCTGATCAATATTTTCATATCAGCACAAACACAGATAATTGACTTTTTTAATGTTTTCATATAATTTTTTTTTAAATAAAAAAAATCTGATAATTTGATTATCAAATCATTTCCCCTTCATAGTTAAAGTGTTATTCTGGTTAAAAAAAAACCCACCCCATTAATTCAAGCTCTACTGTGGTACTAGTTTACCGGGGTACTAGTGAGACTCTTTTACATGCTGTTTTCTCTACATGTAATTTGAGACAAAATGTGGTAATTAAAATGTTGTAACTTTTGAATGGCAAGATGGATTTGTTCCAATTTTGTATATGTTGTTTATGATTTGTGAAGCACCATTTCTGTGCATGGAATAAGAATACAGTGGATTCCTTGTGTTTTTATGAGTCCGACAGTTTCGTTTTGATTCATATCTGCACTAACATAGATGAGTTTTCAAATGATTTTTTAAAAAAAGTCTGGATAATTTGATCGTCAAATCATTTCCCCATCATAGTAAAGTGGTTATTCTTATAAAAACATATCAATTCAGGCTGCACTGTGCTACTAGTTTGAGGTACTGGTTGGAATCTTTCAAATGCTGTTTTCTCTGAATGTAATTTTCAGACAAACATCTGTAATTAAAATGTTGCAACTTTTGAATGGCTTGATGGATTTGTTTCATTTTTGTTCATGTTGTTTATGATTTGTAAAGCGTCAGTTTTGTGTATGGAATAAGAGTTAAGTGCATTGGTTGGGTTTTTATGAGTCTGACAGTTTGGTTCTAATTCATGTTTTCATATCGGTACAAACAAAGATGGCTGTTTTCATATGATGTATATAAAAAAAATCCTGATAATTTGATTGTCAAATCCTTTTCCCTACATAGTAAAGTGGTCATTCTGATAAAAACATATGAATTCAGGGTGCACTGTGCTACTGGTTTTTTTATGTACTGGTTCAAATCTTTAAAATGCTGTTTTCTCTGAATGTAATTTTCAGACAAAACGCTACAATTAAAATGTTGCAACTTTTGAAAGGCTTGATGGATTTGTTCAGTTTTTGTATATGTTGTTTATGAGTTGTACAGCATCAGTTCTGTGTATGGAATAAGAGTTCAGTGCATTGGTTGGGTTTTTATGAGTCTGACAGTTAGGATTTCATGTATTTTTCTTATCAAAACTGAACCGGTAACTGAAAATGCTAAATTAAAATAATATATTGCTTAGAAATGCTTTTCGATACACAGAATTATTAAACACACACATATTGCTGCAAAGAAGAAAAATTGGATCAAAACATGCACTGGTTCACAAACTGCAACATTTTAAAAAAAGCACATTTTATAACGTTTTTCTCACATTTTGGTGAATTAAACCCCCAAAAATTGCTTTTCACTCAAAATTTAAAATGGTTTCCCTTAATTAGGTTATTCTGCTTGCAAAAATCAAACAAGCAGCAAGCTGTTTCCAAAATAAAAAAAAAAAGTGCTTGCCTACCCTGTCCCCCCTTAAAGTTGTCATTAAAATCGAATTTTCAGAAACAGATTAAAAAAATTAATCTATTGTATTCCTCATCTTCTGAATTCAAAAATATATAGATATGTCATGTTTACTCTAAAAGTGTGCTTGGTTTGTTGTGTTGATGTTGACTAAATGTTTTTATATCGCTTCACGCGACTTGTTGGGCGGGGATGTAGCTCAGTCGGTAGCGCGCTGGATTTGTATCCAGTTGGCCGCTGTCAGCGTGAGTTCGTCCCCACGTTCGGCGAGAGATTTATTTCTCAGAGTCAACTGTGTGCAGACTCTCCTCGGTGTCCGAACACCCCCGTGTGTACACGCAAGCACAAGACCAAGTGCGCACGAAAAAGACCTGTAATCCATGTCAGAGTTCGGTGGGTTATAGAAACACGAAAATACCCAGCATGCTTCCTCCGAAAGCGGCGTATGGCTGCCTAAATGGCGGGGTAAAAACGGTCATACACGTAAAAGCTGTGGGAGTTTCAGCCCATGAACGAACAAACAAACAAACGCGACTTGTTTAGACTTGGAATCAAGACAAGGGTGGTGGTGTGCGTGTGTGTGTAGACTTGTTTGTTCTGAAGAGTCTTGGACTCTTACCACTGATATACTTTAATGCAGCTGGACAGGAACAAGAGAGAGTGAAAAAGAGAGCGTTTGTGTCAGAGAAAGAGAGCACCAGTGAGACAGAGAGAGAGTATGTGTGGGTGTGTGTGTGTGAGAGTGTGTTCAAATGCCGTTAACTACCTTGCAAGCGCCCACCTTACTTACACACTGATTATGAATGTTTTCATAGGATGTGTTTCTGTGCAATTATCTCCATGCTCCATGTATCTGTGTGCGAGTGTCTAGTCAGACTAAAATCGAGAAACTAAACAGGAACACAATTCTGATATCATTTGATAGCACATGATCATGACTCAAATAAAAACTGAAGAGGATGACTTAAAATCTGCCATGAAAAATCGTTAGCTGCAGTCAGACTTAGCAGGAATGATGAACAAAATCAGCCCGAACAAGCACAAAATAATTGTAGTCAGTTTATTTTGACTGATCCATGCCATCAACCAAGAATGCACCCCCACCCGTCCCCCCCCCCCCCCCCCCCCCCCCACAAAAAAAAAAGAAAGAAAAAATCCTTACACCACTGACACAATTGGGGTGGGTGTTTACTAGGTACTAGAGTATTGTATACACAGTGTTGGACACAAAGTAGGGAACAGGTCGTTGCTTGATACTGGGGACTTATAAGGTACGTTAGATGTACATGTACATGCGATACGTGTCGGCTAAATCAAATAGTCACGCCGGTAATGCTGGCAAACACAGAGAGGGTTTGAAACTACATTGCTTGTTCGCTGTGTTTCCAGGTTCACACAACCAAAAGACAGCGCATATGCGACGTTTGCGGACTGATACTCAGCAGCCAAATATCACTGAGATCCCACAAGAATCGAAGACACGATAAGCGAGCAGATGAGTACCACATGGCCTGTCACCTGTGCGAGAAACGATTCCGTGTCAGAGAAGACCTAAGGTGCCACCTGCGTTGGCACAAAAAAGGCGATGTGAGAGGGTACCAGTGTGAGTTCTGCCCGAAGGCCTTCAAGACCAAGAAACACCTTAACACTCATGAGAGGATACACACCGGGGAGAAACCATTCAAGTGTCAGCTGTGTGAGGCCGCCTTTGTCCAGAAGACAAGCCTTGACTGGCACATGAAGAAGCATGGGGCGGTAAAGTGATACAGTGGTACCTGCGATGAAAGGACACCCTTGGGACCAGCCAGAAGTGTCCTTACATTGCAGGTGGCCTGTCATGACAGGTATATTTTGGTAGGGATAATGGACAACAGAAAACGTCCTTGTAAGGGAGGTGTCCTCTCATCGGAGGGGCCACACATTGCTGGTACCACTGTATGCATATGTATAGGTTACAACACGAGTGGTTTTTTATATGGCTTGTATTTCAGTCAAGACCCAGCGGATGAATATCATCGGGAGACACGAGCCTCTGGCGAGTGGCTCTCGATTGATATTCCCGCTGGGTCTTGACTGAAATACACAGACCTGTTTACCCTTACGATTTTGGCGTAATTTATTACGATTTTCTGCAAAAAATACGCCATTCCGCTATCCGTGTCAAGACTACGATTTTCATAAATAAAAAAAATGTTAATTTTTTTTTTTTTAATCAATTCACATGTTTGGCATTGTTTTTTCAATGGCAAAATGGGGTGAAAAAGCACAGGACTGACCAGAGATCATGTCTGTCTGATAAGACGCTGGAGAGCCTTATTCTAGTGGTGAAGTCTCGCCCTCACTCATTCGGCAAGCGCAAGTACAGTAGAGAAGCGCTTGACGCACTGAAAAAGGCCTACTACGTACGAGCAAAAGAAAAAGAATCGGTGATGCATGTGCTTTAGATGTGATCTTCGTTGAAATTATGATGACTACAAAAACTGACTGATGTGTTTTGTTTGTGAATGATGGATATAATTATGTGCATGATTGCGTTTCGCAGACACAGTTGTCATGTGCGTTGTAATTGGCGACGAATGCTGGATGATTACTATTTTTGTGCCAGGATTACTATTTTTGAGGCTGAGCATTACTCCAAAACACTTATGGGGGTAAACAGGTCTGAATACAAGCCATATAAAAAACCTCGAGTGTTGTAATCTGTATATCCCATTCTACCATCAAACACAAAGTGTAGACTACTAGCGGCACTGTTGCGATCTGTGCAGGGTAAAACTGTTGCCAGCGAGACTTAGCCCTTTTGCAACCTTAAACTAAGTGACCGTCGCTGAAAAAATAAAACGAATGAGTGCATCGATAAGTACGCGGTAACACTACTTTCAGACCATTTAAAAGCTTTAAGTAAAGGTTCATAAGTTGCAAGAAAGTAATGAAGTCGAATAGAAATTAATTTAGTTGAAGCGCACAATTCTTTTGTTTTGCGTTTCAGGTCGGCAGAACGGGCGAAACGGGTTTGGGACCCATTTGGCTTACTCGATTCAGAATCGATTCCACGTTGTTTTTCTCGAACGTGTGTAATTAGGCTTATTGACAGAGAAGCAAATTTTAGGGAACAAATATGTAGGTTTAGATTTAACCATTTGCTCCCTATTTGAAATGTATCTACGTGATAAACTGTTTTGCGAGTGTGTTTGCATGGATGAACTTAAACTGGTATGGCTTTGAGGAAAACGCGACCGACACGTCTGTCACCGCCGATTGATTGCATTTTGAAGGAATATGACTGGATTACGGAAAAATATGTGGACTTACTGCAGAGCCAGGCAAAAGAGTAGACTTGCTCGCAAAACACGTGAAACAGCCGATGTTTGATAGCTGAAGGCGCACACCAAAACACACTACCGACAGATTCTCAAAAGTCGTCTGCTAACAATGCAAGGGGAGGGTACTCGTGTTTTTGTTTTGGTTCGCTAGCATCTGGTTATCTTGTAAGTTGAATGTTCGTTTTTTTCGACCTGCATTGCTTTCATAATGAAAGAAACTTTTGCTTATTGCATCTCATACATCAGATCAGTTCTGAGATTCATTTTTGCGTGCAACTGATATGGTTTTCTGAGCCGTGCAATACGATTTTAGAACTTCATACAAATGTGTCACATTGTTCGGCGCGAGGTCAAAGGTCGGGAGGAAAGTAGTCCTTTGCCCAAATCGGAATCTGCACTATCATATATTTTTTGGAGTCCATGATGTATTTATTGAGCTATAAAAATACAACATATATACCCATACTGAAGTAACAGAGACAAAGAAGGGAGGTCATGGGATATATATATATATATATCAATATATATATTAACTGAAGAGGATTTTTTACATGCTGCTCATCTCAATTTTAGATTTAATCATACATATCATCTCAAAAAGTGAAGGGACACTTTTCTCTCTGTTTTGCTTTGCTTAGAGATTTTAACAAGTCTCATATATCGGAGGTTCTCTGACCCAGTTTTCCTACCAATGGGACAAAGCCATGACATTTGGAACTAATCTTATGTGCAAGCAAGGTCAGTCCAACTGACTTTTTGTCCAATAAAGCTGGAACCAACACTGAATCTGTCAAATGTAATGACACCTTTGTCATCCTGCCAAATCAATGTCCACTCTGTACAGAATGCAACTAGGCTGTTGTAGGATGCCCCTCTGAAATGTAAAAGCCTGCCATTTACAACTACAGTGGAAATGTTTGCACTGGGAAGAGGAGGTCTTTATGCTGAATGTCTTGTCTTCTTACTTCTCAAAGAAACTAACAGCGTTGTTAGACATAATTTTTGTTACCTATTCGGTCGAATCGACCGGTGGCTGTTGGAAACTACACTGACAGACAAGTGTTTTCTGATGCTTACAACTTCTCAATGCACTGTCCAATACAAATGATGCACAAAACTATTGCACGTTTATTATTTTGTGTGTGTGTGTCAGTGTGCGTTGCGTGTGTGTGTGTGTGTGTTATAACAGATACATTTACCACAGAAGCTTGTATCAAAAGTACCTGGCTTGGCCAGACCGGGCCAGCTATAGTCGATCTAAGCAACGTAGCGTACATGTATTTTTTTCCCCCACAAGAAAGTCACACGCAACGAGTTACCTTTTGCACAATTCAGGCCTACCGATTTGCACATTGGCAATAAAAGCCCCAAGCAGAGCGTTAAAAAAGCCAGGAACAAGAGCAGCACATATAGAAAAGAGCAACAATGCAAATGTGCATACGGTACCTGCAATGAGTGTGCGTAGCAGAAACTGAAGTGCAGCTAGCAAAGAGACGTTGAACCAGAGATCGTGTTGAACACAGTATGACAAAAACAATTTATGCTCCCTACCAAACTTTTCCCCGTCGGCTCCGCCTCACGTAGCAATAGCAGTGTGATCGGGTTAAACACTTGTCTCCTTTGTGTTAACGTCACCTTCACAGGACCTTAGTCTAGTGAAGAACGCAAACTCACGTTCTATTTTGAATCTCTGTTGTTGTCAGATGCAGTCTTATCCTATTTATTTTTTTGCATTTCTGTTTTTGTTGGTCAGTTTGCAATGGAGGGACTCTGGTGGGCAACCACAGTCTTATTTCCAAACAAAAAGCAAATGTTAATGTTCACAAATACTTCAACCTGAGTTATGATCTGTGTACAGAATACTGAATATTCTATTCACACACACACACACAAACACACTCACTCACTCACTCACACACAAACACACACAAACACACTCGCTCACACACACTCACACACACACACACTCACTCACACTCGCTCACACAGAGGCGGAAGGACCGTCATACACAATTAACCCCCCCTCTGGCTTAACTGCTCCGCCCCTGTTAACCCTTACACTGGTGCAATTCTGTAACACATGTTACATAGCCACTGGTGAATGAACAAAGAGAAAAATAAAGAAAAACGGTCATATAAGCGCATAGTGCTTTTAGTTATGCGCAATAGAAATCTCCTTAATAAATAAATAAATATAGGTTTTCGCATCCATGGGAGGTAATCGGAACCGACCAATCAGACTGAGCCAGTAGCGCGACATATGCTGTGAAAACCAGGTGACAGTATACGGAAAGTCAGTAGCGTGACGTACATAGCGCGACATATGTCGCGGCTACCAGCCTAAGGGTTCATAATGCTAAGTAAAGAGATAATCCCAAAGAACTTAGCTCTGAATATGGCATTGCCTTCTCAAGATGAAGATGGCGGGACTAGATTTATGTCTATTCACTACAAAGACATTTGGATCAACCATAGACCTATCTAAATATAGGTCCCTGGATCAACATACTTGTGAATGTATCAAATGTTAATGTTCACAAATACTTCAACCTGAGTTATGATCTGTGTACAGAATACTGAATATTCTATTCATACACACACAAAAACTTAAAAGTTAATTTCTTTGTCATTATTTCTCTCTCTTGATTTTGGAACGTTAACGGTGTAACTGTTTCATATTTCAGATTAAAAACAAAGACTGACCAATCCGAGTCTTTTTTCTTTTTTTTAAAGAATACCAAAAATAAATAGATTCTCTCCTGCAGTGTGGGTTCGAAGCAGAAACTGTCATTTAATCATCTCTCTCTCTCTCTCTCTCTCTCTCTCTCTCTCTCTCTCTCTCTCTCTCTCTCTCTCTCTCTCTCTCTCTTATTTTTCCCAGAAGGGGGGGGGGGGGCGGGCCCCCTTAGCCCCCCCCCCCCCCAAAAAAAAAAAAATCCGCCACTGTGTACTTGTTATATTTTAGCAGGACAACAAAAACAACAAAGAAGCGAGAGAAAAAGAACTAGGACAATTTAAACAGAACAAACAAAACAAAAATTAACGACGTCACTGAAAAATGCACGGCAGAACTGTATTACCTTACACTTTTTACAGCGAAAAAATGTGTACAAATCAAGTGGGATCCGCGACAGGATCCAACATTTCCAATTGCAAGATCACTCGGGTTTGCTTTAACAGTAATCTCCCTTCTTCCGACTGAAACTATTCCACTGTCTGCTTGCAACTTGATGGACATCTCACGTCGTAATGGAGTTTAATGTTGATCGGGCCTGGAAGAAAGGGCGGAGAATTGTGGATGTCTTTCACCTGGCGAACCAAATGGACTGCACACAGTGCAAGGGGTTGTTGGACTTGAGACGAACCCGAAGAGAGACACGAGTAGGACTGGCCAGTGTTCTGGACATTTTGTGTTCTTGTGGTAACGTGAACAGGGTCCACACTGACAGGAGGTTTAAAACTAAGAACAGGGATGATGCTTATGTCGTCAATACGCTTATATCAAGCAGAAAGTGTAAGTGTTTACATTCCATTGTCAGTATGAATATAAATATGTGTGACTACCAGGAATTCGGATGTCTTGTCACAACTGACATTGACTCATCATTTTTTGGCAGCGGTCAGGACATTTTGACAATTTATATATTGTCCTAGAGCTGTGTCTGGGAATAACACTGGGTCCCGAAACCTACCCGGTGCTGTAGAAATAATCATATGTCATAATAACTATCCTGTCCCCCGTTTCTTTGATGCGAGCTGGGCGAGTAAGTATTAACATACGTTTCTTGGGCAAATCGCGACGTTAAGGGACACTAAGATGTGGAGAGCTAGAGAGTAGGCGAGTCTTGCCAAATCCAAGTTGGAGGTGCTCGCTACATGAGAAAAACAGGCAACAGCAGAATATTTAGCCGATTCAGGGATTGGCTGATTGGCTAGCTGTTCATGGCTGTTTTAGTGTTTACCGACCAGTGCAGACAACCTTTTTGGTATCATTATCAACCAATGGTGTTTAATTATTGTAGCTCAAGCAATCAAATCATTTCTAGCCGCAAGCAAAGCTCGTCTGAGTGAAAGAAACGGGGAACTGCATCAGCAACAGAAAAAAGGTCATGTCAACAAATTATACAACTTACAAGTCAAAGCTATAATTGGACATTCGAACGGCCTGGGGTCAGCTAGATTAGTCAGAACAATGCATCGATCAGATAAAAAAAAGTATGTGTAGAGGACTGAAGATTGAGGCCCAAGAACAACGCTGCCTGACTAAGCTTTTTTAGCTCGACCCAGACTTCCATTTTCCCATAAAATAGCCAGGGACAAGCCTACAAGTACAACAGTAAATCATTAAATGAACACCAAAGAATATCAGTGACTGAAAGTACTTGTAATTGTATAGAAAAGGTTAAAAGTACAACTAACATCAGATGATGCAAGTGAGACTAAATTATCTATATATATACGACTTGTGTCTGTCTGTGTGTCTGTCTGTGAGTTCGCGATGCACGGCCAAAGTTCTCGATGGATCTGCTTCAAATTTGGTGGGCATATTCAGGTAGACCCGGGACAGGACACAACCTGGTCGATATTTTAACACGTGCTCTCAGCGCGCAGCGCTGAACCGATTTTGGTTCCACCTCAGCTACCCGGGCCCCCATACCGACACACCAAAGCCGCTACACCACATCACAACGCCAAAGTTCTCGGTGGATCTTTTTCAAATTTGGACACCGTATTCAGCTACACCCCGGACACAATATCATCGATGAGATATTTCAACACGTGCTCTCAGCGCTGAACCGATTTTGGTTTTTGTGTTCATTTCACCATTATAAGTAACTCTTCCTTATCTTCTCCAGTGTTTTGCGTTTATCTCCCTTCCTTCGTGTGGCTTCAATCCATATTCCCGTTTGTAAGTTACTATTTTTAGAATGTCACTGCGCTGTCCACAACGCTTCCCTTGCACCCGTAAGTTGTTCTTACTGTCAAAGTGAAAAGGTCGAATCAATTTATAGCCACGTGAAAAATACACTCTCACCTATCTCTATATATAAATTTATAGATATAAATATACATATATATATATACGGCTTCTCTGTGTGTGTGTGTGTTTGTGTGTGTGTGTGGGCAAAAACCTGTGTATTGTAGAGTTCTGTTTGTGATGTGGTCTAGCGGCTTTTGTCTGTCTGTATGTTCTGGCATTTGAGAAGCCACAGCAGATAATATAGGGCTAAGAAATAAGCTCTACAATTCTCAATCCCGTTTGACAGGACTTCGCCTTCAAAGGTGATTGTGGTGAACCGCCACGCTGTCTGTCTCTGTCTCGCGATTCACCCCGGCGAATTCACCATTCCCAGTAACTCTTCCTTATCTTCTCCAGTGTTTTGCGCCTTCGTGTGGCTTCAATCCATATTCCCGTTTCTAAGTTACTATTTTTAGAATGTCACTGCGCTGTCCAGAACGCTTCCCTTGCACCCGTAAGTTGTTCTTACTGTCAAAGTGAAAAGGTCGAATCAATTTATAGCCACGCGAAAAATACACTGTCACCTATCTCTATATATTTATAGATCTATATAGATATACATATATATACGGCTTCTCTGTGTGTGTGTGTGTTTGTGTGTGTGTGTGGGCAAAAACCTGTGTATTGTAGAGTTCTGTTTGTGATGCGGTCTAGCTTTTTTTGTCTGTCTGTATGTTCTGGCATTTGAGAAGCCACAACAGATAATATAGGGCTAAGAAATAAGCTCTAAAATTCTCAAACCCGTTTGACAGGACTTCGCCTTCAAAGGTGATTGTGGTGAACCGCCACGCTGTCTGTCTCTGTCTCGCGATTCCTCTAGTATATATATATATATTATTATATATTAAATTGTAATTAGTGCTTTTATTTTAAATTATGTTATGTAATATTCTGCACATTTCTTTGTCCTGTAAGTGTAAACCTGGTTTTAACTTTTAGAATAGGGTCGCAAATGTACCATTTTATTGTCTTTGATCCATTTTAAAAAGGTTGGTTAATTTACTCTGATTGCACTTGGCAGTAACATTTTGCATTGTGGAAAAGTGCAAGACTGTTTGGTTCTTCTTTCTGTTTGTTAATAACTAAATCGTAGCATCTTTATAGATCTATATATATGAGACTGTGCCAAAAGGTGACGTTTTCATGTCAGTATGTCCCAAATGACATCACCAGTACATTTTTCATTCTATCTAATCTGTTTTCGTTCTATTTTTTCTAATAACATGCGTTAACAATTGATTGCCAACTGGAATGGAAGAGCACAAAAAGTGTAACTTGATATGTAGTTTCTCTAGAGGGAAAAACATCTTCCACTTTCATGTCAGTGTGTCCCATGCAACATACATTTGCCAAACAGCTATGTGCAAGTAGATTATTTGTTAGTGGTATAGAAAATACTGATCAACAATTATAGTCAGTTTTCACATTCATTTTCTACCTATTTCTTATTTGTTTATTCTGTTGGCAATGGTGAAATGTCAGCAATCGTGTGTCATTCGGGACAGTAGACATGACACCTGACCTTTTGGCACAGTCTCATATATATTGTGTGTGTCTGGTCCTCTTTTTCAGACCTGCAGATGATGAAGATGGCCCCAGCAGACCTCCAGCATTTCCTGGACATGTTCTGCATTCCTGTCACCCTGCCAATCAATGCCGTCACCAACAGCTCAACTCCTAGTCCTGCTGCTGCCAGCGTTACACCCAGTGACGGCTCAGGCAAAAAGCCAGTAACACCAGGTGGCATCCGGTCGGGTGTTTCCAGCAGCGATCCAAGACACCACTCAAACCAGTCACAAATGTCGTTGTCACTGTCAGAAAGAGCGGAAAACATAGTTGCCAGTAATGAACGTACAGTTTCGCAAAGAGGAGAGCGTATGTTAAACACTCCTGAACTCACTGTGACCTCACAGAGCAAAACCAGTAATGACTTACCTGAACAATATTTTCAGCTGCACCTTGAACTTGACGAGAATGACTGTTTCTGGAATGATTCTGATTCTGAATATGCTACTGAACTTGGCCAGAATGCACAGAATGTACAAGTAGACCAGCATGAGGAAAAGCCTGTCAAGAGTTTACAAACATTAGCTTTTAAAAGCAGCGTACGCCGTGGTGGTAAGGAGAGAGACAGCCATCCAGTGCTTAAACATAAGAGTGAGGACAATCATGGTAATAGTGACATGACGACATCTGTTGGTGATATGATGACATCTGACACTAATGTCACTGTCAGTGATGTATCTGTTTCTTTTGGTGCCAGTGATGTACCTGTCAGTGTGGGTGTCAGAGGAAAGACGACTCCTGCACAATTGGCTTTCAGAAAAATGTACAAGAAAAGTAGCAAGTGGCAGAAATATAAAATGGCAAGAGCATGGATGGGTTCACAGCCGAGTGATATGCCTGTGGAAGAAATGATCCAGACTTTCCCAGTGGCTGCAGCAAAGGATGTGAGTGGAACCCTGTTTCTTCTGCTTTTGTCTGCCCTTACAAAATGATCATCTTACGATTTATACTGGTCAACTCAACTGTCTTTTGTAAACTATAGGATTCTGTCAATAACTTAATAAGTGTACCAAGTCTCTGCATCGTAAGGGAGGTGTGAGGTTTTTGTAAGCACACACTGACATTTTTGTGACAGTTCAAACTAGCAAGTGAAGAATGCTGTTGTTATTTATTTATTTTATAATTCACTACTCATACTCATTGTCATAGCCAAACTGCAAAACATACAAAGTGACTGCATGATCTCCAATCTCTCTCTCTCTTGATCTTGACACAACAACAACAAATACAGAAGCAGTTAGTCATGTTCTCGTCCTACAGCATCCATCCTCTTGGTTGTAAACAGACATACTCAGCTTGTTTTACAGAAACTCCATGCCCCTGTGCTCCAAATGAGAAATGTTGTACCAGGGGAGAGAGAGAGAGAGGGGGGGGAGGGGGGGGGGGGGGGGTGGTTGACAAATTCCTGCATATAATTTTTTTTTAAATGTATATACATGTGTACATGTGTTCTGTGCTTTTGTGTTAAAATTAGTGGCATTCGCTGTACTGTACTTCCCCAAACAGCTGCACACAGCCTGGCAGTCAACTAAATCACAGATGAAAGTCCTAAAAAAAATACCAGCGTCAAAGTGCACAAATGGCACCTTCTGTGTGTTCTTGTTTCTGTCTAGATCCGCAGCTTTGAGCAAACAAATGCACTTATTTTGCCAGTTGATAACCAGCTTGTTGTGGTCTTAGATTTCTCTTGTGTAAACACTGGTGTGGGCGCCTTCCGCACACAGATTTGTTAATGAAGCGTATACACAGGGCCAGGCTACTGTCAAAGTATGGGTGCCTCAAGCACCCACAGTCGTCTGTGAAGGGTATAGGTTTAGGAAGGGCTTGGCTTCTGTAAAAGCATGGGGCGTCTCAGGCTAGTGCAGCAACACCCGATTTTTGTTTGTGTGTTTATTGAGTTTATTCACAATTTTCAGGGTCACAGTATTTGGATAGACATTCTTTGAAAAACCTAAGATCTCTTTGTCGAGACATGGAAAACAAAAAAACTTATGGGTCCGTTTTTGGTAGCGTGGATGCCTGAGTCAACCAGGGCCATCAGTGAAGGTTAAAAGGGAGGTTCCACTGTATAATCCTGCCTTGTTTGTTTTGTCAACAGGAACCAGGTGGTTCACAGAGTACGTCATGTAACGACAGTACACCCAAGAAGCGGTTCCAATGCAGAGCGTGCAATAAACGGTTCAAGTCGGAGCTGGAAGCCTACGCTCATGTCACATGCCACACTGGCTCCCCCTACCTGCGTTGTTTCCGCTGTGGGAAGGAGTTCAATGGCATAAGACGCCAATGCAACGTCGCTGTTCTGGAAGGTAGTACCAGTCCATAATTGGTTATGACAGTGTTCTTTTTTAATGCCAATAAAATCTTGTATACAACAAAGGAACACTTCAAGTTGAACTTTATAAATGTGCCCGTAGAAACAACAGGCAGTATGGAAGGGTAATAAATCTCGACAATTCTTATTACATGTATTCAAACCATTAAGAAGACAAACAATTTAAGTGCATGTATTTACACGTATAGGTAAGTGGTAAAAATAGAGAGTACTTTCTGGTATTTGTAGGACATAGGTAGTGAAATCCTCCTTTAAAGACCTACAAAACAATGAGAAAATTGGGTCTTATAAAGGGGGTAAACTTACAGAGGTTATGAACAGAATATTTTAGAAAACGGGGTCTTGAAAATGTCTTATCGGGTGGTTCAGGGAGGGGCGGGGTTTTTATGTCTTATCAGGGGTTTGGGGTCTTCAAAAGAGAGGGCGTCTTCCAAGGGGTAAGGTGGTTCCGGGAGGGGCGGTGGTAATGAAGGTGAGTCATGTGCAAACATTTGCTTTTCTTGTTCTTCATCAGCATCTTGTTTGTGCAGGTCACCTGAACCAACATGACGATGTGCGTCCGTACGTCTGTGAGTTGTGCGCCAATACATTCCAGAGCGCCAGGCAGCATAGCCAGCACATGAAAGAGGTTCACAACTATAGAGGCGGCGCCCCTGTCCCTCTGGACAGTTCTCTCAGCTGCCAGCAGTGCTCCTTTCGCGCAACCAGCAGGTCCAAGCTCACCGCACACCGTAAGGTAAGGCGTCACTTAGGCCCCCAGCCCTTCCAATTAAACGTTGGTTTCTGACAACGCCTGAAAAATTAGGGTTGGTAGATTAGTTACCTTTTTAGACTTGGAATCAAAATGAGGGTGGTGGTGTATGTGTGCGTGTGTGTGTGTGTGTGTAGACTTGTTTGTTCTGAAGAGAGTCTTACCATTGATATACTTTAATGCAGCTGGGTGTGAACAAGAGAGAGTGAAAAAGAGAGCGTTTGTGTCAGAGAAAGAGAACTCAGAACTCAGAACTTTATTACATAAGGATAAAGGTTTTAGGCTTAGCCTAATCTTCCAACCTGTCCTTGGAACATATACAGAGAATAATTGTAAACACAGTGAGACAGACAGAGAGAGAGAGTATGTGTGTGTGTGTGTGAGAGAGAGTGTGTTCAAATGCCGTTAAGTACCTTGCAAGCGCCCACCTTACTTATGCACCGATAATGAATGTATTCATAGGATGTGTTTCTGTGCAATTATCTCCATGCTCCATGTATCTGTGTGCGAGTGTCTAGTCAGACTAAAATCGAGAAACTAAACAGGAACACAATTCTGATATCATTTGATAGCACATGATCATGACTCAAATAAAAACTGAAGAGGATGACTTAAAATCTGCCATGAAAAATCGCTAGCTGCACTCAGACTTAGCAGGAATGATGAACAAAAACAGCCCGAACAAGCACAAAATAATTGTAGTCAGTTTATTTTAACTGGTTCATGCCATCAACCAAAAAGAGGGTCAGCGCTTGTGTATAAGACTAAGAGAAAAAAACACCACTCCTTTGCTAGCTGCTTTTAAATCAACTAGAATCGACCTCAGCATCCTGCCACTACTTGTGCTAGCTCCCCTGATTCAAGTAAATGATGAAATGTCACCCTCCACCCCCCAAAAAAAGAGAGAAAGAAAAAATCCGAACTGACCCAAATGGGGGTGGTTGGTGTTTACCAGGTAATAGATTATTGTATACACAGTGTTGGACACAAAGTAGGGAACAGGTGGGTGCTTAATACTAGGGACTTACAAGGCACGTTATATGTACATGGCTAAATCAAATAGTCGGGCTGGTAATGCTGGCAACACAGAGAGGTTTTGAAACTTCATTGCTGGTTTGCTGTGTTTCCAGGTTCACACAACCAAAAGACAGCGCATATGCGACATTTGCGGAATGACACTCAGCAATCGAGCTTCACTGAGAACACACAAGAATCGAAGACACGATAAGCGAGCAGATGAGTACCCCGTGGCCTGTCCCCTGTGCGAGAAACGATTCCGTGTCAAAGAAGACCTAAGCAGACACCTGCGTTGGCACAAAGAAGGCGATGTGAGGGAGTACAAGTGTAGGTTCTGCCCAAAGGCCTTCCTGAGGAAGAACCACCTTGACAGACATGAGATGATACACACAGGGGAGAAACCATTCAAGTGTCAGCTGTGTGAGGCCGCCTTTGTCCAGAAGCCCAGCCTTGACTGGCACATGAAGAAGCATGGGGCAGTAAAGTGATATGCATATATATATATATATATATATATATATAAAAACTGAAGAGGATTTTTCACATATGCATCTCAATCTTAGATTTAATCATACATTTCATCTAAAAAAATGAAGGGACTCTTTTCTCTCTGTTTTGCTCTGCTTAGAGATTTTAACAAGTCTCAGAAAAAAGTTTTTGATGACTTTCGATTGTATCTTTAACAACTTCTGATATTTTATTAATTGGTCACCGTGAAAGTTGAATCGCCTTTAAAGCGATCCAATTGAAAAAGTCTTGCAGAGGACTTTTTCTCTACAAAAGCCCTGTGTTGAACAGCAGCAAAAAGTTGACCACTTTTTCTGTTTTACTTCTTCAAATTAGATATCCTTGTTCATGTATCCTTTACTGGATCTACAGGCTTGTACAGAGCATTACCTCCCTTTAGTTTTGTTCAAATTTCTTGTGTTTTAACCTAATTCCTTGGTTAAAACTTGTCTAAATGTCAAAATTCTTTCTTAACAAATTTAGATTCCACACTTTGATCTTAAATCAACGTGTTTCCCTTCACATATGTCCTCTTGGGATTGTCAGATGAGGGTATGGTCTCCCATGCCAACAGAAGCTACCGCTCAGAGAGCGGTTTGCTTCTTGGTTGGATACAATGGGTTGACCACTCTTACCATTTCTACCACCTGACCGTTGATGAGACACCTTAGTGTCGAAACACCTCATCATGACTGGACACTTTTTGAAATCAAAACATGTTTTAAGAGTATTTCTGTTATTTTGACTAGGCATACACATATGAAATTGAACATTATCATTCAACACATTCACACTTGGCCTCTGGGCATGTACGTAATTCACTCCGTTTTTTCACACTGCCTCTCTGTCTCACACTCCGTTCAGCACACGCCCAGTGACCATCAGTTACTGAGCAGTTACATTAAGGAGGGAATGTGTTGACCACCCGCCCCCTGCCGTTCAGCCTACACAGACCAGGCAGGACCCATAGGCGGGTGAACTTGTCGATCGTCAGACGACGATGATCTATCAGAATTCTATTGCTCACACGAGCAGTTAGATACCGTTTATACTGCTGTGCAGTTAGACGTTTGTCAAATCGACACTGGTTCCGGCACATCCATACTGAGTATCTGTACTCGGATAGCAGAACCAGTGCGAGGTCACGGAAGTCAACCGTGGGGCTAACAAGCCCAAAACGAAGCATGTCAATGTTTAAATCTAAGTTACACAAATCTTTAAGCATATTCTGGAGCCATTCTTTGGCAAGCTGAGACAGGGGGCAGTAAAACAACAAGTGCTCCACTGTCTCACACTGTGTGCGGCAAGACAAACAAAAACGGACAACAGGGCAATTCCATAAATACAGTCTGTATGCGACTGGCAGAACGTCATGTGCTAGCCTGAAACACACATTGAGAGTGACAGGGTCTAGCACTTTGTTCGTCAGATCACGAAACAGAATCTTAAAGGGTAACTGTGGAAAGTATTAGGTACAGTATTTCTGGCATTTAACAAAAGTTCATAATACATTTTACAAGTTTGGGTACATGTGAAAACAAAGTCAGGCTTTGCACCAAGTGCTGCTTGGACAGCAGCACGGCAGTTTACATAAAACTTGGGCAAATCCTCCAAACAATGCGGCTGGTTATTTGAAAAAACATAGTCGGGGAAACGCCGAAGCACTAGCCCCAAAAAGGTGTGTCCAAAGAACACCCATGGACAATCTTTACTTAAAAAGATTTTCAAAACTTGCGCTAACATGGGTCATGATGATTGTATAACGGAATACTCTTGTGACATGTCTTGTACGAATTGATTGTCTAGTCATTGTTATCGTGTTATCTGTAACGTAAACACACATACTTTGTTTAACATGTTTTCCCTGTTTATGTGAAAAACTGTATATTGACACCTCACAGAACATACGCTAAACAAAAAGACTAATTTGTTTTATCGTGTACATTTTGTTTTATTTCGATGTAAAGTTTTACAAACAGATGATGTATAGTGCCATTGTTATATGTTTTATTGATTAAATGGGACCTCTACTTTTGTAGTGTCTATCTCGAATGTAAAAAAAAAAAAAGTGTCGAAACACCTGTCTGGTCTTGGTAGTAAAACGATGGAACACCTGTATGGTCCTCCTCTAGATAAGATAAATTTCTCTGTTGAATTGATCTCCCCTCTGGGGGTGTCAGCTTCTCTTTGACATCTTGATCCGTCTGAGGATGGTCTGATTTTACCCAATAGGGGACACTTTTCTCTGATGCTATTTGACTTGTTGCCCATATTAAAGGCACAGTAAGCCTCCCGTAAACCATCACAGATACTGTCAGGCTTTTACACACAGTACAAACACCCTTCCATTTGAACGCTCACCAAACGGGAACATCCTAGGTGCCCTCCGTAAAGAGCGAGCAATTTTCAAAGAATTTATTTTTGCGTGGTTTTTCTTACCCCTGAGCCATCGTGAACCCGTGTGATCAAGTTTCCCTTTTTCACAATGTAGTCGTCAGTTAGTAATTTGAATGCGACTCGCTGTGAGCTTATCTGCAATAGCACGTTATTAAGTACCTCTGACTATGCACGAAACAAACGGCTGTGGTTCACAAGAACTCTAGCGATGGCTTTTGACTGTTCAGAGGAACTGGCGATAGGTATAAACCGTCGTCTGCTACGAGAACCACGACCTTGCGTGACCCTGCTTCCGGCCTTTTCTTGTTTCAAACTTTCAAAACTTCGAATTGTACTGATCTTGTCTTGATGAAAAAAAATTCTTTTATGATTTAAGAATGTTTGTGAAACAAGCTGTCAATTTATATTAATTTTAGATTTTAAGTTAGGTCTGGTGCCAAAACGCACCATGGTCCGATTGTCTCTGACACTCTCTCCGCAAAATTAATTCTTTGAAAATTGCTCGCTCTTTACGTAGGGCACCTAGGATGTTCCTGTTTGGTGAGCGTTCAAATGGAAGGGTGTTTGTACTGTGTGTAAAAGCCTGACAGTATCTGTGATGGTTTACGGGAGGCTTACTGTGCTTTTAAGCCATTTGACACAAATCTTGACAGTCATTATTCACCTCCATCACTTGTGCAGTCTCTTAGCTATAATATAGAGCAATGACTGTCTCCATCTGCGTGAAATGTCATATTTTGGTGAACAATGCAAATAAAATATAATATTTATGATGTAAGGCCTCTGATTGGCTGTAACCAGGTTATGCTACTTGCTTGATTGACGCTGCTCGTTTGGGTTGATTGATCCATTGAGCCAAAAAATGAATATATAAACAATGATATAGATAAAATGTTTGTTTTATTGTATGACAAGGCACAAATATTAGGGTTGGGGGGGGGGGGGTGGTCTGGCTGACATTATTAGTATGCCTGTGTGGTCACATGCTTGCAGAAGATATAAAAGAGCGAGAGAGAGAGAGAGCGAGGATGCGGTGAGAGAGGGAGAGAGAGAAGGAGGACGCGGTGAGAGAGAGAGCATGCATCCCTATTTTAGTAGTAAGTACGCTTGCTTGCTGAATTTTGTTGTTGTTATTGACTGTAATTTTTCGTATCGCTATGGTAGATTAGTGTGCTTGTATTTTCTAATTCATGATTTGTATATCGTGTGTGTGTGTGTGTGTGTGTGTGTGTGTGTGTGTGTGTGTGTGTGTGTGTGTGTGTGTGTGTTTTGGAATTGTAAAGCGCTTGGAGCTGTGAATTCTGAACTTGCGCTATAGAAAAGAGATTTATTATTTTTATTATTAGAAATTTTTTTATACAGGGGAGCCTCCCATGATGACCCCTCCTGAAAACAACACTGTTTGCCAACCGATATTCTTTACCGTTGGCTTTCACACTGTAACTGACCACCGTGGGGTAATGCCTTCTTTTTTTCTGACAACTGACCTACCAACAGTTGGTCAAAAACGCCTCTCACCTGATTATGAGTGAGTGTCAAAGTTCTTTACAGTGGAACCCCCCCATTTAAGACCTTCAAAAATCTGAGAAAATTAGATCTTAAAAAGGAGGGAGTCTTAAAATGGAGGTAAATTTACAGAGGTTATGAACAGAACATCTTAAAAAGCAAGGTCTTAAAAGGGAGGAAGTCTCAAATTAAGGGGTCTTAAAAGGTGGGTTCCACTGTATTACGCAGCACACGCCCCTCATTAGTCATGCATGGACGACTGACCAGCATTACTCAGGCGTGTGGAAGTAAGTGCGTACAGTTCTAGTGGTCTGTGTTTGTCCCCATCTCACCCTTTACTTTCACAATTGAAATACATGTGGTACCGCCCTCGGAGTAGGTAGGATAGGGGGCCGGGAAGGAGAACGGGAATAGGAGTTTGAAAAACAACTCAATAATGAAAGCGTTTTGGGCTTGTTTGGCGTGTTTGTTTGTGTATAGATTCTGTGATTATGTATTCATCAACTGAGTGAATGAATTATTCTGAATAAACATTTAAACACTTTTTTTGACTTGAGTTTGTGAGCTGTTGTCTTTCAAAGCACTATGTCTTAATTGAACCTCATTTTTAATTGTTGAGAGGTGGTGTTGAAATGGCAACTTTTAACAACAAAACTGAAACTTTTGTAGCTAAAAGATCGCATTAAAGTAGAAGAGAGTAAAAACTAAGGTGAAACCGCAAATGTGACCCTCCACAACAGAATGAGTCGCATGTCACCTTTTCACGATTTTTATTTTTTTACATTTTCTTAGAGTTTTTTATTTTCTATCCAGTGGGGAAAACCGTTTTAGAAAAGAGCAAAAACTGAGTTATAAGCCTGTGACTATGGTGACCCTCACACTGTTACTAGACACCCCCCGGACTTATATTATGCCTAGCGCAGAACCGCGCGAGGTGACATGCAACTCATTTCGTGGTGGAGGGTCACAAATGGAGTCGCAAAAAGTCAGGGAGTGGGAAAACCCAGATCCAATAAATATTCAAAGACAAAGCTGTTGAAACTCTTCCCTAAAATTCAAAATATAGACCCCTCCTTTTTACAACCGATTTTCCTGGACATTTTCAAGGTCATTAGTGGGAGTTAATGTATATTGAAAGCAATATTTATATAGTGCTCCAGAAGATAGGTTGTTCAGGGTGAAAGTCAGTGTTTCTGATTCCCAGACTTGCCCTATTTTTTTTTGGAAGGGACCCAACAACTTTTTAAAAAGGAAAGTTTCTCCTAAGTGACATCCAGGGTATATAGCGCTGACATGATTTCTTGACAATAAAAAGCCATATATATGCAATTTTATTAATAGAAAACCAAACTTCAATTAAAAAGAAAAAAAGAAAAAAGGAGGCGATCTACTTATTCTTATTTTGTTTTTCGTGTCATTGAAAACCAATTTAAGTGTTTTGTTCGTTTTTTTGGCTTGAGCCTATTCTTCATAAACGCTGTGCGTATAATTAAATTGAAAAAAAAATTAAAGGGGGTAAAGGCTATAGGGTCTGGAGGAAAAAAAAAATCAACAACACAACTAGAAAAGAGCAACAATGTAACTGCACATACCTACAGTGAGCATGCGCAGAAGAAAAGCACAAACAAAAACAACAAAAAGCTTACAAACAAACAAAACGAAGAGAGCTCGACAGAAGCGGAATACCTCAGCAAAACAATGTGTCAAATCCGGTGTGACATGAGGTCCACGACTGGATCCAACATTTCCAAGTGCAAAGTTACTGGGATTTGCTTTCACAGTAATCTCCCTTCTTTTCTTCAGTTCTTGCTACCTTTTACAACTTCACAACAAACGACTTGCTTTCTGTGGATTGTGCAGACTCAACTGGTTCTTTACAATCTGTTTGACTTCATTCACACATCGAAATGGAGTTGTGTGTTGATACGGCGTGGAAAAGAGGTCGGAGAATTGTGGATGTCTTTTACCTGGCGAACCAAATGGACTGCACACAGTGCAAGGGGTTGTTGGACTTGAGACGAACCCGAAGAGAGACACGAGTAGGACTGGCCAGTGTTCTCGACATTTTGTGTTCTTGTGGTAACGTGAATAGGGTCGACACTGACAGGAGGTTCAAAACTGAGGACAAGGAAGATGCTTACCTTGTGAATGCCATCATATCAAGCAGTAAGTGTAAAACTACTGAAAGTGAAACTGAAAGTATTCTTCTGTCGTTACCCTTCTGTCGGTGTCACTGTCAGTACGTGCCAAAGAGTAAGACAGGGTTTAAAGTGCATCCAGCAGTATAGAGAAGTTTCCTTAACCTATACCGAAGCTTTTCTGGCTGACCCCGACTTGTGTTTCCCTTTTTCTTAATAGCAGAGGAGAAGTGTACAGCAGTTCCTCTCATGAACGGACAACCCGGACCATAACTGCAAACCTGTCCGTACAGGTATATATATAGGCCATTGCAGGTGGCACGTCCCTGGAGGGATGCCCCCCGACCTCCATCCCAAGTGAAAAAAAAACCAGTACATACAATACATCACATATATTTCATAGCCAATCACACTTCGTCACACAAACTCCGCTAGTCACGCTTTAATTTTGCTTTGCTCATTCCGAATGCTGCTGTAGTGTAAATACCGTAATCCAAATTCCAATGTAAAGGATGCATAGGGTGGCGTAGTGGTAGTACGCAATCTCAATGCGCCCTTTTATCCACTGAAGAGAAATTTAATGAGACTTTTTATGGGCAAGGCATAGATCTACTAGTACTTATTACTAGTTTACAAACCAAACCCTGGCATTAATGATAGTTTTACCCTTGATCATCCGCTGGTAGTGGTAGTGGTATGCATAACAGGACACAGTGATGCTTAGGCCAAAACAAAAAAAAAGGTCTGTTTACGGTAACCCGACCGACCCTAGTTTTTTCGCGCGACCCTAGACTTTTTTTTGGCATTTGGGGGGGGGAAAAAATCTTGTTTTTTTGGCAAAATAACGTAAAAATATGGTTTTTTTGGGGGGAAAAAAAATCCCGACCTACCGACCCTATTTTTTTGGCCTATGTTACCGTAAACAGACCTTTTTTTTTTTTTGGCCTTATAGTGATGTGGCCAAATTTCCACTGTCTTACTCTGAGGCAACTGTAGCTTCCATTGTTTATAAATCATATCCAGCAGGCGAGGAAACAAAAAACACAGGGCAGTTTTGTGTTGGCGTCTTTGCTCCTCTGAATGCAAGAAAGTAGAAAGACTCGAAACCGAAGTGCCGTACTCCACTCCTAACCCCAATCAACCCTGCTCCTACTGGGTACATGTGCACTTAACAGAAGACTGACATCGCTATTATTTTATTCCCCACTGCTGTTATGACGTTTACAAGAAGTCTGACTAGCCATACTGCTCTGTTAAATTTAAAATCGATTCGGTTGTGGTAAAATTTGCAGAGGGTCTCTCCGCACATTGTAGGTATGACTTACAGTTGGGGCAGGGATGTAGCTCAGTCGGTAGCGCGCTGGATTTGTATCCAGTTGGCCGCTGTCAGCATGAGTTCGTCGCCACGTTCGGCGAGAGATTTATTTCTCAGAGTCAACTTTGTGTGCAGACTCTCCTTGGTGTCCGAACACCCCCGTGTGTACACGCAAGCACAAGACCAAGTGCACACGAAAAAGATCCTGTAATCCATGTCAGAGTTCGGTGGGTTATAGAAACACGAAAATACCCAGCATGCTTCCTCCGAAAACGGCGTATGGCTGCCTAAATGGCGGGGTAAAAAACGGTCATACACGTAAAATTCCACTTGTGCAAAAAAAAAACCACGAGTGTACGTGGGAGTTTCAGCCCACGAACGCAGAAGAAGACTTACAGTTTGTACCGAAAGTGGATGTCCACGACCACGTTTTGCAAGTGGCAGCTTAATAAGTGCAAATACAGTGGAACCCTTTTAAGACCCCCCAATTTAAGACTTCTTCTCTTTTAAGATCTTGTTTTCTTAGACTTTCTATTCCAAAACCTCTGTAAATTTACCCCAATTTTCAGTTTCCCTCCTTTTTATATTTAGTCAAGTTTTGACTAAATATTTTAACATCGAGGGGGAATCGAAACGAGGGTCGTGGTGTATGTGCGTATGTGTGTGCGTGCGTGCGTGCGTGCGTGTGTGTGTGTGTGTGTGTAGAGCGATTCAGACTAAACTACTGGACCGATCTTTATGAAATTTGACATGAGAGTTCCTGGGTATGAAATCCCCGAACGTTTTTTTCATTTTTTTGATAAATGTCTTTGATGACGTCATATCCGGCTTTTCGTGAAAGTTGAGGCGGCACTGTCACGCCCTCATTTTTCAACCAAATTGGTTCAAATTTTGGTCAAGTAATCTTCGACGAAGCCCGGGGTTCGGTATTGCATTTCAGCTTGGTGGCTTAAAAATTAATTAATGACTTTGGTCATTAAAAATCTGAAAATTGTAAAAAAAAATAAAAATTTATAAAACGATCCAAATTTACGTTTATCTTATTTTCCATCATTTGCTGATTCCAAAAACATATAAATATGTTATATTCGGATTAAAAACAAGCTCTGAAAATTAAATATATAAAAATTATTATCAAAATTAAATTGTCCAAATCAATTTAAAAACACTTTCATCTTATTCCTTGTCGGTTCCTGATTCCAAAAACATATAGATATGATATGTTTGGATTAAAAACACGCTCAGAAAGTTAAAACAAAGAGAGGTACAGAAAAGCGTGCTATCCTTCTTAGCGCAACTACTACCCCGCTCTTCTTGTCAATTTCACTGCCTTTGCCATGAGCGGTGGCCTGACGATGCTACGAGTAAAATGGCATTGCGTTTCATTCTGTGAGTTCGACAGCTACTTGACTAAATATTGTATTTTCGCCTTACGCGACTTGTTAAGACCTGATTTTGTCAGATTTGTGGAGGTCTCAAAAGGGGGGTTCCACTGTACTGTAGAAAAACGCTCCGTGCCCAGCAAATCTGTTCATACGTCAGTTACCCACTCACGCCGAGGGTCGTACATTGCAGGGACTGTAGTACAACAATAAATCAAAAAACAGGCATGGGAATTAATTGTCCGCCGAAAGGCAAATTTCCGCCGAATATTTTTTTTGTTCCACCGAAAAAGCGAAAGTGTCCGCCGAAAAAATAAATGGGGGAGGCAAAAATGGTTCTAAGAACTGAATATAATGGCAAACTTGGAGCTAAGATGACACCAAATTACACAAATTGGGCTCTTTGGAGAAACAAAAATTCCGCCCAAAATGCCCCCAAACCCCCCTAGCAGGGCTAGGCGCTTCGCGCCGTCGACTTTGCTATTACTTACAAATGTTCAGCCTTTTTTACTTTTTTCAATTCCCATGCCTGATTAAATGAACGACAACGATTCTGAAAGTGAAAGTAATTCTAAAGACATTAACAATCGTACTTGGACAATGCAACTGCAAGGTACCAGGTATAGTACTGCATTAAATCATAATTGAAGCTCATAAGAATATTTTCTGCAAAATTCAGCAAATTTCTCCACCCTGTTTTAACCTCGTTTTATTTCACTGTAGGACTGGGTTGGAAATCTTGTTTGCGTCTTTGATAGTAATGAATATATATATATATATATATATTTGACAAAGGTTGATTAAATTAGTTTAACCTTTAAATCAAAAGCCTTTAATTCGTAGTTAAATTATGCATTCTTAATCTATAGACACATCAGACTATTTGGTTTCTCTTAGTCTTACTGTGTAATAATAACAAAATAAGTGAATCGTATTTCAACTTTATAGATCTGTGCATGTGGTCCTCTTTTTCAGACCTGCACATGTTGAAGATGGCCCCAGCAGACCTCCAACATATCCTGGACATGTTCTGCATTCCTGTCACCCTGCCATTTCATGCCGTCAGCGACACTTCAACGCCTAGTCCTGCTGCTGCCAGCATGACACCCAGTGACATATCAGACACACAGACAGCAACAGTAACACCAGGTGACACCCAGTCTGATGTTTTCAGCAGCATTTCAAGACACCACTCAAACGACCAGCAAATGTCACCGACAGAAAGAGCGATAAACATAGTTGAAAGTTATTCAAAGGGACTTCTCGGAAGTGGAGAAGGTACCGTGAACAGTCGTGAACTTCCTTTGACTTCACAGTCACAGACCAAAACAAGTAGTGACTTACCTGAAGAATGTTTTCAGGTGCGGAAACCTGAGCTGTTGCATCTTGAAGACAATGACTGTTTCAGGCGAGGTTCTGATCAACATGCTACTGAACTTTGTGTGAATACACAGGGTGTGAAAGTAGACAGCAATGAGAGAGATATAATCCATCCAGTGATAAAGAGTGAGAATGATCTTTGTAATGGTGAAATGACTACATCAGTCAGTGACATGACAACATCTGACAGTGTCAGCGACCTGCCTGTCTCTTTCAGTGTCAGTGATGTACCTGGCACTGTTAGTGCCAGTGGAAAGACACAATCGGTGGTCAGAAAAAAATGCAAGAAAAGTGGCAAGTCTGGGAGCAAGCAGAAATATAAGTTGGAGAAAATTGGTGCACAACTGAGTGATGTGCCCCTGGAAGAAATGATCCAGACTTTCCCAGTGGCTGCAGCAAATGATGTGAGTGACAGTGGAACACCCCCCCCCCCTCCCTCACCTCTCCCCCAACATTTTATTCCCTCCCTTTTAAGACCTTGCTTTTTTGCATTTTCTGTTTATAACCTTTGCATGGGTGAAACTAGCCCGTCAATTGACTGAAATCCGTCTATCTGAAAATAAGTCTGACGGAAATTCCGTCAATCCGCAATTTTGAAAAGAAAAAAAAATTGAGATTAAAAAAAACCCGAAACTACTTGCGGAACGCGTTTTCGAACTGCTATAGTGAACCGGTTGCAGTTTGCCCGGAAACGGAAGCGCTTTTGCCCGTGCTCGCGGTAAACCCCGCAGGTGAGGTTTTTTTGCTTTCGGATTCGCTCTGCATCACGATAAAAAAAAAAGTTCTCTCGCGTTTTGGCAGGCATTACGAAGTGGTGACACGATTTCTGCGACAAAGATGCCGGTTTTGACGGAAAACGCACGGACAGATCTTATTGATGCTGGTCTAGCCAACAAATGGCGATGGGACTGGTTGGAGTTCATGAAACTAAAACTGTGTCAGTGTGTGTGATAAGTTTGGTGCTTGAAACTCAAGTGCTTTTCCTTGAGAACTTTGCACTACAGTGGAACCCCTCTCTAGCGACCTTGAAAATGTTGACAAAAATCGGCCCTTATGGAGGGGGGTCCTTACAGAGGGAGGGGGCGGGGTCAGGGGGCCACAAAGAAAGTCACCTCAGATTTTCTTACAAAAAGAAAACAGAGAAGTTTGAGTTGCTGACGACCGTTTCCTCAAGCAAACTGCTTCGATTTCATGTTTGACATTGTCGATGGTGTCCACCAGTTCTGGTGCATGTACTACCCTCAGATCTCAGTACCCTGGCCAAATTTCCTCTCAAGACATCAAAGAGACCGCGCCATAGGTTAAACTCCCCATAGGTTAAACTCGGTCACTGACCCGGGTGCAGGAAGTGTTTCCTCTCTCAGATATGAAAGGGGAACCACCTCTCGTAGCTAAAACTGGGTCAATGACCCCTGGGAAGAAGGTCAGTGTCTATAAACAAGGCCACCCAGCTATCACAATGGACCTGCCTTTGATCTCGATGATTGGTTTGTGATGTTTACTCAGCCCACCCAACCATCACACCTCTCAGCTGTTTAGTGCCTTTGCTGACGTCTTTGTCAGTGATGCGTTACGCTGACTGAGAGTCTTGGCTTTGTCTGACAAAGTCGTTACACAAGCTGTTAGGTCGGTCCTTAGACGTTAGAGCGGGGTGGTCGCTACACTGGTGACAACTATATATATATAAGGAAACACATCGGTTAAAAAAAAGGGTCGTTGTGGCGGGGTAGTCCTTAGAGTGGGGGGTCATAGAGAGGGGTTCCACTGTATAAGAGATGCTACTGCTTAGTTGTTACTTTGTGCAGTGCTACATCATGCTGTTTGCATGTGTGACATTCTGTTTCATCATTTATTTCAATGCCTGTCTGGCAATGTTTGCTTCTTATAATTAAATATTTCGAACTTTTATTTCAGTTGTTCAGTTGTTCAGTTTCTATTTCATGTAGTATGGCTGTTGTCAATGTTAATTGTTATAAATTGTGTCGTTGTGTTGGAAGATGCAAGTGTGAAAGGATACACACACAAAAATGATTACTTCTGTGAATTGTTTTGATTTTGTTTACCCTTTTTACCATATCATTAGAATCTGAAGGTATTTTTTTGACCTGCATGATAGTGTATTTTTTTGCCAGGAAAGGCCACAAAATCACAATGAATAATTCAAAAATTCGTTTTCGGCCGGGGGGCATTGCCCCCCTGGACCCCCTAACGGGGCCCTGCCCCGTACCCCGCCAGGGCCTGGGCGGCCTCTGGACCCCTGCCGCAAAAAAATTTCAGTCAATTTCATTTTCTTAGGTTTCACCCATGCCTTTGTAAATTTACCCCCTGTTAAGATCTGCTTATTTATTTTATTATACTCACAGACCATACCGCATAACATACAAAGTAGCTGGGACTGGGAGGGAATAGCATTTTTGGATACAAATTAAAATGTATAAAGTTTCTATAAAATTCAAATTCAAATGTATACATGTAACTTGTAAGTAAGTTGTAACACCTTTTGTGTTAAAATTAGTGGCATTCGGTGTACATGTACTATACTTCCCCAAACTGCTGCTTCACTAGCTTTGTGTGTTTTAAATGTGCGTGTTTATCAAGTTCATTCACCCTTTTCAGGATGATAATATTAGTATAAACATTCTTGAAGAATATATATATAAAGTCTCTGTGTTGTGATATCAAAAGCAAAAACACTTATGGGGTACATGAGGTTTAAGGTAGTGTGGGTGCCTGAGTCACTGAGAGCCATCAGTGAAGGTTAAAAGGGAGGTTCCACTGTATAATCCTGCCTTGTTTGTTTTTTCAACAGGAACCAGGTGGTTCACAGAGTACGTCATGCAACGACAGTACACCCAAGAAGCGGTTCCAGTGCAGAGCATGCGATAAACGGTTCACGTTGGAGCTGGAAGCCTACACTCATGTCACATGCCACACTGGCTCCCCCTACCTGCGTTGTTTCCGCTGTGGGAAGAAGTTCAATGGCATAAGTCGCAACTGTAACATTGCTGTTTTGGAAGGTACATTTGTAGTAGTAGTACATACATGGTTATAGCAGACTAGTTTATTTCTTTCTTTTTTTTCCTTTTATTTTTTTTACAGGCCAATGGAATCTTGTCTAAAACATTTAACAAGTTGAACTTTATGAATGTGCCCTTAGAATTGACAGGATGTCTAAGTTATAAAATTCTACAATTCATAATACATGTATTCAAAATCATTAAGAAGACAAAACAATTTGAAGTGCACATATTACACGTATAGGAGATAGAAATAAAGAGTACTTGCTGGTGCTTGTAGGACAAATAGCAGTTTGAAACAGTTTTAGTTTGCTTTGGAACTGACTCTGGTGTTGTAGCAGTGATTTTAGATTGGAACTGATAAAAGACGCATTCTTCCGACTTGTTTAATCCAGGGGAATAAATACAGCAGTACCTGCTATGTGTGGACCCTCCCATGTGAGGACACCTTCCCTAAAAGGACACCTTCTCTTGTCCCTTTTTATATTATCTCTACCAAAGTATACCTGTCATGAAAGGCCACCTGCAATGTAGGGACACTTTTGGCTGGTCCCACGGGTGTCCTTTCATCCCAGGTACCACTGTAGTTCCAAATCAATACCCATCAGAGGTGGATTAACTGTCTTCAGTTGTGGAATTTCTTCTTTTTGCTTGTAGAAACGATGAGCAAGTGGCATAAACTTTCTTACTTACTGCCCGTTATGCCATTTGGCATGTAGGGCAGCAACAAAGGACCTCCACTCCTGTCTGTTCTGGGCAAGTCTCTGGATGGTACCCCACGTTTGGTTTAGGGTCTTCAGTTCTCCCTCCGTGTCATCACCTCAGTTTTCTTGTGGCTTATCTTCAGACCTACTTGCTGGGCATGTATTATATGCTGGTGAGTGAGGGAGAGTCGTGCCAGGTCGTCTGCAAAATGTAGGTCTTCCAGTGTGGAGAAGAGAGTCCATCTAATGCCTCTCGGTTGGTCTTCTGTTTTCGCCGCATGACCCATAATGACCAAGTTGAATTGTCAAAGGCCTTTTCAAAGTCGATAAAATTGATGTACAGCTGTCTCTGCCACACTGTGGACTGCTCGATGATGTTACGCAGGGAAAATATCTGGTCAGCACAACTTCTCTTCCGAAAACCGGCCTGTTCGTTCCTGAGCTGTTTACCTACTGCATCTGAGATTGAGCAAGTGGCGTAAAGCAATATGAAAACATTTCATTAAAATAAAATAGGTGAAGTCAACTTCGCGGAGCTGACTGCACAAAGCTTAGGCAATGATTTTTGAAAAAGACTGCACAGAGTCTACTTCAGGTGCAGTTTAGGACAGCCATTAAGGATTGAAACTTCTGAGGCTGAAACCCTGTTTGACAGGACTCGGGGAACCCATACAATTTTGCCGGTTTCCTCTTCTCTTTATTGTCTAAAATACAATCAGTAGACAGTCTGTTGGTTACAACAACAACAAAAACGACTTAAAATAAAAAATTCCTAGCCTATTTTTCTTCATGAGCATCTTGTTTGTGCAGCTCACCTGAACCAACATGATGATGTGCGTCCGTACGTCTGTGAGGTGTGCGCCAAGACGTATCAGAGCTCCAGGTCGTTTAGACAGCACATGACAAAAATTCACGACTATGTACGCGGCGCCCCTCCCAGTCAGGACAGATCTCTCAGCTGCCAACAGTGCTCCTTTCATGCAACCAGCAGGTCCAAGCTAAGCGCCCACAATAAGGTATGGCGTCACTTTGGTACCTCGCCCTTTTCATAAACTGTTGGTTTTCGATGAAAAGGCCCAAAAAATTATGGTTGGTAGATTAGTTACTTTTGGGCTGAAAGTTTGTGTGTGTGTGTATGTGTTTTTTTTTTTTTTTTTTTTTTTGGGGGGGGGGGGGGGGTAAAAGGGGGTGTCATGACTGGACGCCCATTGGGAAGGAAGGTTTCCTCTTTTTACATTCAGTCAAATATTGACAATGTTTTAACAGGAATGGAGCACGAGGTTTGTCTCCCGATGTACGTGTGTCTGTGAAAAGCATTTCTCTAAACCTACTGAACGGATTCACACCGTAGAAGGAAGCTAAGGCAAGTTCAGTATACGTGCGGTCACGTGGTACAATACGGGCCCTCAAGTTGAAGTGTTGGCGGGCGGGAAGGTAGGATTTTCACTTAGTATTCAGTATCTACCAGTCATTCCTAACTACTATTAATTAGATTATGTTTCTTACGATGCTAGCTTATTCCTCCGTCATTCCTACTATGCTCAGTTCTTTGGTTTAGCAAGAAACGTCTATTAAAAATTTGAATCGCATGCTAAGGTCAAAGAGCACCCATGCTAAGGTCAAAAGGCAATTCTTTCAGGCAGTTTTTTGTGCATTCCCTCGATCTTTTGTACACTCTGAAACATTTCGGGAGGTTACCAGCTACCCATCTTTGTATTGTGAACAAAAACAAGAATGTGGAGGTCCTTGATCGCATGAAAACAATGTGTGGGGTCCCAGTTTTTGCTAAGATCAAAGTGCACATGTCTGTAAATTGCAAAAATGCTAAGGTCAAAGTGCTTTTTCAGATCATAGAGACTGCCCTCCATTTATAGTTTTTAAGGCTACAACATTGAAAATATTGTTGTAGAGGCTTCCTGGTAGCCGAAAATTTGTTTGGGGTCCCATACAATGGCAGTCAAGAGAATTATGTTACAAAATGTTCACGGTATGCGAGGTTGTGCTTGTTACAGATGGACAGTCTTTCATTTGAGACTCTTGATAGCATTCATGAAATCAGTCATGAAGTGGTGGTGGAAGCCGGTGAGGATCAGGAGAACAGACCTGTTTACCCTCCCGGATTGTCCGGAATTATTACGGATTTGGGGTCTAAATTACGGTGTTATGGAAATCTACCAAAAATCCGGTCGCGAGAACCTTTTCTGTGCGCGAAATTTCGAAGTTGAAATTCTGGTAGTCATCAGGACTGTGATTTCCCAATATTCTTTTCAGCTCAAGGCCGACCTGAACAGCCTTGTCTGCGCATGTATTTGTCGGTCAACGCGCTGTTTTGTGGCATTCACCATCCATTCAGTCCGATCGACATGGGTCCGAAGTGTAAGGCCGATCTCTCTGGGGACGAAATGCCAACCAAAAAAGCTAAAGTTGTACAGAAATATCGGCAAAACTATCAATTCAAGTGGCTGTGTCTGGCGAATTCTAAGAAGAGCGCATCACATGCATTTTGGTGAACAATTTGAGATCAGTGCAACAACAAAGCTAGTCCGTCACGTCGCGGCACTGCAGCCATTTGCGAACCAAGCAACGTGTCCCGAGGTTAGACACAGCATTAGTTTAACAAAATGCAGTTCACAAATTGTATTTGGCAAAACATGAGCCTGCTTCGCATCAAGTTTATTTGACCTAGGTCTCTACTTCCACAGAATCTCTCATACCTGCGAACTGATCTCTTGCTACGGTCAGTCGCGCCAGAGACAAAATAGATAGATGGATGTCTCTGGTCGCGCTCATCAGTGTCTTGCGCTGTTGCCGAAATTCAAGTCTTTCTGAGTCTAAAACTGATCTCCATTAATCTTTTTCCAATATGGTCACAGGCACAAAATGGCGTCGAGTCAGAAAAAGTGATACAACCTCCGGAAAAGGTCTCTTGTTGATGCTTCTTTTTTATTTAAAATCGTGAACATGAAGAGCATTGACGAAGAAGGTATTTTTCTCGGCTCGGACATGACTCCGAAGCGTGTGGTTCACGTGTGCGGAATATAATCGATGTTTTGTTGGTGATTATTGACGGTGATCTGTTGCAATTCTGTGACACCTAGTACAGTGTGCTCGGCAAACTTTCCCATACTGTCAGATCACTGTCCAAAATATAGAAAAAATACGGAGATTCTATTCTGAAATGGTCGGTCTTTCCCTTGCAAAGTTTGAAGTGCCCCGAAATTTGCCGAGTCGAGCTTACCGGAAGATTACCATAGGCTAGAATGTACGTCGTACTCTGTCGTGATTTTCCGGCCGAGTGTATTAATGAGCCGACATTCATTCTCAACTTTTAGAACAACAAAGTTTTTGTTGATTTTCGATGAAAAATCATTCTTCTGTGTGAAAATAAGTTTAAAACACGAATCCAATGATAAACAGCGGTACGGGAAAGGTTTTTCGGCCAACTGCGTGATGCGTCGTGACGCGTTAGTTATGTACAGTCGAACCCACTTAAAACGAACACGCTAGTTACGAATTTTGACTTATAACGAATTAGTTTTAAGTTCCCAACTGAATACCTCTTTCTTCATGCTTAAAAAAAATGCTTAAAACGAATTCTTTATAACGAATTTACGCTTATAACGAGCACTTTTTGGATTCCCAAGCATGCATAATGTCTGTAATTTACTCACGCTTATGACGAAATCTTTAAACTCGTCCCGAGATCGACATATCATGGGAATTTGAGAAGTTTGAATACACGTGTGTCAAAGTCTTCCCTTGCGTCGACTGCTTGAACCATTGCTCAACCGATCACTGAATAAAGTTAAACTGATTACACTGTACTCACAAAACAATTTCAAATTTAGAATCAAAGTGATTGATAGCTCAGACACTGAACATGAATGACTGACTGACGTTTATTTCCTTCGCGAATACCAAAAACGAAACATCAAACGGAAGCCATTTCCAAAAAATATAGATGCCAGAGTGGTTTCCCTTGGACAAGGGAAACCACACTCTCAACGTTTGCGTTCGCCGGTTCGCGATAGTTTATCAGTCAGTCAGTGCTTTCGATTTGGATTTGAACATCATGTTGCAACAAAACAAAACAAAAACTAAATTGGCCAAGGTTTGCTACCCGTCGCCAAGGTAAGTGATTCCGGACAAATGATAGGAACACCGCGAATGTGGACAGTGTCAGTGTGTGCGCGTGTGTGTGACCAAAAACGTAACAACTGGATGAAACATCTGTGTGCTCACTCTCACTCAAACTCAACAATCATCACTCAACATGAGACACACATGAACATGTACCTGAATATGTCACTTTATTGTCTAAACGTGAAGCAGCATGAAAGTTGCGAAAGAAACAAATTGAAACACCATAAAATGTACAAGACTTAAAAAAAAAAAAAAAAAAAAAATCGATCAATTTTCTTAATACGAATTTTGGTTAAGACGAACTTTTTTTCCGATCCCCAGTGATTCGTCTTAAGCGAGTTCGACTGTACTATATTTTCTTCCGCGCATGGACTCGTTTCTACAAGGGGTGTGAACAAACTTTGTTTACTGACTTCCAGCCATGCGATCGTAGTTTCATTTGAAGAAGTCTGCGTTTGAAACGAACGAGAAATAAGAGAACACAGGAGGTAAGTGTTTTGTCGTGATTCTTTGAAATGTGTTATGTACACAATGATGGTAAGTTTTATCAATTTTGTAAGTCATATTGCTGTTTGAGACGTGTTTTGTTTGTTTGTAACGATGGTTGAGTGCAAGTCGAAAATATCGCGCGCTAAACGAAGTCTCCGATCTGACGCACAATGAAGAAATTTTATTTTGATTGTTCAGATACGAAGCTGTTGTCGTGACGGATAACGTACGATGCATGGTTAAGCTAATACAAATAAAATCTTTGTACAAATAGGTGGAAAACATTACTATGTTGATTTCTTTTGTTCCTGCGTTGAAAGGGACTTTCTGACGGGCTAGGAAATCGGTTGAGAAAGTACGGTGCGATGTTCATAACGTCACATCATGAGATTACTGTCTTCGGGCTAGGCGCGGAATATTTACCATTTTTATCAATGATTTTCTTTGATTTTCGTTCTTTCAGACTTGTGGTTCATTTTTTTTTTTGTTCTTTGTAAATGACCGAGTTATGAGATTCAGACTTTTCTCTGTGGGATTCGTGTTTTCTTCCATGACTGCGTGTACATAACTTCACACGCCTTTAGTTCGAGATAGCTTGTCTGGGTGACGTGTGACATTATGTACACGTTATTGAAATCTTGTTCTGAAGGCTGTGCAGTAGAGTTCTCTACTACGATCAAATCTTGTTCTTTTTTGCTAAAAGAATTAAAAGCTGAGCAGTAGATGACTGCATTCAGCTGTTTTTATGACCCTGAAAATGTTCATAACGTCACATCATATCGTTTTGCTGTGATGATAGCAGATAGTGTAAAATCCAAACATTATAGCAAGCATTTCAGAAACTATACATGCATCTATAATTGCAAATCGTTTTTTCTTTCAGATCACAAAAGCTACTGCTGAGGGAGCCTGGGAGGTCTTCCTGAGGAATTGGGCTGTGGGAAGAGAAAATAGTTTTTTTTTTGGTTGTTTTTTTTTTGTATACCCGTGTGCAACATCCTGCGAGTCTTCAAGGAGGACGGCTACATGATGTCCCTTGAACACTGGGCTTTTATTTACATGTTTGCTGCTAAATCTTTCTGGAGGCATAGCCTACATGAGACTTATGGCTGAGACCAGACTTTTTTTGTGAGCTTCAAGATTTTTATTTACACATCCTGTTTTAACCATCTTCAGAATTGATAACTTATTTCACAATCATATTACACTTATATACTTTTTCATGTATTCTTGTTCCTATGTCTGTTGATAAACAGTGATCATTTCCCAACTGACAAAATCTAAGTGAGCAGTACTCACCAGCACTCAATGCATGAAAGATAATCTCCTGTTGTAATGTTATGTACACATTCTCATTTTTCTTGCATTTTCTGATGATGATCTGAATTTATGTTCCAGGGCTGCTAGTTGCTTTTTTATTTGTACCTTCTGTGTGTCATTTGTTTTCTTATAATTTCTGCCTTTGTAGGTGTGCGTCTGTTTAAGATACATCACTCAGAATCCTAGGTGTCTCAGTGTGGCGTTATGTACAATGTATTTTTCCCTCTTATCTCTTACCTGCTACATATGTTATCTTGTTTTTTTAATTTAAAATGGTAACTGTGTCCCTTTGCTACTAATTTCTTTCTCAGATTTGTTGATTGCAGTTATTTTGGCACCATTTTTAGCTGATATGGGCACTTTCATCCTCTGACTTTGCGTGCCGTTATGTACACATAGGTTTCTTTTGCTGTATAGTGGATTTATGGTGGTTTCATCCACAACTTTGACTTCTTAAGGGTTCTTCTCATTTATTTGGAGATGTCCATACATTTGTTTGCCTGTTGGGTCAGAATGTTCTTGTTTTAATGTATCTGTTTTGGTTATGTCACGCTGTGATGTTATGAACAAAGTTTGACTGCTGCTGGTTTTTTTTAATTGTCTAGCCCCTATAACCGGATTTTGCTTGTTTGCCACTTTAACTTCATAGTTGTAAGCATTTCTAACTATATTTGATGTTGGTTTCATTCTGTGTGGTTAAATTGTTGTTTTAATCTCGATTTTTTTTGCAATTATTTACGGATGAAGTGAAAAAGGATGTTATTCCTTTCATCCTCTGTGATTACATTTCTCCTTGCTGTGGCTGTCTGGTGTCTATCTCTTTTACATGTGTTTTGTACTGAGGGGTCAGAAATCGTCTTTTGTCACCTTTTTTGTTGCATTTTTGAGTCACTTGAGAAAAAGTGACTCTATGTAATCGGTCAGTGTTAGTCTGTCCGGCCGGCCGTCCGGCCGGCCGTCCGGCCGGCCGGCCGGCCGGCCGTCCGTAGACACCACCTTAACGTTGGACTTTTCTCGGAAACTATCAAAGCGATCCGGCTCATATTTTGTTTAGTCGTGACCTCCAATGACCTCTACACTTTAACGATGGTTTCGTTGACCTTTGACCTTTTTCAAGGTCACAGGTCAGCGTCAAAGGAAAAATTAGACATTTTATATCTTTGACAAAGTTCATCGGATGTGATTGAAACTTTGTAGGATTATTCTTTACATCAAAGTATTTACATCTGTAGCCTTTTACGAACGTTATCAGAAAAACAAGGGAGATAACTAGCCTTTTCTGTTCGGCAACACACAACTTAACGTTGGGCTTTTCTCGGAAACTATAAAAGTGACCGGGCTCAAATTTTATGTGAACGTGACTCCCAGTGACCTCTACACTTTGACGTCTGCTTTGGTGACCTTTGACCTTTTTCAAGGTCACAGGTATGTCTTGAAGGAAAAAAATTGAAATATCATATCTCTGAAACTATTCATCGGATTTGATTCAAACTTTATAGGATTATTCTTTACATCAAATTATTTACATCTGTATTGTGTTGTGAATAGCAATTTCTTCCTGTCCATCTGATGCCTCATATAATATTCAGAACTGCGAAAGTGACTCGATCGAGCATTTGCTCTTCTTGTTGTGATATGATGTGACGGTTATGTACACAATGCTCTAGTCGGGTGTAATAATGTTAGATTTTTGTTTTTGGTGTTGTTTTGATATTTAAAGTCATTTAATGTGGGTTTTTTGCTTGGGTTATGTTTATTTTCTGTCATAGTGCACTTGTAAGGTTAAATGAAGTTTGTGACGTTGTGACAAGTTATGTACATATACCGGGATTTAAATTTACTAGTTTGTTAAAAATAAACTACTTTTTGAACTTATAGTGTGTTTATGAGCTTATAAGTGTGACTGGATTTGTCTAGCCTTTCTTTGTGTGTCTCCTTTTTAGGCTAAAAGTTTTCTTGAGCATGTCACAGTTTTAGATCCCGCAGTGGGGCACTGCGGTTATGAAATTAAAGGCCCCTCCTGTTTTTGGAACCGCAGGAGCTTTCTAGTTTGCTGTTAGGTAGATTTTTGGTTCCTATCCTCTTTCCTGTCATGCTCTCTTTTTCTTCATGAATTCTTTTCTTTTTTCTGCCTTCTTGCTCATTCACCTGTATTTTTTCCAAAAATCTCTTCTCTTGCCGCTTGTCTTGCGATTCATGTATAGTTTAATCTGTTAGTGTTCTGATGTAAGCCCAGCAGTAGATAGGTTAAGCCTATTTTAACATACTGGAAACTGGTAATCTTCCAGTAGGTATTAATTTAGTTTTACTAAAGCCTGCTGGGACACAAGTAATGGGTTAGTGCATTTGTAAACAGGAATCGCTTGACAAGTGGCCCCCTTCATCCCCCCCTTCCTCGTCCTGATATGGCTCTGCGTAGTCGGCTGGACGTTAAGCAACAAATAAACAAACAAACAAAATAAACACAGTTTTAGACTCCTTTTCATGCCTATGTACATATAGCAAAGATCACATTGAATTGAAAAACTTAAAAGAAATTTTTTAAATAAAATAAATTAAATTACATATCTTACCCAACTCACATATAGCAATTAACCCTAGTTCAGTGCTGGATACGCTGTACGCGTCCCCTTGGTAACCAAGGGAGACCACTCTAAAAAAGAGAGTGCTCTATCCCATAATGCCAGACTAACTACTAGCCTGACTTCCGTATGCGCGCGCATACACCGCCATCTTATCATTCCATACTCAGCGATCAGACAAGCTGGTCGCATTTGTGTACGCTCTGGCTGTTGTTCAGCCGATGTTGCTTGGTCTGTGGGACCGGGTTTCTTCTCCTTGGTATTCTTTCGTCGTCTTACCTTGCTACTGTATTGAGGTGAGATCGTTCTTTGTTTTGTACTTGTTGTAAAGGCGTTGTTTGGCCATTTTTGACTTGTGAAATTTTTTCGGAAAATTTTTTCAGAAATATTTTGACAAAGTCGTACATGCTATGGCTGATAACGTTAAGAAGAGGCAGAGTTCTAAGCAGGTGGCTGCTGAGTCCTCCCCTCCCAGAAAGATGCATAGAGAATCTAAACAAACCGTCGCGGGGGTGTTAGAATCTGACTCAGAAAAATGTGTTGATGTTTTGATAGGCATGCCTTCTGCCGCCATTTTGCCGGCGGCCATTTTGCCGGTGAAACCTTTGGATAAGGTTACTAATGTGGCTAAACCTGCTAAAGCGGTTTCTGCTCCTGCTGTTTCTGGTCTGGCGGCCGCGGACGTGGCCTCTCTTTTGCTTGCACTTAGTTCACAGGTTTCTTCACTGGCGGAAGAAATTTCGTCTACACGGGCTGAACTGCGTTCACTCCCTTCTGGGGTGACAGGTCCGTCATCTTTGGCAAAGGTGGTGGCGGGCCCTTCTGTTACGGTGACTACAGCTGATGTTCATGCTGTTCAGGATGGGGATGAGATTATCCCACTTTCGTCGGGTGGTCTGTCTCCTGGTGGTTCGCGGTCACAAGGTATGTTTGCTACACGAGTACCTGGGTTCTCCGGGGAAAGTGTAGCGCGTCTACAGTCAAAAGTAGCCACGGGCATCGCGCTCACGGGTGAAAGTTCTGATACCCCGCCTGGCCATCGCCGCTCTGTCGGCCGGTCAGGGGGGGGTAAGGACACTGTAGAGCGTACGGAAGGTTCGTTGCTTTCTGCCGCGCCATTTGACGTTAGGCAGTCTGTGAGACTTCTGCTTCCACCTCCGGGGGAAGAAGGCAGTGGAGATGGGTCTCTGTTTGACTATGACAGTCAGGCGGGGAGTCAACTCCCGGACTGTACAGATGTGCAGGACGACTGTCTGGGCGATGGCACTTCCGTTCTGGGAGAGGATGCCGGTGTCCGTTTGCCGTCTAGGTTGGGAAGTGCGGTGGCGCTTGCAGCTGAAACGGCTTCGAAGTACTTTGAAGAGGGGGTGGTGGAGAGCAAGTCGCAGCTTGCTCCACCGCCCTCGGCTTGGGGGGATTTTCGTGTTGATAAGAATACGAAGGGTTCTTTCAAGTTCATCGAATCGCCTTCTCTGGCGTTCGAGATGTCGAAGGTGTTGGTGAAGGGTTGGTCTAAGGGGGTGTCTCCTGTTCCGTTGTTGGCACAACACAGGGAGGCTCCCGAGGCGGCTGTACCGTGGTTAGCGAAGATTGGTCAACAAGTTCCTTGTTCGGCTAATATGCGCAACTTCAAGCTGGTGATCAACCCAGTCAGACTGATTGATTCCTACTCTTTGCCTATGTCGGTACTACCGGTGACACCGGAACTGACGGCTCTGAGGGAAGATGGCTATTCGAAGGAAAGGCCTGTCCCTTGTACGGAGGCATCTTTGATGTCTTTAGAGGAGACAGGACGCTCTCTGATGGAGTTGGCCTCTGTGTCAGAGTCACTCCAGAGATCGTTGTCGAGGTCGATTGCTACGTCGCTCGATCCCTTTGAGTTCCGGTTTGACGCTTCCTCGGAAGATGTGATGACTTTGCTGGCTACTTTGGCCAGGGTGTCACAGGAACAAATGGCGTTGTCGGCTAGATTGTACACTTTTGCTGTGTATTCTCGCAGGTCGGCCTTTTTGACGGGGTCAAGAATTAGGGACAAGGTGACGATCGATGCTCTGAAGGTGTCTCCCGTCATGGATGGTTCCCTTCTGGGTCGCGCATCTTTGGATGCTTTGCAAAAGGAAACGCACGAAGCAAGAGATCTGGCTATAGCCAAGGTTGTTCGTCAAGGTTTTCAGAAGCCTCAAGGCAAACCTCAGGGTCAAGGCAAGACGCAGTCTTCGTCCGCGCCGGCGGGCAAGACTCAGGGTCAGAACTCTTCTTTTCGGGGTAGGGGGCGTGGTTCCTCTTCTCAGAGGGGGGGTTCTTTCGGCGGGTCTAGGGGGTCGGGGCGCAAGCCCCACCCCCAATGATGCCCTCCCGAACTTTCGGTCCCGCTAGCCCCCACCGTCGTGGTGGCGGGTGGCCCCTCCAGGGCCCTCACTACCTGGTCGCGCTTGGTGGCCAGCCAGTGGGTTTTAGGGGTGGTCAGTTCGGGGTTCCGGCTACTCTGGGCAGAGAAGAAGGCACCTCTGTCTAGGATACCTCCGCCTTTCAGATTTCCAAACGATCCCGAGGCCAAGTTGGCTGTGCAGGGGGAGGTAGTTGCTCTCCTGCAAAAAGAGGCGATCGAAGAGGTTCGCGATCAGGGATCGTTGGGATTTTACGGCAGGCTCTTTGTGGTGCCCAAAGCATCGGGTGCGTGGAGGCCAGTTCTAGACCTTTCATGTCTGAACAGGTTCCTAAGAGTGGTAAAATTCACGATGGAAACGCCGGCGTCGGTGAGAGAGGCTCTCCGTCCGGGGGATTGGGCCACGTCCATCGATCTCACGGACGCTTACTTTCACGTGCTGATGCACACAGCGGACAGAAAGTGGCTGCGGTTTCGGTGGGGGGAAAGGATTTTCCAGTTTCGGGCTCTCCCGTTCGGTCTGTCCCTCTCTCCTTGGATCTTCACGATGGTCGTTCGTCAGCTCTGTGCCCTAGTGAGGCAGGAGGGGGTGCGCCTCAGGGCGTACCTCGACGACTGGCTGATTTTGCACCAGAATCAGGCCTTATGCAGCACACACACGCACAGGGTTCTCAGCCTAGCGGGTCAACTCGGGTTCTCAATCAATGTGGGGAAGTCCGAGTTGGAGCCTTCACAGGGGTTCACTTATCTGGGCATAGAGTTCAACACAGTGGAGTGGTCAGTTCGTCCTGCTCAAAAGCGGGTGGACAAACTTCAGTCGCTGATCCGGGAGTTGCTCGGAAAGAATGTGGCCTCGGCTCGGGAGTTGTATTCTATCCTGGGTCAGATGGAATCTATGGCCTTGCTGGTTCCGTTGGGAAGAGTGCACAAGAGACCATTTCAGGCGGCGGTGCAGGCTCGGTGGGATCAGGCAACTCAAGCTTGGAGTTGTCAGGTCGAGTTGGGAGATTGGTTCAGGAGCACCACAGGTGTCTGGCTTCTTCCTTGGGTGTCCCAGGGTGTCCCCATCACTCCCCCGGCTCCGGAGAACGATCTGTTCACGGATGCGTCTCAGACAGGGTGGGGAGCTCATTTGGCGGATCAGACGGCTGCGGGTGTGTGGGACGTCAGTCAAGGGTCCTTGCACATAAACGTCTTGGAGCTGGAGGCTGTGGCCTTGGGCCTGAGGGCGTTTCTTCCTTCTCTGGCGAGCAGTCATGTCAGAGTACATACAGACAATACGACTGTTGCGGCTTATATAAATCGCCAGGGGGGGACGCGCTCGCAGGTTCTGTCAGACAGAGCATGTCGCTTGCTGATGTGGTGCAGTCAGAGACTATAGAGTATACAGAGACGCTCCATACGGTGCTGAAAAGTGAGACCGGAAGCCCAGTGGCGCCACCACGCGGAAACATGGAACCACCTACTTTCTCTTTCCACAGCAGTGGTGATATCGTGCTGCACAGGCATGGTCGCGCCAACGCGAAAACGCAGAGGGGCATGGTGTTCGGCCATCAATTGCTCAAACGCACATGCCAAAGGCTTGAGGATGTTCAAATTTCCCAAGGAAGAGAGTAGGTGAGGATTGTTTCTTCAATTTTTCTCTCGTTAAAAATGTTGGAAAATCGGCAGTAAAAGTTGTAGCGTCGAACTGCGTGTAGATCTATTCTACCGGAACAGTGAAAACACACAATGTACACACTACAGCCTCAAACCAGTCCAAGCTGTGCATGTTGGTACTAGTTTCACATGTATAAGATTTATTTCTCCTCTACTTTATCTCATTTCGGCATGCCAAGTCTGGAACTGATAGACTGATCTAGTGGCAATACGGTTGGTGATCGATTAGGGTAGACATAACCATCTCGTTTGATTGGCACGGCCGTCGCGGAGTTATAGAGTAGATCTACAACGGCTTGCAGCTGCGAACGTTAGTATCATTTATCATGATTAATATTTTGATTGTAAATGACGGGCGTGAACATATATATATATACAATGACATTTGCACACAAATCAAATGAAATAAATCATAGTTCATACACGAACTAAGACATTACATTTCAAATAAAATATACCGTAGGCTTACATGAACTAAGACATAACAACACTACGTAGCCGAAATGCTTTGTACACCGTGATAAGCTGACAACTTTCGAACAATACCTTCATTCACAGATGCCAAAAGCATAGAAAACTTGTGTAAACTTGGGTTTCTATAAAACTTAGCAGGAATAAACTGGCATCGCAAATCACGAAGTGCGGGGCAACAAAGCACAAAATAAAACTCATCTTCTTTACTTTCCCTGGAAAAAAGGGGCATAACAACATATCCGCATCGTATCTCTTATATCGATTAACGTGCACAAATAGTAATAAGAGAGAGAGAGAGAGAGAGAGAGAGAGAGAGAGAGAGAGAGAGAGAGAGAGAGAGAGAGAGAGAGAGAGAGAGCTTTCTGAACAAGAAAGAAGCAACTGAAAAGAAATAAGAAAATCATCGATCGATCAAGATTCTTTAAAGTCAGCCGGTTTGGTCACAAGAATTACAGTTTTCCTTTCATGATAACTTCTTAGCTCCGTGTAATTGACAACCCATTTCAGTTTCGATGTGCTGGGACGACACCAAATTGACTAAATGCCTTAGTTACCGATTTAACCGGAAACTATTTCGTTAAACGATTTATTCCTGACATATTTTCTCAGGCTTAACTGACCATGTATTCAGTATGTATTTGTATTTGATTAAAACACACAAAAATAACGACGGTTAGGTCGTGAAAAGAGACTGACTTGAATCATGTTTGCATAACTACAGCGATCCAGCAAATATTGCCCAAGAAAATGTGATTTAATTTTAATCTATACCATTTCTGCGGTGTTTTTATGGTCATTTAAAAAGGATGTTCACAAACAAACATATTTTTTCATCCAGTTACTTTTTGCAGCACTGTCAGCCGGACAGAACAGACAGTATGTTAATATAACCGTGATATAAACACAGCCGACAGCAGCCGCGAAACGCGAGTTTCCTTGTGCGGCAGGGAGTGGCTCTTTTCCCGCGCTGGGCTGGCCGGTCTCAATTTCGCACCGCAGCGCAAAGAAGGATGACGCGTCTCTGTATACTCTATAGTCTCTGGTGCAGTACGCATCACATTCGGTTGTCAGCAACTTACCTGAGGGGCAAGCTCAATGTGTTGGCGGATGCCCTGAGCAGGGGGGACAAGATACTCCATTCGGAGTGGACCCTCTCGCATCAGGCCTTGGAGCGCCTTTGGGTTCAGGTGGACAAGCCGTGCATCGACTTGTTTGCGACAAGGTTCTCGGCAAGGCTCCCGCTTTTTGTGTCTCCGTTCCCGGACCCCCAAGCCTGGGCGGTGGACGCACTCGAGATGGACTGGACGAATCTGGTGGCTTACGCGTTTCCTCCTTTCTGCATTCTGGGCAGGGTAATAAGGAAAGCAGACCTCGAAAGGCCAGCGCTAGTGCTGGTTGCGCCTCTCTGGCCCAGCCAGCACTGGTATCCGGATCTGGTACGTCTGGCCGTTCGTCCTCCCATCCCGCTCGCTCTAAGGAAGGGCGAACTTCTGCAGCCTCGGTCAGGCATTCATCACGTAAACCCGCAAATGCTGCAACTTCACGGGTGGGTGTTATCAGAGACTCTCTGCTTAGGGCAGGGGCCTCTGTGTCTACTCTGAAGCTGGTTCAAAACGCTCACAGAGAGTCGACCAACTCTGTTTACGCTTCGCATTGGTCTTCGTGGTCGAAGTGGTGTCTTGAGAATAATGTGAATCCTCTGGCGCCTAGGTCTATGCAGTTAGCGAATCACTTGGCGTGGCTAGCTGATCAAGGGGGTTCTCCCTCTTCGTTGAAGGTTAGAAGGTCGGCAATTGCCTCTACTCTCAGGCAACTTGGTCACAAAGTTAACTTGTCGGGGGTTATCTCCGGCGTTATTAAGGGCGCTTCCCTTAAGTTGGCTCGTGACAAAACAAAGCTCCCGGCGTGGGATGTTTTTTTGGTGTTACGTTTTCTTGCGTCAGAGGACTTTGAGCCTATCCATTTAGCCAGTCTGGCAAATGTAACTCATAAAACTCTTTTCTTGGTCTTACTCGCTACGGCTAGACGTGGTAGCGAGGTGCACGCGTTGTCGGGAATGGCAAATGATATCTCCCGGGAGAAAGACGGTTCTTTTTCTCTTAGGTTCAGGCCTAATTTCTTGGCTAAGAACCAAAAACCAGGTCAACCATCCCCTCTTATCCGTATTCCCCCTTTGAGCACAATCCTGGCCCCGGGAGATGAGGATGTTTTTAACTGCCCTGTACGAGCACTCAGCAGCTACCTGTCCCGGACTCAGCCTATTCGCTCTATGTCTCAGAAACTGCTCTTTATATCACTCAATACGGCTCGGGGGAAGGACATTTCGAAAGTTACGCTAACCAAATGGGTTTCGTCTACCATTCGGAACGCTTATATCTGGTGGCAAAGACAATTAGGGGATACCAGAATGGTGTTGCCCCTTACGGCTGCCAGGACTCACGAGGCCAGGGCGTGGGCTTCGTCGTTGGCAGTGCTGAGATCAGGTCGTCTTTCAGAAGTTCTGGAGTCGGCATACTGGAGATCGGAAGACGTTTTTATAAACTTCTATCTCCGGGAGGTGGCTGGCATACGTCAAGATGGCAGCTCTGCTTTGCCCTCTTTGGTGGCTGCAGGGCAGGTTCTTGTGGATTGATATGGTGAGTACCCTCCTCCTATGATAGCAATCTGCTATATGTGAGTTGGGTAAGATATGTAATTTAATTAAAAATTTTAGTAATAAATTTTCATTTGATTAATATACTTACCCAACTCACATCGTTTATTCCCTCCCGCCTCCCCGCTGTGGGATTTATGGGGGTCTAAAAAAGGAGTGAGTTGGGCTTCGTATAGGAATGATAAGATGGCGGTGTATGCGCGCGCATACGGAAGTCAGGCTAGTAGTTAGTCTGGCATTATGGGATAGAGCACTCTCTTTTTTAGAGTGGTCTCCCTTGGTTACCAAGGGGACGCGTACAGCGTATCCAGCACTGAACTAGGGTTAATTGCTATATGTGAGTTGGGTAAGTATATTAATCAAATGAAAATTTATTACTAAAATTTTTAATGAATCGGTCCTCTAAAATTAAAGGTAGCTTCTGGAGAGTGTTATTATGACTGGTTTTAATGCAGGCGTCTGATGTGTACACTACATTGGGGTGTGCACGTTAAAGATCCCACGATTGACAAAAGGGTCTTTCCTGGCAAAATTGTATTGGCATAGATAAAAAATGTCCACCAAATACCCGTGTGACTTGGAATAATAGGCCGTGAAAAATAAATATTCGCCGTAATGGCTTGAGATTTACTGGCCGATGTGAATGCGTGATATTGTGTAAAAAATTCCATCTCACGCGGCAGAAATTAATATGTAAAGCGCTTAGAGAACGTCAAGCGCTATATAAATCTCCCATATATTATATAATAATAATAATAATAATAATGTGATTGAATGTAAGGTGGTTTTGTTGACAATGACATGCATCTTGACTGTAAATACTGTGGTGTTTATTTAGATAAATAAACTTGTCTTTGTTAACTTGCATATCTATCTATATCTATATACGGCTTGTGTGTGTCTGTCTGTCTGTTCACGATTCACGGCCAAAGTTCTTGATGGATCTGCTTCAAATTTGGTGGGCATATTCAGGTAGACCCCGGACATAATCGTGGAAAATTTTGAACACGTGCGTGCTCTCAGCGCGCAGCGCTGAACCGATTTTGGTTTTTCTGTACATCCATTCCCAGTAACTCTTCCTTATCTTCTCCAGTGTTTTGCGCGTTTATCTCCCTTCCTTCGTACGGTGCGGCGAAGCCGGGTATTCGGCTCTACTTCTTCCCGGCGAAGTCGTACCCGGCGAAGCGGGTATTCATCTAGTATATATATATATATGTCAGGTGTCTTGTGTTGTTTTGTGTGTGTGTGAGCTTCTGTGTGTGTAGTACAATACTGTTAAACATGGTTATCATCAATTTTGTACTTGGTTTGCTTGGTAGAGCGTGTTCAAACGTGTCGTTAAATCGATCGTTTTCGAGCTGGTTTGTGGTTGATAAAAAAGATTACTGAAAGACGCCTCAAATTACTGAAAAGTACCAGTTGCATTCCTGATTTGGGGGGGGGGGGGGGGTAACCAGGTCTGGGAGGAAGTAGAAAAAGTCGACCCAGTGAAACCCATGGCATCAACCTCTATGTCCCAGGAGGTCAGTGAGGAGGAGCAGCAAGAGGAGGTACAACCAGGACAACTATTGGCCACTTCCACCCCCACGAAAAAATCACATCTGTGCAACACCTGTGGCAAGATGTATGCCAGAAAGTGGGCCCTGGTAGAACATGAGCGCCATTATCACAAGATTGGCGGTGGCTCGAGGTACACATGCCCGTATTGTGACAAGGAGTTCATGGCCAAGTACTCCTTTGAATCGCATATCAATGGGCACGAGGGAAAGAAGCCTTTTTCTTGCTCTACCTGCAACAAGCATTTTTGCAATACGCTAAGCCTGCGTAGGCATAGAGCCACATGCCCCCGTGTCCAGCCAACTGCAGTGTTGCAGTGTGAGGAGTGTGAAAAGTCATTCACACAGAGAAAGTACCTTATGCAACATAAGCAAACGCACAAGACATTGACATTGTTTTGCTCATTTTGTTTTAAAGGGTTCCAGCACTCCTCATCATTGTCTCGACACAAGAAAGGATGTTGTGCCAGACCATCGCATTAGATCGGAGTCTTTTTTTTCCATTCGGCCTTTCTTCAGAGATTGGAGATATTTGCAGCGTTTGTGAAAATTACTTGAAGACAATGAAAATGAATAAAACATGTTTGATCAGTTTTTACTTTACACTGCTTTACAAAAGGAAAGACTGTCAATTGCTTGTTTATGCATGTTTATGAACTTTGGTTGCACTTGTGCTCAAACACAATCATGACTGTTCAACATTACCAAGGCAAAGTTAACTGAAAATACAAATTCTCTCTCTCTCTCTCTCTCTCTCTCTCTCTCTCTCTCTCTCTCTCTCTCTCTCTCTCTCTCTCTCTCTCCACGCCTTGTGTGCAATTATATAAATCATAAGTGAAGCATTGTCATTATTATCACAATAACATTTCAGGCCAAAAAAAGTAGAGATTATTTTAGAAAATAAAATAAAAATGAAAGTGAGTAACATTAGCAAGTCTGAAGTCGTGCTAAAACTTGGTCGGTAGATAGGCACGGACCAACCTTGATTGTTTTAAATTTTCAGAGCGCTCTGGCAAGTACATCAATTGGCAACAGACCCAAAAAAAATGACTGGGCAGCGCAGCTCGCCTGAGGTGTTGCCTTTGGTCAAATTATGTCTAGTTTTACAACTAAGTCATCAAACAGTCAACAGTTAGAGCATGGTTACAAAGCATGCATAATAACAAATACAGACTTTGTCGATGTGTGTTTTTCCATTGGGATAAACAGGTATATCTTCAGGAACTAACTTTTGAAAAATCAGCATTGATAGTAAAATGAGCCCAATCTGGGCAACTTTACTTTTTACCATTTTCAAGCTCTGGCGTGGGAGAATTGTGCTGCAAGTCTGATAAAATGAACACCCTAAGAAATGAGAAGAATTGGTGAAAAATGTATGGACATTCATCTGTCACCTTTTTGATGTCATTGTAAAGTTACAACTAAATAATTTGATGCCCGTTTTCTTGAAACAACGAGCAGATCTTTTTTTTCAGAACTTGTTAAATAAAAACTACAAAAAGTAATTCTGCTGGCTGTATCTTGTGCAGCTTCAATTCCTCTTAATGCAAAAGTTTGCAACTCATTCAGAACTTTCCAGAGATATACCCAATAATTAATCCTGTAGACATATAAATAATTACACTCCTCTCAGTTATTCATCATATTCCACAAGAAAGAACAACATGATTACATTATTCTATCCTAAGAAATAACGTTATCATCACTCTCACATGATATACGTTTTATGTGTATATGCATCATATGCCTTGCGAGAATTCACTCGCAACTTTAAAGTAGCCTATATGTAGGTCAATAGGTAATAGGTTATGTGTGGAACATTTGGTTGGATAGGATTCAGCCGTTTGGGAGAAAATTGCGTTTGGACAGACAAACAGAATGATTTAGCTTGCTACATGTGAGAGTGATAACGCTATTTCTAAGAAACAGTTTAAAAGCCTCAAGTTCAGAGAGAGAAGCATAATTATGTTACAACATCAAATGCATGTGTGCTTTCAAGGTGGACATTCACAATGACTTAACCCTTAGGCTGGTTGTCGCGACATATGTCGCTCTACTTTACGTATACTGTCACCTGGTTGTCACGACATATGTCGCGCTACTGGCTCAGTCTGTTTGGTCGGTTCCGATTACCTCCCATGGATGCGAAAACCTATATGACCGTTTTTTTTTATTTTTCTCTCTGTTAATTCACCAGTGGCTATGTAACATGTGTTACAGAATTGCACCAGTGTAAGGGTTAACTGTCAGATAAAAGGCCCAATTTTCACTTTACATTTCAATGGCAAACAGTCAAATGTGTGCATCAGGATCTACCATGATCATTGCACTTTCTTCTTCTTCTTCAGCGTTCCAGAATTTTCTGGTTATGTGTGAGCTTGTTTGCCAATTTGGGTTCCCCACACTATACTCTGAGAGCATAGTCAGCTTCACTCTGCTTTCGTTTAGTAGGCATGCCGGGTATTTTTGAGTTTCTATAACCCACCGAACTCCGACATGGATTACAGGATCTTTTCCGTGCGCACTTGGGCTTGTGCTTGCGTGTACACACGAAGGGGGTTAAGTCACTAGCAGGTCTGCACATAAGTTGACCTGGGAGATCGGAAAAATCTTCACTCTCAACCCGCCAGGCGGCAGCGACCGGGATTCGAACTCACGACCTCCTGATTAGGAGGCCGACGTCTTACCACCACGCCACTGCAAAAGAAGGAAAGAAAATAGAACAGACCTTAGTAGGCATATGTCGCGGACCTTTGATACGACACTTTTGTCAAATGAAAAGTAGTGAATTCTTTTGACTGTCTTTGGTAAACGAAATCAAGACTGAACGTCCAAATTTTAGGAATATTTAACAGGAGATGCCACAAACATCTGACTCTGTATGGACCCCGAAATTACTGACAAGAATTAATACATGTACAGTGTATATGGAACAATAAAAGTGCATGTATCTAAAAAGTCATCCTAATGATGATAAGAAAAATCATTCCAATGACGATAATTTGATCACAAGAACCACAATCATGCAATCCAGACTGGTTGAAAGGAAAACTTGTGAAAGCTGTTGGCACGGATCGGGCCACCCCTTTTCCTCAACTTTGACTGGGAACAAAGTCATGCTCAGAGCTGCCAACTGCTACGCTTTCGGCGTAGCAATTGGTACGTTTTAAGAGCAATTGCTACGCCAAGCTAAGGATTGCTACGCTTAAACAAATAATGACAAGCATGCAACAGCTTTCCCTCTTTTTGCGAGTCCTGGTACTGATTTCTGCCTTCCAGTCTGTGTGGTGGTGTCTGAGGGAGTGTATGTTGATATGCCGTACAGTACCTTGCAAGCGCCCACCTTACTTATGCACTGATGAACAATTTGATAGTGTGTGTTTCTGTGCCAGTGGATCCATACTCCATTTATCTGTCTCTTTGTGTGCGAGTGCCTAGTCAGAATAAAATCCAGAAACTAAACGGGGAAAATAATGAATTTTGCTTTAATATGATTTGATCATGAATCCAATGAAAACTGAAGAGACTTGAAATTGCCTATGTAAAACCTGCGCATTAGCAGCAGTTAGACTATGAGGGAATGAAGAAACAAGCAGAAAATATGTGTAGTCAGTTCTTTTTGACTGATCCCAGCCATCTAGCCAAAAATGCGGTCAGTTCTGGTATGTTAGACTTTTAGAGGGATGATGTTTGACCTTAAAACGGGTACAATAAAGTCCGTTCCTCACTGCTTTTAAATCAACTAGAATCGACTTTATCATATTGCCACTACTCCACCGATTCAAGTAAATGAAATGTCTGTCTTGGGGGCAGAATTTATTCCCCACCCCCCATCCTCCCCCCTCCAACAAAAAAAGAAAGAAAAAATCCTGACATCACTGATCCAAAAGTGGGGGATATGATGTGTAATAATAACTAGGTACTAGATTACTGTATACGCAGTGTTGGACACAAAGTAGGAAATATGCGTTTGCTTGATACTGGGGACTTGCGTTACGTGTACGTACGTGTGTTCGCTAGATTTAATAGTCATGCTGGCAAAGACAGAGATGGTTTGAAACTGCATTGCTTGTTTGCTGTGTTTTCAGGTTCACACGGGCCAAAGAAAGCGCATATGCGACATCTGCGGAATGATACTCAGCGACCGATTGTCACTGAAATCCCACAAGAATCGGCGACATGATAAGCGAGCAGATGAGTACCTCAAGGCCTGTCACCTCTGCGAGAAACGATTCCGTGTCTCAGATGACCTCAATAGGCACCTGAAAGCGCACAGGAATGGCGATGTGAGGGGGTACCAGTGTGAGTTCTGCCCAAAGGCCTTTAAGAGAAAGACCCACCTCACCGTTCATGAGAGAATACACACGGGGAAGAAACCATATCAGTGTCAGCTGTGTGAGGCCGCCTTTGTCCAGCAGACCAGCCTAGACTGGCACACGAAGAAGCATTTTATTCAATAATCTGCCTACGCATGTTCTGCACTGCAAAACACTTGATTGGAAATACTGATTTAACTGTATTTTTGAACACAAAAATATTGTCTGACTGATATGTCAACTGATCGCTTTCAGCTGAATTTATGTTAACCTGTCGACAGTGACTGCAATTAATGCATTCTCTCTCTCTCTCTCTCTCTCTCTCTCTCTCTCTCTCTCTCTCTCTCTCTCTCTCTCTCTCTCTCTCTCTCTCTTCATTTTCATTTACAAAAAATAATAATTTGATATGATGAAAGTTAAAGGCACAGTAAGCCTCCCGTAAACCATCACAGATACTGTCAGGCTTTTACACACAGTACAAACACCCTTCCATTTGAAGGCTCACCAAACAGGAACATCCTAGGTGCCCTACGTAAAGAGCAAGCAAATTTCAAAGAATTAATTTTGCGGATTGTGTCAGAGACAATCGGACCGTGGTGCGTTTTGACGCTAGACCTAACTTTTAAAATCTAAATAATAAATTGACAGCTTAAATCATAAAAGAATTCTTTTTTCATCAAGACAAGATCAGTACAATTCGAAGTTTTGAAAGTTTGAAAAAAGAAAAGCCCGGAAGCAGGGTCACGCTAGGTCGTGGTTCTCGTAGCAGACGACAGTTTATACCTATCGCCAGTTCCTCTGAACAGTCAAAAGCCATCGCTAGAGTCCTTGTGAACCACAGCCATTTGTTTCGTGCATAGTCAGAGGTACTTAATAACGTGCTATTGCAGATAAGCTCACAGCGAGTCACATTCAAATTACTAACTGACGACTACATTGTGAAAAAGGGAAACTTGATCACACGGGTTCACGATGGCTCAGGGGTAAGATAAACCACACAAAAATAAATTCTTTGAACGCTGCTCGCTCTTTACGGAGGGCACCTAGGATGTTCCCGTTTGGTGAGCGTTCAAATGGAAGGGTGCTTGTACTGTGTGTAAAAGCCTGACAGTATCTGTGATGGTTTACAGGAGGCTTACTGCGCCTTTAAGTGTTGAAGTTATCACTAGTTTGCCATGGTTTGTAATCGGAATGTGTATTGCTTATCATTTTTAGAACGTGTCCATCAGCAGTCTGCTTGTTATCGTTCTGATATGTTGTACTTGATGTGTACAAAGAAACATGAATAAAACACACTTAAACCAAGAAGCACGGGGCGGTAAAGTGATGCAGATGGAAGAAAATTCAACAAGAAGGGTAAAACGTAGCTGTTGAATCTTGCTGAGTAAAAATAAAACCAGAGACTGTGAAAAAAAATTGTGTTCACTCAAACCTAAACGTTAAGCCATTTTGAAAACCTGATCATTGATGTAGTCGATATTTCCACTCATTGCTACTTTCTCGATTTTGGGAGGCATGTTGCAAAGTTCAAAATTAAGTTGGTCACCAATTTCAATTCCATACAACAAACACATTCTTACGTTTACTTGTGTTATGTCTTACTGTCCATTTTTTTTTTTTTTTTTAGCAATTCTAGTACACAATTGTACTATCTTTCGCTCTCATAATGAACACTTATCAATATTTTATTTTTTTTACAGATCATGTAAAACTGGAATAGCTATGTTTGTATGTCAGCCAGGCGAAAGAACAATCAATGTATCAATTGAACATTGGAGTTCCTTTCAGCCATCTGACCTTGAAAGCGTTTTGGGCTTGTTTGGCGTGCATGTTTGTTTGTGTATGTATTCTGTGATTGGGTGAAGCAATTACCCTGAATAAACATTCATTTAAATTTTTTCTTGACTTGAGTTTGTGAGCTGTTGTCTTTCAAAGCACTCTGTCTGAATTCAACCTCATTTTAAATTGTTTAAAAGTGGTGTAAACATGGTGATTTTAAACAACAAATCAAACTTTTGTCGCTAAAAGATAGAATTAAAAATTAAAGTAGAAGAGAGTTAAAACAAAGGTAAAACTGCAAAGCCGTTTTCCAGAAATAATTCGATCTGTCTTGACAGTTTCATCAGTCTGGAGGACTAGGTTCCCCTCAAAAATATCCCAGGACGAAATACAGTATAAGTTCAGTAAAAATATAAACAAAAATAAAAATTGCACAATAATCACACAGGGATGTAAAACAAAATTAATGAAGTGCACATATGAACCTGCATACATTACTAATGAATAAATGAATAACTAAATGGACTAGACATGCAATAGCACCAACAGTTACTACCATATCACTGTATTCCCACACAGACGCACATGCACACAATACATGTACGTGCAAATATGTACACACACACACACACACACACACACACACACACACACACACACTTTATTAACCTGCATTATTATTGCGAGACTGGAAAGAACACTCATTCATCCTACTCTTAGTTTTATTTGTATCACTGTTGTTGTTTGGCGCAGTCTTATGTTTGTGATCATTAACAAGCGAATCATCTAACGTCCAGATAATATACCTACATTGTGATATATATTGACAATTTGTGTTGGCAGAAGTAATGGGAACTGCTAGTGCTATGCAACAAAATCCTATTTAAAAAAAGAAAGAACTAAAGGTTACTTTATGGAACGTTTACTCACGTTTAGTTGTAAAAATATAATTTTATCTTAGTCTTCATCTTTTTCTGATTTCAAAATATATAAATATGTTATATTCTGATTAAAAACAAGCTATGAAAATTAAAAATATGAAAATATGATTAAAATTAAATTTCCAAAATTTATTATAAAACAATGTCATCTTATTTTGCGCTATATAAATGCTCATTTATTATTATTATTATTATTATTATTATATTTCTTGTCGGTTCCTGATTCCAAAAACATATACCGGTAGATACGATACAGTGGATTAAAAACAAACTCAGAAATTTAAACAAGTCGCGTAAGGCGAAAATACAACATTTAGTCAAGTAGCTGTCGAACTCACAGAATGAAACTGAACGCAATGCAACGCAGCAAGACCGTATACTCGTAGCATCGTCAGTCCACCGCTCATGGCAAAGGCAGTGAAATTGACAAGAAGAGCGGGGTAGTAGTTGCGCCAGGTCTATGGTTGCGCTGAGAAGGATAGCACGCTTTTCTGTACCTCTCTTCGTTTTAACTTTCTGAGCGTGTTTTCAATCCAAACATATCATATCTATATGTTTTTGGAATCAGGAACCGACAAGGAATAAGATGAAAGTGTTTTTAAATTGATTTCGAAAATTTAATTTTGATCATAATTTTTATATTTTTAATTTTCAGAGCTTGTTTTTAATCCAAATATAACATATTTATATGTTTTTGGAATCAGAAAATGATGGAGAATACGATGAACGTAAATTTGGATCGTTTTATAAAAAAATAATTATTTTACAATTTTCAGATTTTTAATGACCAAAGTCATTAATTATTTTTTAAGCCACCAAGCTGAAATGCAATACCGAAGTCCGGGCTTCGTCGGAGATTACTTGACCAAAATTTCAACCAATTTGGTTGAAAAATGAGAGCGTGACAGTGCCGGCTCAACTTTCACGAAAAGCCGGATATGACGTCATCAAAGACATTTATCAAAAAAATGAAAAAAAACGTCTGAGGATATCATACCCAGAAACTCTCATGTGAAATTTCATAAAGATCGGTCCAGTAGTTTAGTCTGAATCGCTCTACACACACACACAGACAGACAGACAGACAGACAGACAGACAGACACACATACACCACGACCCTCCGTCTCGATTCCCCCCTCTACGTTAAAATATTTAGTCAAAACTTGACTAAATGTAAAAAAAAGTAAGAGAGAGAGAGAGAGAGAGAGAGAGAGAGAGAGGATCCAGGTAAGAAAAGTAATTGCAACATGAATGTCTTAAAAGTTTAGTTTTCAAAATTTGCACATTAAAAGGAGGTGTCAATAAAAAAAACTGATTTCAAATATTAACCCTCTAATTGGAGGAATGAATTATAAAAGTCGCTCATGAACTGTTTAAAGAATATTGAAAGAAAATATGATTATTTCTGGAAATTATACCTTTACTGCAAAGACCTGGGTCCCTGCTTTACTGTGTAAAAAATGGCCCTGTGCATTTTTTAAGTCTGATAACCAATCTGTTGGTTAGCAATCAACATAAAACAGGCTTAAGGGTATTTTCTGACTAAAATTTAACAATGACTCGATAAGTTAGTGTTTAACTCTAAGGAATGCATTTCAGCGAAAAAACTAAAATCCTACATTTTGACCACTTTTAGGAAATAGCCTATTACTCGGAAGCACTGCTTTATTATGATGTCTAAATACCGGTTCTTTTTCTGGCGTGGAAACAATATATATACACGTTATAATCGATTTATGTTACATGTATAACCGGTTACGTTATAACCGATTCATTTTTAGTGATAAATAAGAACAGGGCTGGCCGAGTAAATAACCCAAAAGTACTTTATAACCAATCTACGCTATAACAGCTTCGTTATAACTATACTGTACATGTTGGCTGAATCAACCGTCTTTTTGATGGCTCATAACATGATCAGGGTTTGAAACTGCATTGCTGGTTTGCTGTTTTTTCAGAGTCACAGAACCCAACGAGAGCGCATATGCGACGTTTGCGGATTGATACTCACCTGCCGAGTTACCCTGAAACGCCACAAGCTACGACTGCATGATAAGCGTGCAGAAGAGTACCGCTTCGCCTGCGAGCTGTGCGAAAAACGATACCGTGTAAGAGAAGACCTAGTGAAATACCAGAGTGAGCACAGGAGAGGCGACGTGAGGGCTTACCAGTGCCAGTTCTGCCCGAAGGCCTTCAAGACCAAAAATCACATCAACATTCATGAGAGGATACACACAGGGGAGAAACCACATCAGTGTCAGCTATGTGACGCTGCCTTTGTCCAGAACACAAGCCTTAAATGGCACATGAAGAAGCATAGGGCGGTAAAGTGAAGCATATTAATCAATTTTGTATGTACATGTATATGTGCAAGAAAATTCAAAATAAAGGGTAATACATAATTGTTGACTCTTGCAGAGCATAGTAAAACCACCGTTTTGTTTTGTGCGTTTGTTTGTGTACGTATTCTGTGATTGTGTGCTCTCCTACTGAGTGAATGAATTTTCCTGAATAAACATTTAAACACTTTTTTTGACTTGAGTGTCAGCTGTTATCTTTCAAAGTGCTCTGTCATGATGCGCCTTCATTTTGATTTGTTTAGACATAGACCTATATTAGAGGTCCCTGGTTTAGAAGGGGTGTTAACATGGTCATTTAAAAAAACAAAAACAAACTTTTGACGCCAGAAAATGGAGATAAAGTTATCGGGCGCATAAACAAAGGCAGGATCGCTAAAAATCTGGAAGAGGGAAAAAACAGATTTAATAAAAAGTCAAAGACCAGCAGTTGCCTCCCCTGTGACAAAACTCGACCATCAAACTCCCAACAGAGACCCATCCTTTTTAGAACTGATTTTTCTGTACACTTTCAAGGTTGTTAGTGGGAGGTTTGATGTCGCATATATATATACAGACCTGGGAACCCATACAATTGCGCCGTATTTTGTATGCCTTTTTGTCTAAAATACGATCAGTATAGCCGGTTGAAAACAAAATAGGACAAGAACATTCCATAGACTCCTTTTCTTTACAAGCGCATCCCTGTCATTCCTCTCTATTTACTAGGGGCACTGTTTAAAGATAACTTTATAACTCGGCATTTGATCAATGATTACAGCTTTTGTCATTAAACATTGAAAGGAGCATTTGTTTTGAATGTATTGGTAAACAGAAATAACTGTGCAACGGACGCGTACAAAGCATGTTTGAATCATCGATGTTCAAATGTTGTGTGGAGTACACTCATTTTTCGGAAAATACGCCAAGTTTGTTTGAGAATACGTATGGCAATCCGTTTGTAAAGAAATTACGTTTTTTCCTGTTGATCTAAATAATGAATTATTTAGCTAAATAATTCATTATTTACACAAAAGTAAAAAGTGTGATTGTTGTAATTAAATAAATCTTTTATTTACTAAACAATTCATTATTTAATAAAAAAAATCCATTATTTACTATATAATGCATTCTATAGTATAGATCTCGAATGCATTCTATATTATAGAATGCATTCTATAGTCATAGAATGCATTCTATAGTAGAATGCATTCTCCGCATGGCTCTGTCAGTTACAAATGGCGGCCAGGTTTGGAAGACGAAGGTACTCGATAAAAAAAAACATGTAAATGATTATTAATTTCTTTTGTCAATATTCTTGCATCTAACAGGTAAATTCAGATGTATTAGTTGTTTGAAATGTGTCGGGAGCCAATTTCAACAAGAAATTGTACAGATATTTCCCAAAAATCCCTCTTTTACTGACAGAGCCATGCGGAGCTGTCCTGTAGTAGTTTCGTAACGTTATAGAATGCATTCTATAATATAGAATGCATTCTATAGTATTCTATATTATATAGTAAATAATGGATTTTTTTTATTAAATAATGAATTGTTTAGTAAATAAAAGATTTATTTAATTACAACAATCACACTTTTTACTTTTTACTTTTGTGTAAATAATGAATTATTTAGCTAAATAATGCATTATTTAGCTATATATGCATTATTTAGTTAAATAATTCATTATTTAGATCAACAGGAAAAAACGTAATTTCTTTACAAACGGATTGCCATACCCAAGTACAAAACAGGGGTTCCCAGGTCAGGGTAAATTAAAACAAAAAATCAAAGCAACTTTATATGTTAAAGGCACAGTAAGCCTCCCGTAAACCAACACAGACACTGTCAGGCTTTTACATACAGCTCAAACACCTTTTGTTTGCATGAACACTCGCCGCTTGAGAACATCCTAGGTGCCCTACGTAAAGAGCGAGCAATTTTCAAAGAATTCTTTTTTGCGTGGTGAGCCAGATTGTCTGATCAGACAATCGGGCGGCGCGTCAGTTTGGCGCTAGACCTAACTTTTAAAATCTCAATAATAAATTGACAGCTTGTTACACAAACATTCTTAAATCATAAAACAATTATTTTTTCATCAAGACAAGATCAGTACAATTCGAAATTTTGAAAGTTTGAAAAAAGAAAAGCCTGGAAGCGTGTCACGCAAAACGTGTTTGCTGTAGCAGACGAATGTTCTGGATAGTGCTTTGTTGTTTGAATCCACCGCTGCCAATACATTCGTGTGACTCGCAGTCGTTTATTGCGTTTTAGATTCAGAGATACACAATAACGTGCTATTGCTGATACAGCGAGTCGCATTGAAATCACAAACTGACGACTGAATTGTGAGAAGAAAAAAAAAAGTGGATCACAGGGGTCCACGATGGCTCAGGGGTTAGATAAACCACCCAAAAATAAATTCTTTGAAAATTGCTCGCTCTTTACGGAGGGCACCTAGGATGTTCTCAAGCGGTGAGTGTTTAAATTAAAGGGTTTTTGTACTGTGTGTAAAAGTACTCAAGAAGAAAGGTTGCTTTTGACAAAGATCAGTGTTTCCGGTTCGTAGACTGACCCTATTTTCTTTCTCCCAACCCTAGAACTGGTTTTGATCCTCTGAAAAAAATTGTTTTTAAAATGAAAATCAATTTGCAGACATAAAACATACATTTTTAAAGGAGGCCTACAGAACCTATTTTTGGAACAAACTGATGGGTTTTTTTTGCAAGAGGAAAAAAACCAAATGTGAATTAAGACAACCACAAAGAAAGAAATGAATAAACAAGAACAAGAAATAACAAACAATCAAAACAAAATAAACAATCTCTGTGAAAAATACACGACAGAAGCGAATGTGTCAAATCCAGTGTGAAGTCCACAACAGGATCCAACAATCCAAGTGCAAGGTTACTCGGATTTGTTTTAACAGTAATCTCCCTTCTTTCTACTTCCGTTTGACAGGAAATTTATGAACAATAAATAAATTTGTAAACCTAGCAGACGACTTGCTTACCGTGGATGATACAGATTCCAAAGATTTCTTGCAATCTGTTGGATTTCTTTCACACGTCGCAATGGAGTTTAATGTTGATACGGCGTGGGAAAGAGGGCGGAGAATTGTGGATGTCTTTCACCTGGCGAACCAAATGGACTGCACACAGTGCAAGGGGTTGTTGGACTTGAGACGAACCCGAAGAGAGACACGAGTAGGACTGGCCAGTGTTCTCGACATTTTGTGTTCTTGTGGTAAAGTGAATAGGGTCGACACCGACAGGAAGGTTAAAACTGAGGACGAAGTAGATGATTACCTCGTCAATACGCTCATATCAAGCAGCAAGTGTAAGTATTCCCAATCCTGTCAGTGTCGGTGTCACTGTAGTCTGTAAGAAATACGGACTTGCTTCGGGAATCAACTATACTAGTCGTTTACGAAGCCCCCAGTCAACAATAGCTCTCAAAATAAACATCCATTTTCCAGCTCCTACTAAACATGCATGCACGGATGCAGTGATAGTTCCTCCGAAAACGGCGTATGGCTGCCTAAATGGCGGGGTAAAAAACGGTCATACACGTAAAATTCCACTCGTGCAAAAAACACGAGTGTACGTGGGAGTTTCAGCCCACGAACGCAGAAGAAGAAGAAGCAGTGATAGTTATTAAAGCCCGACTGCTAGGTGGATTTTTTGCTTAAATGAGTTAAACAAAATTAGTTTTAGTTTGTGACTATTTGTACTCTTTTTGCCCTAATACTGATAGTTTTTGATCTAATAATGATAGTTTTTGATATATTCACCATCAAACATAGGGTTTGCAGGCTGCAGTTCAAGGCCACAGTAGACAGTACCTATATTTGTTTCCAATAAATAAAAAAAAAATCTGAACAACGAAGTGACTGTGGTAAGATGAACAAAGTTAAAAAACAAAGGATTACTGTACTCACTGATACAAAGACGACACAAGACGATTACGAATTTTCGCTTCTGGAAGCTTCATCAGGAAAAGAACATGAAAGACAACAAAAAGCAGACGCAACACGGAACGAACAGGGTTTGAAAGAAAATGGAGGGGAAACACGCAAAAAGGGGAAGGAACTCTAGGAACGGAAATGAATGAAAGGGGAGAGAAGTGGTTGGATGATGTCAACCTGGGCACAGGCATACAGACTAAAAGTAATACACACTCAAAGGGGGGGGGGGGGGGGGGGGAGGGGGGGGGGAGAAAAAAAAATTGAAAATAAAATAATAATTAAAAAAAAAGGGAGGAAAATCACACGCACGCACACACACACACACACACACACACACACACACACACACACACACACACACACACACACACACACACACACACAGTGACACACAAACACATAAACACACACAGAAAGAAACGCACACACACAAATACAAATACACACACACACGTACCGTAAATCCACAGTATGTTTGGGGAATACAAGTACATCACATTTTCGCATTCAAACCGTCAGGTGTGGATGTGCCCAGGGATAAAATGAAATTCGACTCTACTTGTTTTCTGTCTGTGGAGGTGCTGTACATTTGCCAGACACCTTTCACACGTGCATCCAGGGAGGTGTGGTTACTGCTGTTGAAATGTTGGGCAACAGACCTACAGCGGCGATGCCGAATATCTGCCAGATGTTCGGTGAAGCGGGTAGAGAGGGTTCTTTCGGTCTCACCAATGTAGAGTACTTTGGGGCATTTAAGACAGGATATGGCATAGATGAGGTTGCGGCTGGTGCAAGAGAACGTGCGTTTAATTTTGAAAACTTTTTGGGGGCCGGTCAGAGTGGTAGAATGGCAAATGTGGGGGCAGGTGTGGCAACGAGGGTTCTGGCATGCGTTTGTGCCGGGTTGTTGGGGAACTGGCGAACGAAGAGAGGATCGAACCAGGGAATCTCTAAGGTTGCAGTCCCGTCGGGAGGCCAACAAGGGTGGCAGGCTGAAAGTGTCACCAACAGAGGGGCTGGACTTAAGGATGAACCAATTAGTTTTCAGAATGTGGCGAACAGGAAGGTTGTGGGGATGGTGGGTCAGAACTGCCACAGGTCTGTCTGATCTGTCTGAGGTGGATGATGGCTGCGGAGCTTCCTGTCTCGGTATAAGACGAACTTTATTTAAGGCCACATTCAAGAGGCTGGATGGGTAGTCACGTTGAAGGATATTATATGACAATATGTTCTGAATAATAAGCCACTCCCTCACACAATTACCTCCCTTGATTTGAGAAGTGTGCTTACATATAATGGTCAGGAATCTGTCAAGGTGTCCAAATGCAAAAATCCTGTTCTGGATACTTTTATTACTTTGTATTTTATTCTGTTTTTAAATGACTACAAAATACGTAGAGGTTACATGCCGAGTCTCAGTGATTATTAAAAATAATGGTCGAAGTTAGCGGATCATGAAAAATGCGAGCTTCAGCGAGCTTTTTCATGACCGCGAACTGAGACCATTATTTTTAATAATCACTGAGACGAGGTGTGTAACCTCTTTATTCCTCCTTTCTTCAGTTATTCAAAGAAAACAGGAGTTTTTGTGCGAAAGTTTGATCGAATCCGAATCACTCAACCAGTCAACCTGCGCAGGCGATCGATTAATGCGCGGTTGTATAGTTCCGTGCAAATCATTCCATTCTGTTAACACTTCTTGTCAGTTTCCCTGTTTTGGACTAAAATCAAGTACACGGATATGCTGTTATTCTGCTGTGGCGGTAAAGGCAGATATTGTGTGTTCTGTTTATGTTTTAGTATTGCTTAGGATAATGTTTTTTCGTCAAATGGGACTAGCAGACGAACTTTTGCACCCGTGTTCCAACGTTAATTACTGTATGAAGTTCAGTTTTCTGGGGAAAATAGTGTATGAAACCGCTTTATGTTGTTTAAATTGATGAGATGTGTGCATTTGGTTGCGTGTGATTTGTTTATAAAATGAAATATTGTTGAAAACTGACCGTCGGATTGCAGTCAGTGTTGTCGAAGAAACTGAGTTAAAAGAAGGGGAACTACTCTTGTCGCTAGAGTATGAGTTACTTGCCTTGGGAATTTGCTTTTGATGAACGGTTTGTGCACAGCAGATCTAGATTCAGAAAATAACCGAACTCATGGATTTTATATGGAGATTCATGTGTTCAGGCCTGTAGTTGTTAATTTAAATGCGGTATGTTTGTATTGTTTGCTCCAGAGATGTATACTTCGTACGTATAGAGCGTTCGGAACTTTTCAGTCGCAAAAGTAGTACCGAAACAGAACAGCTTCTCAACCCATTGCACTATCGAGGATTCAGGCTGTTGCTGGCTCGTTATTTGTTTGGTTGCTGGGTCATTATCGAAAAATAACTAGCTCTACAAGTTTACAGAGGTAAAGAAGCAGAGGGGGGAATAAAATATAAACAATACAGTTATGAAGTATTCCTCATGCAGATTCTATCCATACCAAATGTATGTCTGTCAGTCGTCTGGATGCTGAGAAAATTGACTTTGTTAAAAAAAAAAAGCACCTTTTTGGGCACACAAGGCGTTACGCGAAACGCATGGTACATTGGGCATTGAATAACCAAGTTACTGATAAGGGTATCATCTCAATCTAATTTTTAATAGGTCCAGAAATGGATGGAGAAACATATATGTTAGATTAATGAAAGTTTGATCTGAACATAGGTTTTGGATTTTGAACGTTCTTTTTTAGCTGGTCAGTACGTTACATTTGGTGTAAATAATCATGAAAAAAGGGAAACTATCTTTAAAAAATGTTTCTGGTCAAACTTACTTAAAAATCATTGCAGAGGAAAGTCATTAGGTAGGATGATTGTATTTTTTTTTAAATTGAGCGAAAAAGTTGTGTTTGATGTAATTTAATTGTACTTCTAAGTTAAAAATATGCGTTTGGTGTAAATGAAATTGTATCTACTTGCCCAAACAAGTTTTGTCACAGTCTTTAAATAATACCATAATACACAAAAGTGTGTGTTTTCTTATACCTCAGACACCTGGTAGTTAAACTATGGTCACAGGATTCCTAGTGCTTGCACCTGTTGGCTTGTAGAAAGAGTTAAGTGAGGCCATCTGACAAGGGTGTAAATGTAACGTACATACTGAGAATACTTGAAAATGACAATGAATTTGTTTTAGAGACAGAAGATAACTTATCAGTGCTTAAGAACAACCAGCAAGACCAAACCTTTGTTTCAACATGAAAACAAGCACACTGAATGACAAAATTTACCTCAGAAGGACCACTGTTGGGACATTTTGGTGTAAATGTAACATACATCACCTTGTTTTTTTACTGGGACCATATGCAGCACATAATAATGCTAAAAACAGCACAAAACAGTCTGTTGAGGGTTTATGAGCTAAATAAAAGAGAAATTACTCTTCAAATGGACCTGCAGATCTTCGGAGCCTTCTGTATGTTACTTTACACCATCCTTTTGTGTAAAGATGTACACACAACCAAAAAGGCACAACCATTAATATAACCCTTTATTTTGACTTGAGACAGGTAGCTTAGAACAAACAAGTTAGAAATACTGTTTAACTGATGTGAGCATAGCCCATTAAATGTAAATTCAGTACCTTGTACTTGCTGTTTGGTGTAAAGTAACGTACAGATCATGGGAAAAATTAACATTTGGTACCGTAGTGGAGTACCAACCTGACTATTCTATCGTGAAAAGGATTTGTTATGATTTCTTGTTTGTAACTCAAAAAACTTCAGACCAAAATAGTGTAAAAATATTTAAAGAGGGTGATTTGATAATAATTTCTACACCGCTGACCGTGCTTTTTTCAAATTAAGTAATAACCTGATGATTGAGGTTAAGGTTTGCAAAACAAATGACATTAAAATTTACTGGAACCTTTTCTGCACTTCCATAGATAATTTCATTGTTTTAAAAACAGTGTAAATAGGTAAATGTTGAATTGTAACTTTGATTCTGGGCTGTAAAGTAACTAACGGATAAATGATTTTGCTTATATTGAGACAGGAGAAACTTTTTTCAAGGGTTGCTTTAGTACAGATCAACTCTACATTCAGCCATCAAGCCATTGGATAGTGAAACAGTTGCCTAAAGCTGAACCTAAGAAAATGACAGCACCTTGAAATTATGTTATGGTGTAAATGTAACATAGTCATTTGTGCTTTATCTGCAAATATCTTATAAACCGAACACTTGACTGGAAAATAAAATGCTGCAATTGAATACCGAGATGTTTATTCATGTAAATTTAAGGAGGTTTAAAAAAGTCTAAAAATTGTAACACTTTTTGGACTCCTTGACGGATTCTTGGCCATATACTAGATGATTACCCGCTTCGCCGGGTACCGGCTTCGCCGGGAAGAAGTAGAACCGAATACCAGGCTGTGCCTGGGCGCCGGCTTTGCCGGCGCACGAAGGAAAGGAGATAAACGCGCAAAACACTGGAGACCTTCTAAAAATAGTAACGTGCAGTGACCTTCTAAAAATAGTAGCGTAGTAACGGGAATATGGATTGACGCCACACGGAGGAAGGGAGATAATCGCGGCTGAAAACACTGGAGAAGATAAGGAAGAGTTACTGGTAGTGGATCCCGACAACAAAACAAAAAACCAAAACAAATCGGTTCAGCGCGCACAGCGCTGCGCGCTGAGAGCACGTGTTGAAATATCTCATCGATGAGGTTGTGTCCGGGGTGTAGCTGAATATGGTGTCCAAATTTGAAAAAGATCCACCGAGAACTTTGGCCGTGCATCGCGAACAGACAGACAGACAGACAGACAGACAGACAGACAGACAGACACTAGTCGTATATATATATAGATATATACAGACAGAAAAGAAAAACAGACTAGCAGACTATAACTATAAGAACAATCTGGCTGTGATGGAAGCAGTGAAACCTGTTTTTTAGGACCTGGCTGCCACAGAATGCCACAGAACTTCATCAGAGATGTAGAACTAGAAGGCTACACTCAGAACCCCAATGAATCTGCCTTTATGTAGATTTTTGTCCCAAAATGAAACTTGAAACAATGAAAGCAAGTGGGATTGTTGTCAAAAATAGACATTTTATTTTGGTCTTCAATTTCACTTGCTAATTTCAAAAGTTTTAGATATTGACCTGAAAATGTACACAGTTGTTGAAAATACCCAATATTTTTACAAGTAGCAATTTGGTGTGCATACATGATTTTGGCACCCTGTTTAGCTATTAGTCGGGCCTTAAATTTGAATGGCACAGTGGTTAGTGCTAATTCAGACAAAGAATCGTGAGGTTACGAGTTCAAGCACTGATATGGCTGCTTTTTGTTCATCTTTTTTCTTAAATCTATGAGCTTTCTTTATTCTCTCTTCACTCTTCTTTCTAAAATTTGTTTATGCTGTCCTAACACCTGTTCATTGTGCCAATGTGCTCTCGCAACCGCCCCGTCCTGGCATCAACTGCTCCGATCACATCTTATTCTCGTTCCATTGCCAGACTTACCGATTTTACAGACGTTCCAGGGAGGAATGATGGGTCGCTGCGGTGGGCTACCCTCTGAAGATGACATAGCACTGCTGCCGAGTCACTTAGACGGTGTTCAGTGGTGGTTCTGTCTCGAGTCACCAGAGGCAGCCCACTACCTACTATTCCCCATACTAACAGTAACAACATTGACTGTTAAGTCACAGAGCCAGACTGAGTGAGCAACCCCTCCAGAGAGCAGACCGCCACTATGTCCCTCCGTCGACCCCCATAATGTCACACGTTGAAGACTGATAGCAGAACTACTTTTCAGGGAAGGAAGGAACAGGAACACTGGGACCAAGGTCACCATGAGAGCTCCGGGCATGAAGGGCCACAGGAGCCAGGACAATTTATAATTTTGGATGATTAATTAGATGAGGATGATTATAATGATGATGCTGGTTTGAGACTACGTGACAGGGCAGCACTCTACGCTTACTGTCATAATATATCCTGGCATCAACCAGGCCCGAGAATTGCTGGACCTGCTGTGTTGGTCAGGTAAACAGAACCTGAGCACCGTCAAAGGCGCATTCGTGAATTGAATGATACTCGGCTGTGTGATCACAGCCTTCCCATAGGAACCATAGCACTTCCACTCTGGGTAGGAGCCAGCCGTAGCCTGAAAAACCCACAAGAATCTAATAGGATTCGCACCCACAACCTCCTGGCCCGCAGCCCGATGCTTGAACCACTGCGATACGGGGACCAGTCCAATCTCCTTTCTTTAATTATTGACTGGGTGGGTCGCAAATCTATCTTTTTAGTGTCTTCGATCCCTTTTGAAAAAGTTGATTAATCAAACTTTAACAAGAAGGGCAAAGCCCATACGACTCACATGCTTTACACATTTTTCCTACCAAAATACATGTGACCTTGACCCAAGACCCAAGGTCATCCAAGGTCATGCAACACAAAGCTGTTAATTCAAGACATAGGAAGTACAATGGTGCTTATTGGCTCTTTCTACCATGAGATATGGTCACTTTTAGTGGTTCACTACCTTATTTTGGTCACATTTCATAAGGGTCAAAGTGACCTTGACCTTGATCATATGTGACCAAATGTGTCTCATGATGAAAGCATAACATGTGCCCCACATAATTTTTAAGTTTGAAACAGTTATCTTCCATAGTTCAGGGTCAAGGTCACTTCAAAATATGTATACAATCCAACTTTGAAGAGCTCCTGTGACCTTGACCTTGAAGCAAGGTAAACCAAACTGGTATCAAAAGATGGGGCTTACTTTGCCCTATATATCATATATAGGTGAGGTATTGAATCTCAAAAACTTCAGAGAAAATGGGAAAAATGTGAAAAATAGCTGTTTTTTAGGCAACATTTATGGCCCCTGCGACCTTGACCTTGAAGCAAGGTCAAGATGCTATGTATGTTTTTTGGGGCCTTGTCATCATACACCATCTTGCCAAATTTGGTACTGATAGACTGAATAGTGTCCAAGAAATATCCAACGTTAAAGTTTTCCGGACGGACGGACGGACGACTCGGGTGAGTACATAGACTCACTTTTGCTTCGCATGTGAGTCAAAAACCTTCCGGTAAGGCACAAGACTGTTCCTCTTTCTGTGTGATAATAACAGAAACATAACAACTGTACTCAGGTCAAAATGACTTCGGCTCATTCTCTCCCTGACCGGACGCTACAGTCCTACGCGAATCTATCAAAACAAAAATACAGCGTTATCTCCCATATGGTTTTCGCGAGCACTGATCTAAATTTGAGATCAGTGTTCGCGAGACGAAAATTAATGCAGATTGGCCGACTTCGACAGTGATCTTCGTTCTGTTCTTCACAGTTATGATAAAGACATCGTTCTAAGGTCAAAACAAGTCGAAATTTTGGGACTGCTGCCGGAAGGAGACCGTAATATATGGTTTCATCACTGTCAACTGGTTACAGAAAAAATCGTCTGCTCCAGTTAGCGCCGAAACCAAACGGTTGATTATCACGTGACACTTTTACCATATTTAGAGTTGTTTGCACAGTAACTACAGCCGCGAAAAATAGCTCGCTTGAAACTGTCTTACATATCAATTCCTTTGTAATTTATAAATTACAAAACACCATGAAAAATCATTATCGACGATCGCGAATCTGCTTATATCAATAATACATTACAAAAAGCTCTAAATATGTAAAAAAAATCGATTTCCTTGCCAGGCAAGGAAACTCAAGGCATCCTGTCAGGGAGAGAATGAGCTGAACTCATTTTGACCTGAGTTCAGGATGAAGAACTGTATGGATAGATCTAAACACTGTCACTACATGTCTATTTAAATTTTTGTGTGTATCTATATATATATACGACTAGTGTCTGTGTGTGTGTGTGTCTGTGTGTCTGTGTGTCTGTGTGTCTGTGCGCGATGCGCGGCCAAGGTTCTCGATGGATCTGTTTCAAATTTGGTGATCATATTCAGGTACACCCTGGACACAACCTGGTCGATGAGATATTTCAACACGTGCTCTCAGCGCGCTGCGCGGAACCGATTTTGGTTCCACCTCAGCTATTTTGGTTCCACCTCAGCTTACCCGGGCCCCCATACCGACACACCATAGCCGCTACACCACATCACAACGCCAAAGTTCTCGGTGGTTCTTTTTCAAATTTGGACACCGTATTCAGCTACACCCCGGACACAATATCATCGATGAGATATTTCAACACGTGCTCTCAGCGCGCAGCGCTAAACTCATGTTCGTTTTTGTGTTCATTTCACCATTATAAGTAACTCTTCCTTATCTTCTCCAGTGTTTGGCGTTTATCTCCCTTCCTTCGTGTGGCTTTCCCGTTCAGTTGTAAGTTACTATTTATTTTTAGAATGTCACTGCGCTGTCCAGAACGCTTCCCTTGCACCCGTAAGTTGTTCTTACTGTCAAAGTGAAAAGGTCGAATCAATTTATAGCCACGCGAAAAATACACTCTCACCTATCTCTATATATTTATAGATACAGATATGCATATATATATACGGCTTCTCTGTGTGTGTGTGTGTTTGTGTGTGTGTGTAGGCAAAAACCTATGTATTATAGAGTTCTGTTTGTGATGGGGTCTAGCGGCTTTTGTCTGTCTGTATGTTCTGGCATGGGAGAAGCCACAGTAGATAATATAGGGCTAAGAAATAAGCTCTAAAATTCTCAATCCCGTTTGACAGGACTTCGCCTTTCAAAGGTGATTGTGGTGAACCGCCACGCTGTCTGTCTCTGTTGCGCCGTTCACCCCAAATTCCCGTTTCTGAGAGTGACTATTTTTAGAATGTCACTGCGCTGTCCAGAACGCTTCCCTTGCACCCGTAAGTTGTTCTTACTGTCAAAGTGAAAAGGTCGAATCAATTTATAGCCACGCGAAAAATACACTCTCACCTATCTCTATATATTTATAGATACAGATATGCATATATATATACGGCTTCTCTGTGTGTGTGTTTGTGTGTGTGTGTGGGGGAAAAAACCTGTTGATTGTAGAGTTCTGTTTGTGATGGGGTCTAGCGGCTTTTGTCTGTCTGTATGTTCTGGCATTTGAGCGATTCACCCCGGCGAAGCCGGGTATTCCTCTAGTATATATATATATATATATGTATCCGGTCCTCTTTTTCAGACCTGTTGAAGATGGCCCCAGCAGACTTCCAGAATTTCTTGGACATGTTCTGCATTCCTGTCACCCTGCCATTCAATGCCGTCACCAACAGCTCAACCCCTAGTCCTGCTGCTGCCAGCGTGACACCCAGTGACATATCAGACACACCGACGGTAACCGTTAAGAGGGAGGACACTCATTGTGATGGTGACATGACGACATCTGACAGTGCCAGTGACGTACCTGTATCTTTTAGTGTCACCGTCAGTGAGGTGCCTGTCGGTGTTAGTGCCAGTGGAAAGATGGTACCTGCACAGCCCGTTGTCAGAAAAAAATACAAGAAAATGGACAAGTCTGGGAGCAAGCGGAAACATTTGAAAAAACGTTCTGCACAAGATGTGCCCCTGGAAGAAATGATCCAGACTTTCACAGTGGCTGCAGCAAATGATGTGAGTGACAGTGGAACCCCTTTTTAAGACAACCTCCCGTCCCTTGCCTTTGTTTATGGATATCACCACCACCATTTTTAAGACCCCAGTTTTCCAGATTTTTGAGTGTCAGCTGTATTAGTAAACCTCTATTTTCAGACTCCTCTTTTAAAACCTGATTTCTCAATTGCTATTTAGGTCTTAAATGGGAGGTTATATTGTATAATTTAAACTCTGCATTGGCCTTTCAACAGGAACCTGGCGGTTCCCAGAGTGACAGTACTAGTCACGAGAAGCGGTTCCAGTGTAGAGCGTGCGATGAAGAGTTCAGGTCGGAGCTAGAAGCCTACTCTCACGTCGGACGTCACACTGGCTCCCCCTACCTTCGTTGTTTCCGCTGTGGGATGGAGTTCAAAGGCAAATTGCGCAGTTGCAACATCAATAATTTGGAAGGTAGTACTTGGTTCAAAACACTGATTTATTTATCTTTTTCTTCTTTTTTTCAGAGCAGTGCAATAAAAAACAAGTCGCGTAAGGCGAAGTTACTACATTTAGTCAAGCTGTCGAACCCACAGAATAAAACTGAACACGCTGCATTGTTTTCACCAAGACAAAAGAGTTTCGTCATTCCGTGCGGCAAGGAAGTCGCTCACTTATCCCATGCAACACGAAGTGAAACTGACATGCAAGAAGGAAAGCGCGCTTTTCAGTATTCTTTTTAACTTTCTGAGCTTTTTTTAATACAACACATTATATCGATATGTTTTTGGAATCAGGAAATGATAAAGAATTAGATTAAATCATTTGTAGATCAATTTCTTGAATTATAATCGTAGTACTAATTTACCTATTTTCATTAATTGTGATCACATTTTAAGAGTACAGTAGTACCTGCCATATCCGGTCACCCATTAGTCATTGCAAAGGTGACCGCAAATATCAGGTGGTCGTTCATTACAGGCCCCCTCCTCCAAAAAACCCCCCAAAACACAATCAAGTTTTCATGAAGAAAAGAAAGCGATCATCCACGAGCCGCCGATTCATTGTCTCTGTTAGTTTTGCTTTCGTTTATACATCTTAATTATTTGCGTGTTTAACTCGATCGTCCTGGCTAAGCTATTGTTTCGTATGTTTCTATGTGTGTTGTTTGGATTATTATATATGTATTTGAGTGTCAGATAAACAAGTGTTTCAAACTCACATCAGCTGTGATCGATCCGGAAGTGACTGCCGTAAATGTACATGTATGCGCATGTCTGTATTTACAGTTTGCGCATGCGTAAGTATTCATGTCGTCTGCTCGTGCTGTGCCGTCTGTGCACACAACACACACACACACGCCCGTGAAAGTGACAAGTGGCCGTTAAGTGGCCGCTCCTGTCGAGTAAGAGGGGCACCTTAGGGCAAAAATCAGTGACCGTTGACCGCGTCAGACAGGTTAACGGCCATTAAGAGTCAATTATAGAAGGAAAACTCATTAGTCATGAGAAAGCTGGCCGCTCCGGGCAGGTTCACGCCCACGAAAGGGCCGGAAATGGAAGGGACTACTGTAAACATGACATATGTATATATTTTTAGATTCAAAATTTGATGAAGAATACGATGCAATCAATTTTAAATCTGTTTGCGAAAAATCGATTTTAACAACTTTAATGAGCAAACTCATTGATTAATTTTTAAGCCTCCAATCTGAAATGCAATACCAAAGTCCGGGCTTCGTCGAAGATAACTTGACCAAAATTTCAACCAGTTTGGTTGAAAAATGAGAGCGTGTCAGTGCTGCCTCAACTTTCACAAAAAGCCGGATATGACGTCATCAAAGACATTTATCAAAAAAATGAAAAAAACGTCAAGAGATATCTAACTCAGGAACTCTCATGTAAAGTTTCATGAAGATCAGTCCAGTAGTTTCTCTGAATCGCTTTATATACACACACACACACACACACACACACACACACACACACACACACACACACACACACACACACACACACACACACACACACACACACACACACCACACCCTCATCTCGATTCATAACTTGACTTAATGTAAAAGTCAGAGGGGTGACAGAAGTCATGCACAAGACTGTTCCTCGCTTGAAGCGATATATATATATATGGCGAGAGTTGTCAACCCATGGTATCCAACTTTTATATATATATATATATATAAAAGAACACTGATTTATATCTCATTCTTTTTTACATTTAGTCAAGTTTTGACTACATGTTTTAACGTACAGGGGGGAATCGAGACGAGGGTGTGGTTTATGTGTGTGTGTGTGTGTGTAGAGCGATTTAGAGAAAACTATTGCATTTCAGCTTGGAGGCTTACAAATTAATTAATGAGTTTGCTCATTAAAGTTGTCATTAAAATCGATTTTTCGCAAACAGATTTAAAATTGATTGCATCGTATTCTTCATGACATTCTGAATCTAAAAATATATACATATGTCATGTTTACTCTTAAAATGTGATCACAATTAACGAAAATAGATTAATTAGTCTTACGGTTAAAATTTAAGAAATCGATCCATAAATGATTTCATCTTATTCTTTATCGTTTCCTGATTCCAAAAACATATAGATATGATAGGTTGTATTCAAAACAAGCTCAGAAAGTTAACACAAATACAGAAAAGCGCGCTTTCCTGCTTAGCACAATACGCTACCGCGCTATTCTGGCGTGTGCATATCACTGCGTTTTGCACGTGGGAGGTGAGCGATTTCCTTCTCGCGGGGATTGACGAAGCTGTACTGTCTTGGTGAAAAAAATACAGTGCGTTCAGTTTCATTCCGTGAGTTCGACAGCTTGACTAAATGTAGTAATTTTGCCTTACGCGACTTGTTTCCTTTTCTATTAGAGCAGTGCAATAAAACAAACAAGTCGCGTAAGGCGAAATAACGATATTTAGTCAAGCTGTCGAACTCACAGAATGAAACTGAATGCACTGCTTTTTTCACCAAGACCACATACTCGTAGTTTCGTCAGTCCACCGCTCGTGGCAAAGGCAGTGAAATCGACAAGCCATGCAGAATACATGCAGTGCGGTAGTGGTCGCGCTGAGCAGGATAACACGCTTTTCTGTATGTCTATTCTTTTTAGCTTATTGAGTTTGTTTTTAATCCAAACATATCATATGTATATGTTTTTGGAATCAGGGACCGACAAGGAATAAGATGAAATTGTTTTTAAATCGATTTCGGAAAAATAATTTTAATAATAATGTTCCTATTTTTAATTTTCAGAGCTTGTTTGACAGTTTGTAATCCAAATATAACATATGTATATGTTTTTGGAATCAGAAAATGACGAAGAATAAGATGAAATTATTTTTGGATCGTTTAATAAAAAAATAATTTTAATTACAAGTTTCCGATTTTTAATGACCAAACTCATTCATTAGTTTTTAAGCCACCAAGCTGAAATGCAATACCGAAGTCCGGCCTTCGTCGAAGATTGCTTTGCCAAAATGTCAATCAATTTGATTGAAAAATGAGGGTGTGACAGTGCCGCCTCAACTTTTACATAATTACAAAAAGCCGGATATGACGTCATCAAAGGTATTTATCGAAAACATGAAAAAAACGTCCGGGGATATATGACATTCCCAGGAACTCTCATGTAAAATTTCATAAAGATCGGTCCAGTAGTTTGGTCTGAATCGCTCTACACACACACACGCACAGACAGACAGACACACACACACAGACACAGACACACATACACCACGACCCTCGTCTCGATTCCCCCTCTATGTTAAAACATTTAGTCAAAACTTGACTAAATGTGAAAAGCAGGTAATTACGTGGGTGGGATTCTTCTGGTATATGCCGGAAATCCGTATTCCATTATGGCCTTTTTTTTCTCTCTTTTTGTTGTTGTTGTTCGGTTGAGGTTCAGGATTCATGACATTTTTCAATCCCACCCATGTAATTATTAGCTTGCCTTTAAACTGATTGCATTGAATATTATGAATTGCAGAATTGTTTCTACTGATCTGCCATATGATTAAAACTATATTGTTTCTTACCCTAAAGGGGCTCAACTCTTCCACAATGTTTGATAATCCTGACAGTTATTTTCGCAAAATGTCTATTTTTCTTTCTTTTTACATTTAGTCAAGTTTTGACTAAATTTTTTAACATAGAGGGGGAATCGAGACGAGGGTCATGGTGTATGTGTGTGTGTGTGTTTGTGTGTGTGTGTGTGTGTAGAGCGATTCAGACCAAACTACTGGACCGATCTTTATGAAATTTTACATGAGAGTTCCTGGGAATTATATCCCCGGACGTTTTTTTCTTTTTTTCGATAAATACCTTTGATGACGTCATATCCGGCTTTTTGTAAAAATTGAGGTGGCACTGTCACACCCTCATTTTTCAATCAAATTGATTGAAATTTTGGCCAAGCAATCTTCGACGAAGGCCGGACTTCGGTACATGTGTATTGCATTTCAGCTTGGTGGCTTAAAAATTAATTAATGACTTTGGTCATTAAAAATCTGAAAATTGTAAAAAAAAAAGGTTTTTTTATAAAACGATCCAAATTTACGTTCATCTTATTCTTCATCATTTTCTGATTCCAAAAACATATAAATATGTTATATTTGGATTAAAAACAAGCTCTGAAAATTAAAAATATAAAAATTATGATCAAAATAAAATTTTTGAAATCGATTTCAAAACACTTTCATTTTATTCCTTGTCGGTTCCTGATTCCAAAAACATATAGATATGATATGTTTGGATTAAAAACATGCTCAGAAAGTTAAAACGAAGAGAGGTACAGAAAAGCATGCTATTCTCAACTTCCCCGCTCTTCTTGTCAATTTCACTGCCTTTGCCACGAGCGGTGGACTGACGATGCTACAAGTATGCGGTCTTGCTGAAAAATTGCATTGCGTTCAGTTTCATTCTGTGAGTTCGATAGCTTGAATAAATGTTGTATTTTCGCCTTACGCGACTTGTTTTTTCTTTCATGCCGTCGCCTTATGCACGACACCATCGCCTTATCCATGGCATCGCCTTCTTCTAGGATTTTTTTGTTGTTGTTTGTTTTAAAGTAGGGGGTGCGCCCTATACACGGCAGCGCCTTATAGTCCGAAAAGTACGGTATTCCGGGTTTTTTTTAGTGTTATTTTTGGTTCAGTTTTTCATTTTCAAGTACTTATTAACTTTAATTCTATGTATTATCTTATGCTAACCTGTGGGATATTTGTTTTGCAGTTCACCTCAATAAAAGTGATGGTGTGCGTCCGTACGTCTGTGAGGTGTGCACCAAGACGTATCAGAGCTCAAGGCAGTTAAGACAGCACATGTCAGAAGTTCACAACTATATACGCGGTGCCCCTGCCCCCCAAGACAGTTCTCTCAGCTGCCAGGAGTGCTCCTTTCGCACACACAGCCAGGCCAGGCTCACCATCCACCGTCGGGTATGGCGTCACTTATCAAAAAAGATGTTGTGACGCTCTTTTGTGTAGTTCCAATGAAATGAAGTTTCACACAACACTCCACATTTCGGTTTTTAGTTTGTTGACCTGCAGAATGCATGACTTCTGTCACCCCTATGTAATTTAGAGGAACATGGCACAATTTGCATAGAAAAGCACCTTAACAGGGCTAATTGATAAAAATCAAAGTGAGTGAATAGGCATCCGGGCACTGCTTTTCCCTGCACAGACGTACTGGGCTGATTCAAGTTTTCACATGTACACAGTGAGTGTTTAAAAGTAAAACTGCATTATTTTGATTTTTTTGTGGGCATCTGTGTTTCCAGAATCACACAAAGCAACAAGAGCTCACATGCAACATTTGTGGATTGATACTCGGCGAACCAGCTTCCCTGAAAACGCACATGAAACGACGACACGCTGAGGGTGCAGACGAGAACACCTTCGCCTGTGAGCTGTGCGAGAAACGATTCCGTATAAGAAACGACCTGGTAAGGCACCTGCGAGTGCACAGCAAAGAGGACAGTGCCATGCAGTCCGGTGATTCCGGCAGCGATCCAAGACACCACTCCAACCACCAGCACATGTCGTTGTCAGAAAGTGCGGAAAACTCAGTTGAAAGTAGTGAAAATGAAGCGGCAGAAAGAGGAGAAAGCATAATGGACACTCAGAACAACGACAGAGATAGAGATCCAGTGGTTAAGAATGAGGACAATCATTGTAATGGTGACATGACGACATCTGTCAGTGACATGATGACATCAGACCGTGTCAGTGACATACAAGTCGTTGCTGGTGACAGTGATGTACCTGTCACTGTTAGTGTCATTGGAAAGACGGTACCTGCACAATCTGTGGTCAGAAAACAGTGCGAGAAAATGGACAAGTCTGGGAGCAAGCAGAAATATTCAAGAAAACGTTTTGCACGAGATGTGCCCCTGGAAGAAATGATCCAGACTTGTCCAGTGGCTGCAGCAAGTGATGTGAGTGACAATGGAACCCCCTTTTAAGACACCCTCCTTCCCCTCATCACCCCTTCACTGCCCCTGCCCAAAACCACCCCCAACTCCCACCCCCATTGTCCCCCCTACCATCGTTCCCCCCCTTTCCCCCTCCCCCCAACCGCCATGGCTACCCTGTCTTGTGCCTCATTTGTAGACTTCCTCCCTTTTAAGGGTATTGTGACTGGCTCTGCCTATCCCATATCTGCCTCCAAGCCTGAGTCTGCCGACATGAAACTTTACTTAAGCATGCAGTTTTTAACTAAACCTGTCTAGCAGACCTAACTGAAGCTCAATGATCACCAAATTTTCATACTTAATGAAGGAAGGATGTTGAGTATAAATTCCTATACACTGTGAGTGTAACTATGCTATTTATAACTTATGAGATGGCACAGGTCTGCCTGTTTTCTTTTAGTTCCAGTTGGAGTTGCTATACACCGGTTGTTATTCCCCTCTCTCTGTCTCTCCCACTCTCTGTCTCTCGCTCCACCTCTCTACCACCACCATTTTTTGTTTACCCTAGTTTTCCAGATTTCTATCAGTAAACATACCTTTATTTTAAGACCTGATTTTTGTGTGTGCCTCACATGGGAAGTTCCACTGGCACTGTATAATTGACATTTTGCCTTTCAACAGGAACCAGGCGGTTCACAGAGTGACAGTTGCAAGAAGCAGTTCCAGTGTAGAGAGTGTGACAAACGGTTCACGTTGGAGCTAGAAGCCTACTGTCATGTCAGACGCCACACTCGCTCCGTCCACCTTCGTTGTTTCCGCTGTGGGGTGGAGTTCAAAAGCAAAACACGCACGACCAACGTTTACAATTTGGAAGGTTTATACATGGGTTTATGTCTAATTCATTATCTTTTTTTGACAGCGCACTCAGATACCCCAAATAACCAGCAATTGTTCGGGAGAATAATGAGAGGATGTTAAACAGAAATCTTTTAACTGTGCTGACATCAAAACAGGCAGAGAGGACGTTTCGCCCTGCAGTCCGGACTGACGATCTAACAGCGAACGACAAGAAGAAACAAGTCGCGTAAGGCGAAATTACTACATTTAGTCAAGCTGTGGAACTCACAGAATGAAACCGAACGTAGTCCGCCGCTAGTGCAAAAGGCAGTGAAAGTGACGAGCCTGTTTGGCGCGGTAGCGATTGCGCTGTGCTTCATAGCACGCTTTACTGTACCTCTCTTAGTTTTAACTTTCTGAGCGTGTTTTTAATCCAAACATATCATATCTATATGTTTTTGGAATCAGGAACCGACAAGGAATAAGATTAAATAGTTTTTAAAACGATTTCGAAAAAATGTTTTGATCATAATTTTTATATTTTTAATTTTCAGAGCTTGTCTTTAATCCAAATATAACATATGTATATGTTTTTGGAATCAGAAAATGACGAAGAATAAGATGAAATTGTTTTTGGATCGTTTAATAAAAAAATAATTTTAATTACAAGTTTCCGATTTTTATGACCAAACTCACTCATTAGTTTTTAAGCCACCAAGCTGAAATGCAATACCAAACCCCGGCCTTCGTCGAAGATTGCTTTGCCAAAATTTCAATCAATTTAATTGAAAAATGAGGGTGTGACAGTGCCGCCTCAACTTTTACAAAAAGCCAGATATGACGTCATCAAAGGTATTTATCGAAAAAATGAAAAAAACGTCCGGGGATATCATACCCAGGAACTCTCATGTCAAATTTCATAAAGATCGGCCCAGTAGTTTAGTCTGAATCGCTCTACATACACACACAGACAGACAGACACACACACACACACACACACATACACCACGACCCTCATCTCGATTCCCCCCTCTATGTTAAAACATTTAGTCAAAACTTGACTAAATGTAAAAATAGGCAGACTAAGCCGATACCTGCCTGAAGGATGAGAAAAAAAGATAAAGAATGATATAAAAAAAAACGTGTACACACGGCGGGGGCCAGACCGGCCTAACCTTCACCGGATCACGCTTTGGACTACACAGTTTGGATGATGTGGGTCGTGACCAATTTTTTTCCAAGAAGGATTCAACGTAAAAAGTATGGGTCATAGTCGTACACGACCCTCGCATCCGAGTAGGAATAAACGTATTGCCTTCTCTTTGCTAAGTATGGGTCGTACACGACCCATGCCATCTAAATAAGGATAAAATTCCTTACGTTATTCCATATGGGTCGTCCACAACCCACATCATCTGGACTGTACTTTTCAAATTATGGCCTCATTTATTTGTTTGTTTACAAAGAGAATTTTTTCAACAGTTGGGCAACAGGAAGGTCGTGTGGTGATTGGAGATTACACAAAGTCTCAATTTAAAGTTACAACTAGTTTCAGAGATAAGACGATCGATTGTGTTAGGCTCTGGGTCGTCCACAACCCACGAAGCATGGTGAAGGTTAATGGGGGTTAAAGAGGAGGGAGTCTTTTATTGGGGGGTCTTAAAAAGAAGGCAAGTCGTATAGGCATTTGCAGATTGCGTTTTTGTTTGTTTTTGTTTTTATATTTTACAACACTAATTAACTTGAACTTGATTTGAATGCGAACCTGTAGGATTTTTGTTTTGCAGTTCACCTGAACCAACATGACGGTGTGCGACCGTACGTCTGTGAGTTGTGTGCCAAGACGTTCCAGAGCTCCAGGCAGTATTCCCAGCACAAGAAAGAGGTTCACAACTATGTACATGGTGCCCCTCCCTCTCAAGACAGTTCTCTCAGCTGCGAGCAGTGCTCCTTTAAAACACACAGCCAAGTCAGACTCAAGGTCCACCGTAAGGTATGTTGTCGCTCAGTTTTGTGTACGTTACATTTACGTATGGTTTGACAAGGAAGAGGCTGTTTTTTTCTCTCAGGTAGACCAGGAATTAACACGAGACGAGGGTGGTACGTGTGTGTGAGGTGGGGGGGCTGGCTAATACACGCCAGATTTATAGATACAGCATGTTTTGCAGCTCACAGTGCCTACAACCTAGACACCCCCCCCCCCCCCCCCAAATCAAATTCGTAAAATCAAGGCTCCCACGTTAAAATTGAAAAAAAAATCAGATTCAGTAACAAAACATGTTCTGCATGTCGATAGAAAGAACAACCTAATCTGCATCCAAAATAGTCAGTTTTGTTCATATATCTTGTCTAACAATGACATCATGGCATGCTGAATGGTGTAAGGTGTCATTCCTCTTGTGTGCAGAATGTTTGTGAAAAAAAGAAAATAAAGAGACAATCCAGACATCACTGACCCGAATGTGGGGGGGGGGGGGGGGGGGGGGGGGGGGGGGGGAGGGATGTTTTCTGGCTACATTGGAACCCCCCTTTGTGAGACCTCCAGATATCTGAGGAAATAAGGTCTTAAATTTAAAAAGGTGGCGGTGATTTAGTTTCAAGAAGTTGTTAACAACAAATCTGAGAGAACATGGTCTTATAAGGAAGGGTCTGAGTTCGTCCCCACGTTCGGCGAGAGATTTATTTCTCAGAGTCAACTTTGTGTGTAGACTCTCCTCGGTGTCCGAACACCCCCGTGTGTACACGCAAGCACAAGACCAAGTGCGCACGAAAAAGATCCTGTAATCCATGTCAGAGTTCGGTGGGTTATAGAAACACGAAAATACCCAGCATACTTCCTCCGAAAACGGCGTATGGCTGCCTAAATGGCGGGGTAAAAAACGGTCATACACGTAAAATTCCACTCGTGCAAAAAACACGAGTGTACATGGGAGTTTCAGCCCACGAACGCAGAAGAAGAAGAAGAAACAAGTCGCTTAAGGCGAAAATACAACATTTAGTCAAGTAGCTGTCGAACTCACAGAATGAAACTGAACGCAATGCCATTTTTCAGCAAGACCGTATACTCGTAGCATCGTCAGTCCACCGCTCATGGCAAAGGCAGTGAAATTGACAAGAAGAGCGGGGTAGTAGTTGCGCTAAGAAGGATAGCACGCTTTTCTGTACCTCTCTTTGTTTTAACTTTCTGAGCGTGTTTTTAATCCAAACATATCATATCTATATGTTTTTGGAATCAGGAACCGACAAGGAATAAGATGAAAGTGTTTTTAAATTGATTTCGACAATTTAATTTTGATAATAATTTTTATATATTTAATTTTCTGAGCTTGTTTTTAATCCAAATATAACATATTTATATGTTTTTGGAATCAGAAAATGATGGAGAATAAGATGAACGTAAATTTGGATCGTTTTATAAATTTTTATTTTTTTTTACAATTTTCAGATTTTTAATGACCAAAATCATTATTTAATTTTTAAGCCACCAAGCTGAAATGCAATACCGAAGTCCGGGCTTCGTCGAAGATTACTTGACCAAAATTTCAACCAATTTGGTTGAAAAATGAGGGCGTGACAGTGCCGCCTCAACTTTCACGAAAAGCCGGATATGACGTCATCAAAGACATTTATCAAAAAAATGAAAAAAACGTTCGGGGATTTCATACCCAGGAACTCTCATGTCAAATTTCATAAAGATCGGTCCAGTAGTTTAGTCTGAATCGCTCTACACACACACACAGACAGACACACACACAGACACACACACGCACACACACACGCACGCACATACACCACGACCCTCGTCTCGATTCCCCCCTCTACGTTAAAACATTTAGTCAAAACTTGACTAAATGTAAAAAGGAAGGGTCCATCTTAAATTCAGGGGGCACGGCTGTTCCTAGCTTGTGTTTTAGTATGAGTTAAAAATAGCCCAGCAGAGGGGAATAGTTTGGCTACCAACAGTTGCAGCCAGCACACTGTTAAACTCGCTTGCCTGTTATACCCTACTGCTTACGCACTACACTGGGAGATGAACCTGCTCATTGCCTAGCACTGAGCGAGCTACTAGCTGCTGTGTTATCTCTGCTGTGGGGAAAGGATGGGTGCTAAAAATAGCCTGCAGCTAAAGAAGCAGAAATGAATCCCTTTGAAGAGCCGTGCCGGGGGTTCCACTGTACAAGATGTGTTATGCAAAGTGTTTGACACTTAGGTAGGTGATGGGTGTTTGCTTGATACTGGGGACTTGCAAGGTACTTTACGGTGCATGTGTTGGCTGAATTAACCGTCTGGCTGATGGCTCATACTTCTTAGTTATATACAGTACTGAGGGTTTAAAACTGCATTGCTGGTTTGCTTTTTTTTCAGATACACACAACCCAACGAGAGCACATATGCGACGTTTGCGGAACGATACTCAGCTGCCGAGTTAACCTGAAACACCACAAGGAACGAATGCATGATAAACGTGCAGATGAGTACCGCTTCGCCTGCGAGCTGTGCGAGAAACGATACCGTGTAAGCGAAGACCTATGGAAACACCAGAGTGAGCACAAGAAAGGCGACGTGAGGGCTTACCAGTGTCAGTTCTGCCCTAAGGCCTTCAAGACCAAGACCCACCTCAACATTCATGAGAGGATACACACAGGGAAGAAACCATATCAGTGTCAGCTATGTGACGCTGCCTTTGTCCAGAACACAAGCCTTAAATGGCACATGAAGAAGCATGGGGTGGTAAAGTGATGTATATACGCGTATAATTGATACTAGAACATTCATACTAAAGGGTAATACATAATAGTTGACTCTGCGGAGCATAGTCAAACCAGAGACTCGGTGGACAAAAAAATGGTTCACTCAAACCTAAAACACGAAGCCAGTTTGAAAACATGATCACTGATGTAATAGGTATTTCCACTCATTGCTCCATCCTCTATGATCAAGCATGTCCCTGGGGCCCGGTAGCTCAGTGGGTAGAGCACTGGACTTGTGATCCTAGGCTCGCAGGTTCCAATCCCGGCCGGGACGGACTCGGGTCAACTTTATGCGCAGACTCAGAGACGGTGTCCATGTTCCACCCCCGTGTCACCACTGTGGCACTTAAAAGACCTCGGTCATTCTGCCATAAGTGCAGGTGGCTGATCACACCTGAACACGCATACATCTGGGTAGCGTGACTCTGTTGCTGCTAGCTTTCCACTGGGAGGAAGCGACCTGAATTTCTCAGCGATGTGACAATAAAGTAATGAAAATGAAAAATGAAAAGAAAAAAAAAATGTGGCCAAGTTCCAAGTGGAGTTGGTCGACAGTTTCAATTCCATAGAACAAACTCTTTCTTACCTTAGGTGTGTAATGTCTTGCTGTCCAATGTGTGTGTGCAATTCTATACTACGCGTCATAAAACAAACTGGGCAGATGCGTTTGAGTGTTGATCTTTGTGATGTGTCCATTGATTGTAAACCAAGTTTATGACTGGAGAGGCCATTTATTTCCCTACAATATAAAGCAAACAGATTGATGTTACAAAAGGTAGTGTCTATATGAATATCCTCATTATTTTTATTATCATGATACAGTGGAACCTAAAACACAGACACCCCCCAAAATCAAATTCGCAAAAACATCATTTTAAGAGAAGATAATGGAATAGAACTGGCTGTTTTGGAAACAAATTTGATTTTTCCTTTTAATGAACTTAAACGTGAGAACCTGCTTTTGCGAATTTGATTTTGGGGGGTGTCCGTGTTGTAGGTTCCACTGTATAGACAGTAACTGATGTAATCTCAATCTGTTTGTTGAATATGGTAGCGCAGTGAATGGCCTTTCCAGTCATTAACTGGTTTTACAATAAACAGCCTCATCGAAGAGATCTGCCCTTAAACATATCTGCCTTTTTAGGATGGGTAGTTTAGAACTGTCACCGGTTCTCCCAATGAAAAATTATCAATAGTGTATAAGAAAGCATGTGAAACTGGAATGGTTGTGTATGTTTGTCTGCGAGGCGCTGAACAATCAATGTATACCCCCCGCGGGTTAGGGGGAAGAATTTACCCGATGCTCCCCAGCATGTCGTAAGAGGCGACTAACGGATTCTGTTTCTCCTTTTACCCTTGTTAAGTGTTTCTTGTATAGAATATAGTCAATGTTTGTAAAGATTTTAGTCAAGCAGTATGTAAGAAATGTTAAGTCCTTTGTACTGGAAACTTGCATTCTCCCAGTAAGGTAATATATATTGTACTACGTTGCAAGCCCCTGGAGCAAATTTTTGATTAAATTACATATCTTACCCAACTCACATATAGCAATTAACCCTAGTTCAGTGCTGGTAACGCTGTACGCGTCCCCTTGGTAACAAGGAAGGCGCCTCTAAAAAAAGAGTGACATGAGACCCGTAAGGGTGTCTAAGCCAGCCCGGAAACGAGACTGCCTTCCGTATGCGCGCGCATACACCGCCATATGCAATCCATTCCAAAGCTCAGCGCCAGTGAGACTGGTCGCATTTGATGTACGCTCCGGCTGTTTCAGCCGTTTTGACTTAGTCTTTTGACTTTGTTGTTCCTCTTGGTATCTTCTTGCATCTGGACTTCTCTACTGCTGTTGGGGTGAGGTCGTTCTTGTTTATTCTTGATTTTGGCAGCGTTGTTGGTCGCTTTTTGGACTTGCAAAATTTTTTCAAAAATTTTTCGTGAGTCTTTGTTGTGTCATGGCCGACAATGCCAAGAAGAGGTGTACGCCTAAAAGGTAGCTGCTGCGCCCACTTCTTCTAAAGAATCTTCTAGGAAGACTAAACAATCCGTTTCTGGTGATGATACTCTTGCAAAAAATCTTTTGATGTGTTTGTTGATTTGCCCGCTAAGCCGGTAGACAAGACAGCGGCCATTTTGTCGGCTAAGCCGGTTGACAAGACCGCTCACGTGAATAAACCTGCTAAGGGGGATTCTCCCCCTGTGGTGCCGGGGTTGGCATCCGCTGATGTTGCTGCTTTGTTGTTATCTCTTAGTTCGCAGGTGTCTACTTTAGCGGCCGAGATTACTTCGACGAGAGCGGAGCTTCGTTCTCTTCCCTCGGGTGTGGCTGGCGTCTCTTCGCTTGCCAACGTTCGCTCGTCTCCTGCCACTACAGTCACGAGAGCGGAGGTGCATGCCTCTCAGGATGAGGAGATTGTGCCGTGTCCGCTTTTGGGTTCGCATTCCGGCGTTCCGTCTCGTACACAAGGTATGTCTGCTGAGTTAGTAACCGGGTTCTCCGGCCAAAACTCGGCACGTGGTCAGGAGCGAGTAGCCTCAGGCGCATGGCGGCCGGGCGAAAGTTCTTATCTCTCGGCTGACTCAACCCGCTTTGGCGGCCTTTCAGTGGGGAGTAAGAGCCCTGGTACACGTAAGGAAGTTCCACTGCACTCTGCTCAGTCTGGGGACGGGGGCGAGTGTGTGTGGCTTCCGACCCCGCCCTCTGGGCGGGGGGTAGACAGTAAAGCTGGTTCTCTGCTAGACAATGGTGTCAGTACGGGAGTCAGCTTTCGGATTGCATGGTAGTGCAAGACGACTGGTTTACTGTGTGCAAAGCTAGGTGGTGCTTGGATCGACCAGGAGTGTCTTTCTGGGTGTCACCTTCCTGATTGCGATTGCGAGCATGAAGGAGAGGTTAACGAGGGTGCGTCCACGGTGGTGGACGACTCCCAGCTTACTTGCCGTTCAAGTTGTCCAGCGCAGTGACGTGGGCAGCGGAAAACGGCATTTAGGCACTGTGTGCGAAACTAGGTGGTGCTTGGATCGACCAGGAGTGTCTTTCTGGGTGTCACCTTCCTGATTGCGATTGCGAGCATGAAGGAGAGGTTAACGAGGGGGCGTCCACGGTGGTGGACGACTCCCAGCTTACTTGCCGTTCAAGTTGTCCAGCGCAGTGACGTGGGCAGCGGAAAACGGCATTTAGGTATTGTGGAAGTTGGTGATTCTGGGATCGACCGCGAACGGCTTGGCCGGGAGCGTCTTTCCGGGGGTCACCTTCCTGATTGCCATTGCGAGCATGAAGGAAAGGATAACGAGTGCGTCCACGGGGATGGACGACACCCAGCTTAACTTGCCGTTCAAGTTGTCCAGCGCAGTGACGTGGGCGGCGGAAAACGGCATTTAAGTTTTGACCGGAAGGGGTGGTTGAGAACAAAGGGGTAACTTACTCTACCTCTATCTGGTTCCGACTTCTGGAAGTTCGGAGGAACAGGATGTTCTCTTCAGCTTCCTGGATTTGTTGTCCATTGCCCTGGAGTTGGCAATTGGCCGCATGTAGCCGGGTTCTCCGGTGAAAGTGGTGTACGTTCGCAGGAGGAATGTGGCACGCATTTTCGTGGCTGGGCAACGTAAGCTTCCGCCCTGGGGGCAGGAGGTTGTTGGTCTGAGTGATTCTTGGATTGACCATGCAAGTCTCTCTGGGGGTCATCTTCCTAACTTTGTAACCAAGTAGGAAGGAGAGGATTGTGAGGGTGTGTCCACGGTGGTGGATGACACCCAGCTTAACTTGCCGTTTAAGTTGTCCAGCGCAGTGGCCTGGTCAGTGGAAAACGGCATTTAGGTTTTGACAGGAACGGGGGGCAGGTAGCGAACGGAGGGCTGGTTCTTTGTTGGACAGTTAAGTCAAACAGGGAGTCAGCTTCCGGATTGCACGGTTGTGCTTGACGGCTGTTCAGATGAAGGTGCTTACGCATTACTGAAGAGCCCTGATTTTAGGTTCCGTTTCATGTTAGCAAGTGCAGTGGTGCTCGCAGCTGAAATGGTTTGAGGACTACGGGATCGTCCGGTGTGTTTTTATGCTACCTGTGGGTTCTGATGTTTACTAATCCACGGCCGGTTTCGCTTCCGCTTTTGTGGCTGTGGCTTCCGGTACAGGATGGGATAGCCTTCTACCGTTAACACTGGGGTGTTGGTAGTCGGCACCTTTCAGCCTTTGGCTGTCGGTTCCGTCGCTGCGGTTCCTTTGCTGTTATTCAGGCTGTGTCCACTTCCTTTTCCAGTTTTCCCGCTGGAAGGAGACAGGTGGATGGAGTTTTGGTCATGGAGTTTCGGTGTTGAATTTTTTCAAAACTTTTCCGATTTTTGGCAAGTATTGCCTTATCGGGATTGGTGACTGGTTCTCATCATTTCGATGATTGTTATGATGCTTTTGAACGAGGGGAGGCTTATACTTCAGCTGTGTCGCTGTTCGCGGCATTTTGAAGTTGATTTGAGCCTTCTGAGGAGAATCTTTGAGTGTTAAGTTCTTAGATCCTCTGGCGGGGTTTTTTGTACTTGTGGAGTTTTCACAAGCGAGTCTTCTTTGTCACCACTACCTGTGTAGACAACGTTCGGCTTTATACCTGCGGCGGCGTTGCTTTAGCTTGTGTCTTACGCTTAAGAGCGTGTCACTCGCGGAGCGCTTTCTGTAGGCTTCGGTTAACTCCAAACTTAAGAACTTAGGTTCTCTGTTTTTGTTCTACGGAACCGCCCTCGGGTTTGGCTAAAAATCCATCTGGATTTGGATAGCTAGGAGAAAGTGTCTGTAAGATCAAGATCTCCTAGCTCGGGGAGTTTGTGGCTTCGGGTTTTTATGATGGGCTCGTTTGAACAAAACGCGCTTTTACTCTCGCCTGGGTGGTTACGTTCTAACTGGATATCTTTGTGGTCTGACAGGACGCAGATACAAAGGAGTTAACTTTGCCGGTTTTTTACCTGAGGGTAGGCCTCTGCCTTTAAAGTTTTGTTCTTTTGGCTAGGCTTTAATCTCTTTCTTGTTTGAAAGGTCTCTTTTTGAGACCCCTTCTATGCACGCGGGCTTTTATCTATCAAAGAGACGCTCACGGTAAAAGGGAAGCGCAAGGCAGGCCTTGGCTGTCGTTTGTTTCCAAACGAAAAGCTTCAGGCTGGCTGTTATCTACTTTAGCTTTTGGCTCTATACCCTCGCTTTCACAGGATCTTTCTCATAGATCGTTTTGGCGACCTGTTGGTCGCACAGTACGGGTCTTTGCTATCTTGGTTCCAGACCTCTTAAGGCTGGCAAGAAGGCGTCTTTGCTTTCTCACATTCCAGTTACACGGATGTCTTCTGTAAGGATATCCTTGGGATACTTAGGGGCTTCCGCCTCAACTCTGGATTTGATTCAGAGTCTTTATAGGGGTTTTGGGCGTGTTTGTTCGCTTGTCACTTAGACTGGCTTGGTTCGAAGCGCTTATTTCTTACGGAATGAACTCCTCTTCTCTACGTGTAATGCAGGTGGCGATCCACCTATTCTGGGTTTCCGTTTTTCTTTCATGTCTTATTTTTAAGACTTTATGTAATTTCTGTCACTTTGGTACGGCTTGGTGCAGCGTTGCTTTAACCCGTTTCAAGGCTAGCCTGGCGGATCTACACGGAAAACGGCCAAGCTTACTCTAGTAGCTTCTGTGAGAAGTGGGAGTAAGCATACTTTCTGGCTATTTTGAATATGGACATCTTTTTCAAGAAAGACTGATCTATGGCTTTTGGGTTGCTTCGAAATTTTCTGGCATTTAAGCAAAAATGGAAAACAAGCTTCGAGTTGCATTTTCAATTCATGAAGCAAGGGTGTGGCTCCTTTAGAGTCACGTTTAGTCAATTAAAACTTTTCGGGTTTCGAAGTTTTTTCCGACTTGCACGGATCTTGTTAGATCATTGAATCAAAGGTTACTTGCCTTATCTTTCATCTCCATCGTGATTCTACCTTGGCTTTTATGCGGAAAACGGGGAAAACCAGCTTCCAATTGTATTTTCAATTCAGGAAGCAAGATTTTGGCTCCTGTAGAGTCAGGTTTGGCTCTTTTAATATTTCGATTTTCGAAAAATTTTCTGACTTTCACGGACCTTGTTAGATCGTTGAATTAAAGGCCATTTGCCTTATCTTTCGTCTCCGTCTTGATTTAACCTTGAACGGTTGGAAATGACGTTAAACACTGTTTTAGGGTGGGTACAGGTCTATCTACTCTGGTAGGGGTATGACTTTTTGAAGTCAACCTTACCTAGATGGACTGCGACACTGGACTCTTGCTCCTGGGGAGCTTGATGTGGTTATTTGTCCCGTGAGGACTCTCAGAAGGTACCTGTCACGGACTCGGCATTGGGTCAGAAAATCTGAAGCTTTTATGATATCACTTAGCACAGCAAGGTGTAGGGATATTGCGAAAGTTTATTTAACCAAGTGAGTCTCCACTTTGATCAGACAGGTGCTTACCTGGTGATTAACACACTCTGGAGATGTTAGGGCAGTTTTGCCTCTCACCGTATGAGGCAAGGCCTTGGGCCTCCTCTTTGACAGTCCTCTGGTCGGGCCGTTTGGCTGAAGTACTGGAGTCGGCTTACGGGCGGTCTGAGGAGGTTTTTATTAACCTCTCCCTCAGAGACGTCTTGGGACAGGACGGCAGTTCCGCGTTACCGGTTATGGTAGCCTTGGAACAGGTTCTAATTTCATGATTTCTCTATATACCCGCCACCTATAGTAGCAATCTGCTATATGTGAGTTGGGTAAGATATGTAATTTAATCAAAAATTTTAGTAATAAATTTTCATTTGATTAATATACTTACCCAACTCACATCGTTTATTCCCTCCCGCCTCCCCGCTGTGGTGGGTGTTTGGGTCTAAAAAAGGAGTGAGTTGGGCTTCGCTTTAGAATGAATTGCATATGGCGGTGTATGCGCGCGCATACGGAAGGCAGTCTCGTTTCCGGGCTGGCTTAGACACCCTTACGGGTCTCATGTCACTCTTTTTTTAGAGGCGCCTTCCTTGTTACCAAGGGGACGCGTACAGCGTTACCAGCACTGAACTAGGGTTAATTGCTATATGTGAGTTGGGTAAGTATATTAATCAAATGAAAATTTATTACTAAAATTTTTGATTAGTGCTTTTGTGAACAAGAAACAATTGACAAGTGGCTCTATCCCATCTCCCCCCTTTCCCCGTCGCGATATAACCTACGTGGTTGAAAACAACGTTAAACACCAAATAAAGAAAAGAAAGAAAGTTTGCCAACTGATATTCTTCAAGGTTGCCTTTCACGCTGTAACTAACCACCGAGTGATGAAGCCTTCATTTTTCCGACGACTGACCTCATACAAAGGGTCAATAACAACTTTCAACAGATTACGAGTGACTGTAAAAGTTTGTAATTACGCAGCGCTGCACACGCCCCTTGTTAGTCCTGCATGGAGGACAGACCATCATAACTCAGGGCCATGGTAATCAGTGGTGCGTGCAAATCATGTGGCCTGTGTCACCTTTTGCTTGAACAATTAAAAGACCGCCTTTCGAGAAAGTTAGGGGGATGTAGAAGGGGAATGGGAGTTTGAAAAACAACTCAATTGCTTGTGTATGAATTCTGTGATTGTGTGCTCACCAACTGAGTGAATGAATTATCATGAATAAACATTTGAACACTTTTCTTGACTTGAGTTTGTGAGCTGTTGTTTTTCAAAATGTTCTGTCTTAATTCAGCCTCATTTTAAATTGTTGAGCAGTGGTGACTTTAACAACAACAAAAACTGAAACTATGACGCTAGAAGATTAAGATAAAGTAATAGAGAGAAAAAACAAAGGTGAAGTGATCAGAATCGCAAAAAGTCTGGAAGAGGATAAAATCGTACATTTAATAAAAAGACCAACAGAACTCTACCCTCAAACTCCCAATAAAGCCCTCCTTTTTACTGCCGATTTTTCTGGACATTTTCAAGGTTGTTAGTGGGAGGTTTCACTGTTAGTGGGAGGTAGATTGAAAAGAAATGTATCAAAGCAACTTGTATTAAGTGCTCAACAAGAAGAAAGATTAATTTGGACAAAAATAAGTGTTTCAGATTCCCAGACTGACCCTTTTTTCTTTCTCCTGACCCGAGAACTGTTTTTGATCCTCTTAAAAAAAATGTACTTAAAAAAGAATCGATTTTGTAGACTTGACAAGGAAAGTGTCTCATCTCTGACATCCAGGTAATAGAGCTCGCACAATTTCCAGCAAATTAAAAGCCACATGCAACTTTGTAAATAGAAAACCAAACTTCAATAAAAATCATTCTAAAAAGAATTGTTTATAGGAGGCGACCTGCAGAACCTAATTTTTCTTAGGAAACAGAATTTTATTTTTTGCAAGAGTAAAAATGTGAATTGACATAAAAGGTAAAGGACAACAACCACAAAGAAAGAAACACATAAACAAGAACAAGAAAAAACAAACATTCAAAACAAAATAAAACAACGTCTGTAAAAAATACACGACAGAAGCAAAGAACCTCTCAGCAAAGCAATATCTCAAATCCAGTGTGAAGTCCACAACAGGATCCAACAATCCAAGTGCAAGTAATCTCCCTTCGTTCTACTTCCGTTTGAAAGGAAATTTATGAACAATTTGTTTGAAAATAAGACGACTTGCTTTCTGTGGATGCTACAGATTCCACTGATTCTTTGCAATCTGTTGGACTTCATTCACACATCGCAATGGAGTTTTATGTTGATACGGCCTGGAAAAGAGGCCGGAGAATTGTGGATGTCTTTCACCTGGCGAACCAAATGGACTGCACACAGTGCAAGGGGTTGTTGGACTTGAGACGAACCCGAAGAGAGACACGAGTAGGACTGGCCAGTGTTCTCGACATTTTGTGTTCTTGTGGTAACGTGAATAGGATCCACACCGACAGGAGGGTCAAAAATGAGGACGAAATAGATGATTACCTCGTCAATACGCTCATATTAAGCAGCAAGAGTAACTGTAAGTATTCCTAGTCCTGTGTCACTATAAGATATTACGGAGTGCCTCGGGAACCGACTAGTCAACAGTAGCTCTCAAAATAAACATACCTTTTTCGGGGGTGTCACTAAAACTCGAAAAGACGCGAAAAGACACGAAAAGACAGCAAATAGATACGAAAAGACGCACAAATACACGAAAACACACCTTTGACCCTTTCACCATTGACACACACAGTGCATTCACACCTTCTTGTAACAATCACCTCCTCACTTTTCTTTTCTTTATTTGGTGTTTAACGTCGTTTTCAACCATTCAAGGTTATATCGCGACGGGGAAAGGGGAGAGCCACTTGTCAATTGTTTCTTGTTCACAAAAGCACCAATCAAAAATTTGCTCCAGGGGCTTGCAACGGAATTCGCTATCTCTTAAATGAGGCTTTGATCTAAGCGCATCAAACATTCCCACACGAACGTGTTATCAGCGGCTACCCCGGGTAACTCATAAAAGTTACGCAACTGACCACACGCCAGCTGAGCTGGTATTCTATCCATCCGATCCGACAAAGGAATTAACATCTACTTGACAAAACGCCGATTCCCTCAACATACCCAGTCAAGCTGGCGGCACATTACATTACGACCACCTGGGGCCCAAGCGATCCGTTTATGGCGAGCTTTTCACAAATGACCGCCCACTTCAAACAGATAAGGACTTCCTTCACCCAAAGGAGACTGTTAATTGTGTGCAGCTGGCTGGACACGGCTAGCGAATACCAACACTGTTAGTTAACAGATAATGGCATTACAAAAAAAATAAAAGCGATCGGCAACATAAACTACAAACACTAGACTGGACAATGACAAAAAATTCTACTCTATAATTGGTGACTGGTCACCCTGTCACATACATAAAAGGGTGCAAGTCAGATGATAAACCAGCGTACCCCCAATTCCTCTCTCTAATTAATGGACAGTCACACACAATTAGTGAATTACACACACACACACACACACACACACACACACACACATGTATGCGAGAGAGAGAGAGAGGAAGAGAGAGAGAGAGAGAGAGAGAGAGTGTGCATGTTTTGATGATTGTTCATATTAAATCACCAATCTCGACTAAAAACAGTTACATGTACCAGGACTTTTCGTGTCTTTTCGAGTTTTAGTGAGACCGCTTTTTCGGCTCCTACAGATAGTTAAGGCCCGACTGCTCGCTGGATTTTTTGCTAACATCTTATTTTGTTTTGTTTTACATTTGGTTTGTGACTTAAGCTCTATTTATTTTCTCCCTAATAATGATAGTTTTTTTTAAATATATGTATATCAGTTTTTCGTCTCTCACTACATGTATAAATTTCCGAATAATAAGCCACTCCCTCACACAAATTACCTCCCTTGTCAACTTGAGAAGCGTACTTCCAAACAGGCAGAAAAGGAAAACTGTCTAGCAGACTATAATAAACATAAGACTTATTAAGAGCATTCAATCACATATTCTTACCTCAACTCACATAAATGGCATTAACTTCAGTTCATTGCTAAGATATTGAAGTAGTACTCGACCCTGGTAAGGGGGGAAGTAACTCCCTAAGAAAAACAATCCGTAGTCAAGGACGGGAGTCACCTCCCCTACCGGTAACCCGCACATGCGCGGTCCTGCTACCGGCCGTCATTTCCACCCACTTCAACACTACTGCACAGACGTGTTGTTGTACTCCGGCATATTTTTTGCCTTGGCCTTTCGTGGAAGGCCATTTGACCCTGGTCTTTGCGTTGCTATCTTTAGGTAAGATCGTTTCACTATCTCTCGCTGCGTTCGTTCGAGTATTTTCGTTCGTTTGAGTATTTTCGCTGTTGTAATTCATCTCCACGTGCGCGTGTTCGATATTGCAAATGGCGGACAAAAACTCAAAAAGCAAGGGCAAACTTGTTTCCCTACTCTCTTCACCGGGAAAAGAGAAGGATAAAGACAAGTCTAAGTCTAAATCAAAGACGCGTGCCTCTGTGTCTTCTTCACAGCCTACTTCTTTAATTCTGGTTACGGACCCGGTGACTAAGAAGACAGAACGGGTGTCGCTCGACTCTACGTCACCGTCACCGGTTTTCCCTACGCGGGAACGTTCTACTTCTCCTCTCTCGCGCTCGCAGACGCCACGGTCTAGCGAGTCCGTGTCGCGGGAAGAAATTCTGGCTATGTTTGCAACTCTGAAACATGACCTAGTTGCCTTACATTCGGCGGAAAGGCCTGTCGCTCCCCTCCCGCCTGGCGTGGGGGGGGTGGCTTCTCTTTCTAGGCTGCGGCCGTCCGCGACGATCACGTCGGCTGATCTCGGGCCGGATTTTTCTGGTTTGGTTGCGGATTCCCCTGCCTTTTCAGGGGGGTTCGCGGCCTTAGCGCCGCCCGGGTCCAGCGCTTCGGCGTTGGGCGGCGTTTGTGGGAGTCCCCATCTTTTTGGGGGCTCACACTTGCCTGCGGGCCCGGGTTACGCTCTTGCGTCACCGGGTTCGCAGACGGCTCCTCCCCGGCAGTACACCGTCCATCACGTGGCGGGTGCGCTAGGGAGCGGCGTAGCGCGCCAGCCTGCCCCCCTGGGATCAGTTTCGGCTGTCCCGGCCTCTGGGGGGCAGGCAGCAGCGTCTTGTTTGCCCAGCTCTGGCCTACAAGATTCTGTCGGCGGTCATCGACCTGTAGCTCTTGGTTCGGCTGCCGCCGTTCCTGGTTGGAGTTCGCAGGGGGTAGGCTCCTCTGGTTGCCCCTCGGGGCTTCCGGTCGGGCCTGCCCGCGGATTGTCGTCCTCGACTTCCGGTTGTGCTGTGGCAGGCACTTCCGGTGGAGGACAGCGGGCTAGTGGTTCCGGTGGCAGTGTCCCTGCTATCCCGTCCCTGGTTACGCATCGACTTCCGGCCCCGACTTCCGGTTCCGCCGCGGCGGTTCCGGTTGTCGGCGGTGCTGTTGGTGGACAGTTTGCGGCGCTTCCGTCTATTGTTCAACCGACTCTAGCCACTTCCGCTTCCGTGGACGGGTGGGTTTCCGGTTTACCGGACCCTCCTTCTGATGGAGATCAGGAAGGTTTTGGAGAGGAACAGGAAGGGGATGAGGATTGCTCTGAATCTGTTACCCCCTTACGGATTCCCAATAAACTGGGCCCTACTCTGGAGTTGGCTGCGGAGATAACCTCACGGTACTTCCCTGAGGGTGTCTCCGCCGATTCTACTGTGGTCGCACCCCCTCCTTCTGCTTTGGCAGATTTTGCGGGCGCGGGGGACACGAAGGCGAAGTTCCGGTTCATGGAATCTCCTTCCGTCCCTTTTGTGATGGCTCAGGTGTTGGCGGACGCTAACACACCCTACCCTCTCTTGGCTGCTCATGGAGAAGCCCCCCCGTCTGCTCAGCCTTGGTTAGCCTCGGCTCAGGCAGGCGGCGGCCTCCCAGCTAATTCAAGAAGATCGCGGCTGCCTAGCAGGCCACATTCTCTTCTCTCCTCGTTTTCGCTGCCCACAGCTCCACTTCCGGTGACTCCGGAACTGGCTCGCTTACGGCAGGACGGTTATAGCCGAGATAGGACTGCCGTGTGTACGGAACAGAGTCTACTCGGGCTGGAGGAGAGCGGGCGTTCTTCCCTCGAACTGACCTCCTTGGCGGAAACGCTCATCCGGTCTCTCACGAGAGCCATCGCTTCGTCCATCGAACCTTTTAGGTTCCGTGACGATGCCATTGAGGCTGATGCTGCCATGCTCTTGGCGGCCCTCGCGAAGGTCACTGACAGTCAGATGACTCTTGCTGCTCGGCTCTACTCTCAGGTTGTGTTTTGGAGGCGCGAGGCTTTTCTTAACGGCTCACGCCTGACGGATAAGGCCACCATAGACTCTTTGAGAGTCTCTCCCTTCTCAGAGGGTGCGTTGCTGGGATCACGCTCTTTGGATGCCCTCCGGCAGCAAACGGAGGAGGCTCGTGACCATCATGTGGTGCAACTGACGGAACTCGCTCTTAAGCAGCACGGTAACAAACCACGGAGTTCTGCACCAGCTGCGGGCAAGTCCTCGGGGCAGAAGTCGTCTCAGGCAGGTAGGGGTGGTTCACGTTCCCGCCCTTACCAGCGTAAACCTTCCTTTGGGAAGCGGGGGTCTGGGCGCAAGCCCAACCCCCAATGAGACCCCCCCGATCCAGTCACCCCCCCAGCCTCTACCCTTTTGGTAGCAGGCGGCCTCTCCCGGGCCCTTCCAGCTTGGCTGTCTCGGACAAGCAGCCTATGGATCATGGGGGTGATTCGATTGGGGTTCCGCCTTCCTTGGCAGGAAGGCAAGGCCCCTTTGTCCAGAGCGCCGGCCAACTTCCGGTTTCCGGCCAGCCCCGACGCTCGGGAGGCAATTCAGGCAGAAATCCTTCTCTTGCTGCAGAAGCAGGCTATAGAGGAGGTTCTCGACCACTCCTCCTTGGGTTTTTACGGAAGAATCTTCGTTGTCCCCAAGGCTTCCGGGGGGTGGCGGCCAGTCTTGGACCTCTCTCCACTGAACCGCTTTTTGCGCAAAATTCGGTTCACCATGGAAACGCCGGCGACCGTCAGGGAGGCGCTTCGCCCGGGCGACTGGGTGACGTCCGTCGACCTGACGGACGCCTACTTCCACATCCTCATGCACGAGGCGGACCGGAAGTGGTTGCGTTTTCTGTGGGGGGACCGAATCTTCCAGTTTCGGGCCCTACCCTTCGGGCTGTCACTTGCTCCCTGGGCGTTCACCATGGTGGTGCGCCAGCTTTGTGCCCTTGTTCGGCAGCACGGGGTTCGGCTCAGGGCATACTTGGACGACTGGCTGATCCTTCATCAGCGGGAAGCGCTCTGCCTTCAGCATACCCAGTTTGTCCTTGCCCAGGCTCAGGATCTCGGCTTCCAAGTCAACCACACCAAGTCCGAGTTGACTCCGTCGCAGACCTTTACTTACCTTGGCATGGTTTTCGATTCACGGGAGTGGACAGTCCGTCCCACTCAACGCCGGGTGGACAAACTGCAAGCTCTCCTGTCTTCCCTTTTAGGGCTTCAGTCAGCTCCAGCCCGGACGCTTGCGTCTGTACAGGGCCAGATGGAGTCCATGTCGTCCCTTATTCCGCTAGGCAGATCCCACAAGCGCCCGTTTCAGGCGGCTCTCAGTTCAGTCTGGAATCCGACTTCACAAGGCTGGGACGTTTTAGTTCCTCTCGGGGTCTGGTTTCAGCAGACCACGCTTCAGTGGATGAACACCCCTTGGCTTCTGCAGGGAGTGCCCATAGCGCTTCCTCCTCCCTCCACGCATCTCTTTTCGGACGCGTCTCAGAAGGGTTGGGGGGCTCACGTAGACACACACACGACGTCCGGTCGGTGGTCACAAGAGCAGCGGCTTTGGCACATCAATCGCCTCGAGCTCGAGGCGGTCTTTTTGGGGCTTCAGCATTTTCTCTCCGCCCTCCAGGGCACCCATGTGTTGATTCATACCGACAACACGACAGTCGCTGCCTACCTCAACAAACAGGGCGGTTCCCGATCTCAACTGTTGTCCAGCCGAGCATGCGAGATCCTTTCTTGGTGCGCTCGCCATCAGATTCTGGTCTCGGCTCGCTACCTGCCCGGCTGCCTGAACGTCCTGGCCGACGCCCTCAGCCGGTCCTCTCAGATCCTCCACACAGAGTGGACCATCACACATCAGGCGCTCCTCCGCCTTTGGGCGCAGGTGGAGCGACCGATGGTCGACCTCTTCGCCACGAGGTTCTCGCGTCGCCTTCCGATCTTTGTTTCCCCGTTTCCGGACCCGGAAGCGTGGAAGATCGACGCGATGACGATAAGCTGGACAGGGCTAGTGGCTTACGCCTTCCCTCCCACTCCACTCATCGGAAGGGTCCTGCGAAAAGCCGACTTAGAGCGGCCTCGTCTTCTTCTCGTGGCACCGCGCTGGCCCAGTCAGCATTGGTTCCCGGACCTCCTGCGGCTCGCCAGCGGCCCGCCAATTCCGCTCAGCCTTCGGCGAGGGGAGCTTCTACAGCCCAGGACGGGCATTCTTCACGATCGCCCCGAGTTCCTGGATCTTCACGCCTGGCGACTGTTCGGCGATCACTGAAGCGCTCAGGCGCCTCAGATCTTACTTTGGACTTAGTCCAGAAGGCTCACAGGCGTTCCACCTCCTCTGTTTATTCGTCGCACTGGCTGGCTTGGACTCGATGGTGTGCGGCCAACAATGTTGTCCCGGTTGCCCCGCGATCAATGCAGGTCGCAAACCACTTGGCATGGCTCTCCGCTCAGGGACGCGCCGCGTCCACTTTGCGCGTTCGCCGCTCAGCCATCTCGGTTACTCTTAAGCAGCTTGGTCGCTCCATCTCCCTCGGGGGAGTCATCGCGAGTGTGCTAAAGGGCGCGGCCCTCAGTTCTGCAACGGAGAGAACTTCTGTTCCGGCTTGGGACGTTCTACTAGTACTCGAATTTCTCCGTTCTAGTGCTTTCGAACCTTTACAAGACGCTAGTCTTTCTGACCTTACGCGCAAAACTCTCATGCTCATACTGCTCGCTTCCGCGCGAAGGGGCAGCGAGATCCACGGCCTCTCGGGTTTAGACCGTGATATCACTTTTGAAAGAGACGGCTCGGTTTCACTGCGTTTCCGTCCCGATTTTCTCGCCAAAAATCAAAAACCTGACCAACTTTCACCGATCATTTCCATTCGGCCTCTCCGGGACATTTTAGCCCCCGGCGACCCGGATCTTTCTAACTGTCCGGTACGCGCGCTTAAGGCTTACTTGTTGCGTACCGCTCCTATTCGAGCATCAGCTCAGAAGTTGTTGTTTATTTCGATTAATACAGCCCGAAATAAAGACATTGCAAAAACCACGCTTACCAGATGGTCTTCCACACTTATAAGGCATGCCTATCAGTGGTGGCAGACACAAGGGGGGGGGCAGTCAGTCCTTCCTCTTCGATCACCTCGGACTCACGAGGCTCGAGCGTGGGCAACTTCCTTAGCTGTCCTCAAGTCTGGTAGGATGTCAGACGTCCTCAAAGCTGCATACTGGACGTCTCAAGATGTCTTCCTCAGCTACTACCTCCGGGACATTGCCAGCACTCACCCGGACGGTACCAACTGCCTCCCAGCCATGGTTGCCGCAGGCCAGATACTTCCAAGAGTTTAATGTGAGTATCCCACCGCCTTTATGTGCAATCTGCCATTTATGTGAGTTGAGGTAAGAATATGTGATTGAATCGAAAATTTCAAAACTAAATTTTCATTTAATTAATATACTTACTCAACTCACATCGTTTATACCCTCCCATCCATCCCCGCTAACATTATATGTGTTACAGGTGTGTGTTTCCGTGGGGGAATGACGGCCGGTAGCAGGACCGCGCATGTGCGGGTTACCGGTAGGGGAGGTGACTCCCGTCCTTGACTACGGATTGTTTTTCTTAGGGAGTTACTTCCCCCCTTACCAGGGTCGAGTACTACTTCAATATCTTAGCAATGAACTGAAGTTAATGCCATTTATGTGAGTTGAGTAAGTATATTAATTAAATGAAAATTTAGTTTTGAAATTTTCGAATCTGGCTGTGATAGAAGCAATGAAATCTGTTTTTAAGGACCTGACTTCCAGTGCCACAGAACTTCATCAGAGATGATTAGAAGGCATACACACTCAAAACCCCAATGAATCAGTCAATCATCTTTGTCCCAAAATGAAACTTGAAAGCACGTACAGGTATGGGATTCACAGTCACACAGGCACATAAGTAGGCCCAGGAGAGCTTACATGAACCAAGGACTGCCAGAAGACAAGGGAGACTCGGGGGGGGGGGGGGGGGGGGGGATGAAACTGAAGATAAAATAGATTTTCCCTGTCAATTTTCAGTATCAAGCCAGGGCTGAATTAAAATTGTGAGATAGGCGGGTTTCGTAATGAAAAAGCATTTGAAAAGTTGTGGAAAATCAACACTTTATTTTGTTTTTCACTTGATAATTTCAAAAGTACTATTATTAATGATATTGACCTGAAATATTCCACAGTTGTTGAAAATACGCAGGGATGGATCCGGAACCAGAGTCAATGGAGTAGACTAAAGAAAAACAGATTTTAATATGAATGTTTTATTTTTTAAAAAAAACATTTAAAAAAAAGTTTTTGCATAACGATGTGAATACATTCTTTTGGCACCCCTGTTGTTAGTCCTTCAGACAATGAATCACGTAGGTTGCAAGTTCGAGCCCTGATATTGCTGCTTTTCTAAGTTTCTTTCTTATTTGTTTCTTGGGGCGGGGATGTAGCTCAGTCGGTAGCGCGCTGGATTTGTATCCAGTTGGCCGCTGTCAGCGTGAGTTCGTCCCCACGTTCGGCGAGAGATTTATTTCTCAGAGTCAACTTTGTGTGCAGACTCTCCTCGGTGTCCGAACACCCCCGTGTGTACACGCAAGCACAAGACCAAGTGCGCACGAAAAAGATCCTGTAATCCATGTCAGAGTTCGGTGGGTTATAGAAACACGAAAATACCCAGCATGCTTCCTCCGAAAGCGGCGTATGGCTGCCTAAATGGCGGAGTAAAAACGGTCATACACGTAAAATTCCACTCGTGCAAACCACGAGTGCATGTGGGAGTTTCAGCCCACGAACGCAGAAGAAAAAGAAGATTTGTTTCTTAAATCTTTTAACCTTATTTTGTTTTCCTCTTTATTCTCCTTTCTTTTATTGACACAGTAGCAAATTTACCCTTTCACTTTTTACACCCCCGGTATAGCGGTGTGTATAGGTTTCGCTCGATGTGTTTGTGTGTTTGTGTGTTTGTGTTCGCATATAGATCTCAAGAATGAACGGACCGATCGTCACCAAACTTGGTGAACAGGTTCTATACATTCCTGAGACGGTCCTTACAAAAATTGGGACCAGTCAAACACACGGTTAGGGAGTTATTGGTGGATTAAGATTCTACAAGGACTTATAGAGTGACATATTAATGGTCAAAGGGAAATAACCTTCTCAGTTGGTGGCAGTGAGAATGGTTATTTCCCTTTGACCAACGGGGGTGTTTTTCCTACCTCGAAGGAATTTCTTGTTTTTAGTGTTTTTGATCTCTTTTTGAAAAGGTCAAACTTTAAAAGCATAAATAAATTTAAGTTAACCTGTTTTTCAATTATGCATTCTGGTAAGGCACAAGACAACTTTCCTCTTTCTGTGTGATATAAATAACTGAAGCAAAACAACAGTATAGATAGATCTATAATTTATGTATCTGGTCCTCTTTTTCAGACATGTTGAAGATAGCCCAAGCAGACCTTCAGAGTTTCCTGGACATATTCTGCATTCCTGTCACCCTGCCATTCAATGCCGTCACCGACAGCTCAACGCCTAGTCCTGCTGCTGCCAGCGTGACACCCAGTGACATATCAGACCGGCAGACAGTAACTGCTACACCAGGTGACACCCAGTCAGGTGTTTTCAGCAGCAATCCAAGACACCTGCACTCAGATGACAAGCAAATGTCACCCTCAGAAAGAATGGAAAACGTAGTTGAAAGTAGTGAACATGAAATGTCAGAGAGAGGAGAAAGCTTAGTGTCTGTGAACACTGAGAGCAGCCGTGAACTTACTTTGACCTCCCAGTCAGAAACAAGTAATGACTTTCCTGAAGAATATTTGCAGCTGCTAAAACCTGAGCTGTTGCATCTTGAAGAAAATAACAGTTTCAGGCGAGGTTCTCAACTTGCTACTGAACTTTGTGAGAATGCAGAGGGTGTGAAACTGAAAGTAGACCAGCATGGGGAATGCCCTGTCAAGAATTTACCAACATTAGCTTTTAAAAGCAGTGTTCCCCTTGTGGGTAATGAAAGAGATAGCCACCCAGCGATTAAGAGTGAGGACACTCATTGTAATGGTGATGTGACAAAATCTGTCAGTGACATGATGACTTCTGACAGTGACCGGGACGAACATATCTCTGTCAGTATCAGTGACGTACCTGTCGCTGTTGGTGCCTGTGAAAAGATGGTACCTGCACAGCCCGTTGTCAGAAAAAAGTACAATGAAAGGAACAAGTCTGGGAGCAAGCTGAATTATTTGACAAAACGTTACGCACAGGATGTGCCCCTGGAAGACATGATCGGGACTTGTCCAGTGGCTGAAGCAATTGATGTGAGTGACGGTGGAAACCCTGTTTAAGACAACCTACCCTCCAATCCCCTACTACCCTCTCCCCCCCCCCCCCCCCCACCCAGCCTTATTTTAGACTCCCTCCCTTTTACTTGTCCTTTTATGACCCTGTTTTTTCTTCAGATTTTGTGTTCAATACCTCTGTAATTAAATATTAACCCCCCCCCCCCCCACCCCTGCCATTTTAAGACAACCCCCTTTTGAACTAATACCTGATTTTCACAGATTTTTGTGGAAGTCTTCAAAGGGGGGTCTATTTTACAGTTCAACGACAAGTCCACCTTGTGCAGTGAAATATTCTTGTCACAGGTTTCCCATAGACGCTTCACCAAGAGGGGTCCTGAGACCCCGAACGTAAATGTATAGGGGGTCCTTGGAGGGTCCAAAGACCTGGAAGTATAATTCTTCAGTCTTGGTTTCGAAAGACACATCCCTGACTAAAACATGATCTTTGGAGCGCTCATTTCAATATAATGCCAACTTTTGGAAGTTCACATTGAGCCCTTCACAAACATGTTACAGGGTTTAGCCTGGGAGAAAAAGGCAATGGGACATTTGTCCCCCTCTACCTAAATTCTGATGGGACATGGTCGAAGGCAAGTAGCGCTTTGACCAAAGATGCAAAATGGTGCAATATTATATGGTTCCATCTGAGAATTAGCCGCTATATTGTGTTATCTCTGTATGTGTGTGTGTGTGTGTGTGTGTGTGTGTGTGTGTGTGTGTGTGTGTGTGTGTGTGTGTGTGTGTGTGTGTGATCCAATGTAAAGTGTGCATTTGGTGGCGCAGTGGTACATTATCTCAATGCGCCCTTTGACGCACTGAAGGGAATTGTGATGGGACATTTTCAGATTTAATGCGCCAATGGCGCAGGGCGCACTAGTAAATGAAACCCTGATGTTATGTTCATATCTGTTAGATTACCTTTGTAAATCTAGGTCTGCATACGATCTGCATTCAACGAAGGCGTCAGTTGTTTAAGCATTTGCATTTTGTTTTGTTTGTTGTTGTTGTGGAAACCCTCATTTATGTATATATCACCAGCACCATTTTTAAGACCACAAGTTTTCCAGATGTCTGAATGACAGCTGTAAGTTGAACTCAATTTATATTTAGGTCTTAAATGGGAGGTTCCATTGTATAATTTGAACTCTGCATTGGCCTTTCAACAGGAACCAGGCGGTTCACAGAGTGACGGTTCCAAGAAGCGGTTCGACTTCGAGTGCAGAGTGTGTGATGAACTGTTCACGTCCGAGCTAGAAGCCTACTGTCACGTCAGTCGCCACACTGGCTCCCACTACCTTCGTTGTTTTCGCTGTGGGATGGAGTTCAAAGGCAAAGACCGCACAAGTAACACCAATAATTTGGAAGGTAGTACTTGGTTTAAACCTGTGAAAAAAAGCAAAATTCAATAAAAACTTTTTTTTATCAAAGCAGCAAATAAAAATCTTGTCTTTTAATATTATGAATTACCTTTTTTTTTTAATTGATCTGCCACATATTGTTTCTCACCCTAAAGGGGGCGCAACTCTTCCACAATGCTTGATAATCCTGACACAGTTATTTAAAAAAACCCACATGTCTATTGAATTTGTAAAGCCGAGCAGTCGTAGCTTTACATTTAACTCTAAGTCTGTGTCTGTGTCTTACTTAGATGTTATTTAGGTTTGAAAGGCATTTGTCAGGATGACTGGCACGGTTGGCCTAGTGGCAAGGCGTCCGCCCCGTGATCGGGAGGTCGTGGGTTCGAACCCCGGCCGGGTCATACCTAAGACTTTAAAATTGGCAATCTAGTGGCTGCTCTGCCTGGCATTATGGGGTTAGTGCTAGGACTGGTTGGTCCGGTGTCAGAATAATGTGACTGGGTGAGACATGAAGCCTGTGCTGCGACTTCTGTCTTGTGTGTGGCGCACGTTATATGTCAAAGCAGCACCGCCCTGATATGGCCCTTTGTGGTCGGCTGGACGTTAAGCAAACAAACAAACAAACAAATTTGTCAGGATGGCAATTGATTACTCAACAAGACAGACAGACAAACACAGGGTTCGTACAGAGTCCTTGAACCCTGGAAAACTCCTTGAAAATTGGAAAACCTTTTCCAGGCCTTGAAAAGTGCTTGAAAATAGAGTTTTGTTAAATAGTCATTGAAAAGTACTTGATTTTTCCAAATTGTTGCCTATACATTTTGTCAGCAGCTTGTCTTATCTTAAAAAAAATGCAACCCCCTTTTTTTTCGTCAAATACAGTACACACATTTTGGGAGAATAAAAGATCGAGTGAAAACGAAAGCAGACGAACTATTACTAGTCACCCGTAGTTGCTTCCCTTCCCGGAAGTTGGCAAGGGAAACTACGAAATGACTAATAGTTTGCAGACGCGGAGAACCGCAGTGGCATTTTTATATCTCTTCCTGTGTCTTAGCGTGGAAAATGGGAAGGTAACTGAAGGTAAGCTTGGTGCTTTGCATTAATTTGGGGAAAATCATGTCCTTGAAAAGCCTTTTTTTGGTCCTGGAAATGTCCTTGAAAACTCATTGAATTGTATCAGCTCTGCCCTGCAGGAACCCTGCAAACAGAATATGAGCTCAACAAAAATCAAGTGAAGTTCCATATTGTATTGAATCAAAACAAAACAATCATAAAAAACTCAACACAATGTATGGGTCTCTGTGGAAAAGACACCAACTGTTCCAATTAGGTAAACAGGTCTGTAAATCCCACAGCCAGAGCACAATGGACATTTTGCCCATGCTAGAACAGTGGGAAGGACTGGACTCTACCTGTTCCCAAACCCTTTACTAAGAGAAAGAACAATTCCGAATTTAGAGTGTGCATCTTAACTCCACACAGTTTCAAGACTAACCTAGATAATATATTCTGCTCCCCACGTCTCTCTTCTTTCTTACTCTATAAACTTTAGAAGAAAAAAATGCTTATGGAGAAAAGACAAATTATTCCTGTGGTCGCTTTTCTCCACAACTTAATAAACAATCCCTCTCATGAAAGGCCTTATTTTTGGTTTGGTTTTCCATTTTAAAGTGCTAATTACACGTAATTTTACATGTATCATGTTACGCTAACATGTTGGATCTTTTTTTTGCAGTTCACCTCAACAAACATGATGATGTGCGACCGTACGTCTGTGAGGTGTGCGCCAAGACCTATCAGAGTTTCAGACAGCATAAACAGCACATGTCGTACGTTCACAATTATGTACGCGGCGCCCCTGCCCCTCAAGACAGTTCTCTCAGCTGCCAGGAGTGCTCCTTTCGCGCAACCAGCCATGCCAAGCTCACCATCCACCATTGGGTATGGCGTCATTTAGTCAACAAAAAAAAAGGAAATGTTTGTGTTTGATGAAAATACATACATTTTAGGGTTAATAATAATAATAATGCAAACTTTTATAGCGCTATTCTAGAAAAATGTCTACTCTTAGCGCTCTACAATACATACATCGACCAAGCATACTATACACGCACAGGCAAAGAAACCGACCAAACATAACCAACAAACTATACATGCACAGGCAAAGAAAGCGACCAAACATACAATACACGCACAGGCAAGATAACGACCAAACATAAACAAACATACTATGACCAAACATAACCAACATACTATACGCGCGCAGGCAAAGAGAACAATCAGCACATGTAATAATTACTGACAACTAATAATGCAGGCATACAATGACAGTCCAATACACAGCCTAAGCACAAGAACCACAGTAGGCTTCTATATAAAAACGTGTCAACGGTACTATTTACACACACACAAACAGTGCTGACACAAAGCGCAGAAAATATATATACACATTATTTTAGGCGCTAGGTAGGGGGTGAGGTGGGGCGGGATGGGGTGGGTGGGGAGATGCTGGGTTGTCAGTTTGATTACCGTATTTTCTGGGTTACAAGGCGCTACAGCGCATAAGGCGCACCCCCTTCTTTTAAAAAAAATTGTAATCCAGTCACCCATTGGGCGCAGGGGGCCGATAGGGCGCACCAAAATTGAAAAAGTATACCGGTAACAAACGGTCGAAGAATGAAAATAAGCCGCACATCAAAGGAAGAATACAGAGTGGAAATAAGTGTGCTCTGTGTGTGCGGTGAGATCAAAGGCAGGTCCATTGTGATAGCTGGGTTGCCTTGTTTATAGACACTGACCTTCTTCCCAGGGGTCAATGACCCAGTTTTAGCTATGAGAGGTGGTTCCCCTGTCATATCTGAGAGAGGAAACACTTCCTGCACCGGGGTCAGTGACCGAGTTTAACCTATGGGGCGGTCTCTTTGATGTCTTGAGAGGAAACTTGGCCAGGGTAGTACCTAGTAGCTGAAACATGCATTATCACAAGTTGTGTGACTGGTACTCAGGCGGTCTCTTTGATTTTTTTCGTATTTCATACACGGATTAGGCGCTTTGTTATACAAGGCGCAGGGGTCAAACTCGAGGAAAAAAGTCGCGCCTTATGACCCGGAAAACGGTACCGTATTTGACGGGTTACAAGCCGCGACTTTTTTTCAAAAAAAATCGCATTGCGGCTTATAAAAAGCTGCGGCTAAAACGTTACCTAAACTCGATTTGGTCCGAAGAAACTGAGCTGTCTTTGTCCCCGTATTCGTTTGTATCCGTTTGCTTTTGCACTGCACTGACACAACTGTACTGGCTGTACGATACCGAAGACCAAAAGAATCGCGTACGATGGGCGCGCTGCTTTTGAGCTGGGGATAAACGAATCCATGGTGCGACGATGGCGATCCGTCCGCCAGCAACTCTCGAGATTAGCTCTCTACTCAAGACTCGGCGCTTTTCTCTTTCGCGAATCTTCGTTTGTCAACAAGATAGCGAACAGAGACACCGGATGTATCAGGATCTCGCGCGCGCGAGATTTCGTTTTTTTTGTGTCTTGCGATAGTTGGAGGAGCGAGAGCCGCCATGTTGTGTTTTTGTCTGCTCGAAATGTGCGCTAAAGTCGTAAATCATCCCAAAAAAGCTTATTCCGGGCGGGACTACATGTGTGTGTTGGTTACAAATTGTGTGTGTGTGATATTTTTCTTCAAACTTTTTCACTTTTCTTCTTTGTTTCACTTGTTTATTCTCGGAGCCGATTTCGCCAAATACCGTACTTTCGTTTGCCTGATTGTTTTGTTTTGATTGATTGACACGATCTGATTATATTTTTTTTGACGGCGGCTAATATAGCGACGCGGCTTACACGTGGCTCGTCCCAATTTTTTTGTTAAAAGTCGGGGGTGCGGCTTATGAAACGGTGTGTCTTGTAATCCGTCAAATACGGTACATTTGTTTACATTTTTATAATTATTTGTAAAAAAAAAAAATAATGACTTTAGTTGACACGATTTTGACAACTCAAAATCCTCAGAATGGACGTTTTCTGCACTTTAAATGTTAGCAAAATCTTCAGCGTCAAGGGGCAGCACCCCCCCCCCCCCCCCCCATCCCTCTGTGGCGTTGCCCCTAAACCCAACAGGGGTCCTTCTGCAGCCTCCGGACCCCCACTGTTTGTTTGCACATATACAGTGAGTGTTTAAAACTGCATGATTTTGTTTTTTGGTATCTGTGTTTCCAGAATCACAAAAAGCAGCGAGATCGCACATGCAACATTTGTGGAGCGATACTCAGCACCCAAGCTTCCCTGAAACACCACAAGCGACGACGACATGCTAAAGGTGCAGATGACGAGTACACCTTCGCCTGTGAGCTGTGCGAGAAACGATTCCAAGTCAGAAAAAACCTAATGAAACACCTGCGTGTGCACAGCAAAGAAGACGGTGCCATGCAGTCCGGTGATTCCAGCGGCGATCCAAGTCACCACTCCAACCACCAGCACATGTCACTGTCAGAGAGAGCGGAAAACTTAGTTGACAGTAGTGAACATGAAGCGGAAGGAAGAGGAGAAAGTATAACGAACGCTCAGAACAGTCATCGACTAACTTTGACCTCACAGACTGAAACAAGTAATGACTTACCTGAAGAATACTTTCAGGGCCTTAAACCTAAGCTGTTGTACCTTGTAGAGAATGACTGTTTTGGCCAAGATTCTCAACATGCTACCGAATGTAGTGAGAATGCACAGGTTGTGACAGTACCACAGCATGTGGAAAGCCCTGTGAAGAGAGAGGACGATCATCGTAATGGTGACATGACGACATTTTTCAGTGACGTGATGACATCTGACAGTGTCCGTGACGTACATGTCCCTGTCAGTATCATTGACGTATCTGTTGCTGTGAGTGACAGTGGAAAGATGGTACCTGCACAATCCGTTGTCGGAAAGAAACTCAAGAGAATAGATAAGCCTGGGAGCAAGCTGAAATATTTGTCAATTCGTGATGCACAGGATGTGCCCCTGGAAGAAATGATCCAGACTTTTCCAGTGGCTGCAGCAAGTGATGTGAGTGATGGTGAAACCTTTTTTAAGACAACCCCCCCCCCCCCAACCCAACACACCCACCAACCTGAAAAGGACACCTTCTGTTGTCTCTTTTCTGATCATATCTACCAAATTATACCTGTCATGACAGGCCACCTGCAATGTAGGGACACTTTTGGCTGGCCCCAAGGGTGTCCTTTCATCGTAGGTACCACTGTATCACAATAGCAGGGCTGATGAATGGTTCATCTCCTGAAAAACTCATTTATGGATATCACCAGCACTCTCCCCCCCCCCCCCCCCCCCCCCCCCACCCCCACTACCATTTTTTGAGTCACTTGAGAAAAAGTGACTCTATGTAATTGGTCAGTGTTAGTCTGTCCGGCCGGCCATCCGGCCGGCCGTCCGGCCGGCCGTCCGTAGACACCACCTTAACGTTGGACTTTTCTCGGAAACTATCAAAGCGATCGGGCTCATATTTTGTTTAGTCGTGACCTCCAATGACCTCTACACTTTAACGATGGTTTCGTTGACCTTTGACCTTTTTCAAGGTCACAGGTCAGCGTCAAAGGAAAAATTAGACATTTTATATCTTTGACAAAGTTCATCGGATGTGATTGAAACTTTGTAGGATTATTCTTTACATCAAAGTATTTACATCTGTAGCCTTTTACGAACGTTATCAGAAAAACAAGGGAGATAACTAGCCTTTTCTGTTCGGCAACACACAACTTAACGTTGGGCTTTTCTCGGAAACTATAAAAGTGACCGGGCTCAAATTTTATGTGAACGTGACTCATTGTGTTGTGAATAGCAATTTCTTCCTGTCCATCTGATGCCTCATATAATATTCAGAACTGCGAAAGTGACTCGATCGAGCGTTTGCTCTTCTTGTTGTTTTACCCAAGTGTTCTAGATTTCCATCAGTAAACAACTGTAAGTTTACCTTTATTTTCAATTTCAGACTTTCTATCTTAAGACCTGATTTTCTTTGTTGGCCTCACATGGGAGGTTCCGATGTAGAATTGGCATTTTGCCTTACATTTTTGTGTGTGGTTTTTTTTTTTTAGTTCTTGATTGGTTAACAAGACCAGAGTTGCCTGGAAAAATACATTTCCAGAAATATACCAACTCTCTTTCACAATTAACAAATTCTGAGTAACAGCTGTAAGTTTGCCTCTATTTTCAAACTCCTTTGTTAAGACCTGATTTCTCAATTTCTTTTTAGATCTGAAATGGGAGGTTCCATTGTATAATTTACACTCTGCATTGGCCTTTCAACAGGAACCAGGTGGTTCCCAGAGTGACGGTTCCCAGAAGCGTTTCGAGTGCAGAGTGTGTGATGAACTGTTCACGTCCGAGCTAGAAGCTTACTGTCACGTCAGTCGCCACACTGGCTCCCCCTACCTTCGCTGTTTCCGCTGTGGGATGGAGTTCAAAGGCAAAATCCGCATGAACAACACCAATAATTTGGAAGGTAGTACTTGGTTTAAACACGGATTTATGTCTCTTTTTCTTCTTCTTTTTTTCAGAGCAGTGCAATAAAATAAAAAGTCGCTTGAAGCGATATCAAAACATTTAGTCAATTTGTCAGGTTGAAACTGAAAGATCAACATTAAAAACAAGCCATCACCGAGACTAAATGTAGTAAGTCTTGGCTAGCAGAATACTGAGACAGGTCACGCTTGGCTCTGCGAAGCATGCGAACGTCTCGATTCCCAGTCTCTGTTAAAACATTTAGTCAAAACTTGACTAAATGTAAAAAGCAGCTAAAAAATAGCTTTGTTTATTTGTTTGAATATTATGAATTGAAGATTTTTTTAACTGATCTGCCACATGCTATTGTTTCTCGCCCTAAACGGGGCGCAACTCTTCATCAATGCTTGATAATCCTGACACTGACAGATTTATTTAAAATAAAAAAAATTCTATTAAACAATCCCTCTCATGAAAGGCCACCTGCAAGGGTGAGCTCCTATCACTGGTTCCACTGTGCGTGTGTGTTAATATTCCGTTTACTACTCCCTCATTGTGCTGTATTTCTACAGCCGTTTTTGTTTTTGTTTGGTTTTCCATTTTAAAGTACTTATTAACTCAAATTACATATGTTATGTTATGCTTACCTGTGTGATCTTTGTTTTGCAGTTCACCTCAACAAACATGATGATGTGCGACCGTACGTCTGTGAGTTGTGCGCCAAGACGTATCAGAGTTCCAGACAGCATTACCAGCACATGTCGTTCATGCACAACTATGTAGGCGGCGCCCCTGCCCCCCAAGACAGTTCTCTCAGCTGCCAGCAGTGCTCCTTTCGAGCAACCAGCAGGACCAAGCTCACCATCCACCGTCGGGTATGGCGTCACTTGGGCAGTAGTTTTCTCTGAATGGCTCTACACATCAGACCTGTTTACCCTTACGATTTTGACGTAATTTATTTCGATTTTCTGCATAAAATACGCCATTCCGCTATCCGTGTCAAGACTACGATTTTCATACATAAAAAAAAAGGTAAAAAAAATTTTTTTTTTTTTTTTTAAATTTTTTTTTTTATCAATTCACATGTTTGGCATTGTTTTTTTCAATGGCAAAATGGGGTGAAAAAGCACAGGACTGACCAGAGATCTGTCTGATGAGACGCTGGAGAGCCTTATTCTTGTGGTGAAGTCTCGCCCTCACTCATTCGGCAAGCGCAAGTTCAGTAGAGAAGCGCTTGACACACTGAAAAAGGCCTACTACGAGCAAAAGAAAAAGAATCAGTGATGCATGTGCTTTTGATGTGATCTTCTTTGAAATTATGATGACCACAAAAACTGACTGATGTGTTTTGCTTGTGAATGATGGGTATATGTGCATGATTGCGTTTCGCAGACACAGTTGTCATGTGCGTTATAATTGGCGACGAATGCTGGATGATTACTATTTTTGTGCCAGGATTACTATTTTTGGGGCTGAGCATTACTCCAAAACACTTACGGGGGTAAACAGGTCTGACACATACACACACATTGTGAAATAATTTTTGTAGGCTTAATTTACTTTAGGTAAAAGGGATACCATTGATCTTGCCGTTTGGGGGAGTTTCTTGCAAATTTGGCTGATTTGGAAAATTCATTTGTACTGTTTAATGTTATTTAGAAGAACATGACACAATTTTCTTGAAAAGAACACCTCAACTATGACTGAATGACTGACTATTAGGGTTTAAAGTCCTCAGACCAGTTGGCCTATATTGGGACAGGTATTGGTAATACTAATAATACCCTGAGTGTGACACTTTGACTCGAACAAGCCCGCTGTGGCTGTCTTCTTAGACAAGCCAGCATTAGGCTTGTCTCGTCAAAGTATCAAGATACGATCATAATAATCAGAGACGAGAGATGATGCATGCGCGTGTTAATAATTTCCAAGCCCTGAGACTATCGCTATGAACTTTGGATTTTTTGGTGTGCATGTGTGCACACGGGGGTTCAGACACCGAAGAGAGTCTGCACAAAGTTGACCCCCGAGAAGTTTGTTTGTTTGTTTGTTCGTTCATGGGCTGAAACTCCCACGGCTTTTACGTGTATGACCGTTTTTACCCCGCCATTTAGGAAGCCATACGCCGCTTTCGGAGGAAGCATGCTGGGTATTTTCGTGTTTCTATAACCCACCGAACTCTGACATGGATTACAGGATCTCTTTCGTGCGCACTTGGTCTTGTGCTTGCGTGTACACACGGGGGTGTTCGGACACCGAGGAGAGTCTGCACACAAAGTTGACTCTGAGAAATAAATCTCTCGCCGAACGTGGGGACGAACTCACAGCTGACAGCGGCCAACTGGATACAAATCCAGCGCGCTACCAACTGAGCTACATCCCCGCCCACCCCCGAGAAGTAAATCTCTCGCTGAACCATGCTAATAGCGACAAACTAGTTACAAAGCCAGCGCGCTAGCAACTGAGCTATGTCCCTGCCCCCCCCCCCCCCCTCCCCCCCCTCAAATATGCTAATTAATTCAATGAAAGTGATTATATAGGCGTCCAGACGCTGCTTCTCTCCTGCATGACTGATAACATAAGCGCTGAGCCGGTTAACATCAGTTGCGCCAGCCATCCATTGAATTCAGGTGAAGACTGTTGATTTCATACTCTCCCCACTGGAGTATCGAGACAGGCATACCACAAGAGTAGGAAGACTAGAGTTGAAAAGGTCGACTCTAGTTGATTGTCGACTCTAGTTGATTGTCTAGTTTTGTTTTTAGTAGGTCCTAGATACTGTAAGCACAGTGTTTGACACAAAGTAAGGGATGGGCGTGGGACTTACAAGGTACTTTACGGTGCGTACGGTTGGGTTTATCAAATAGTCTGTTTGTTAGCACTTACTATGAGTGTTTAAAGCTGCATAATTTTTTTTCATCAATGTTTCCAGAAGCACATACAGCAACTAAAGCGCACATGCAACATTTGTGGAGCGATACTCAGCACCCCAGCTTCCCTGAAACACCACAAGAAACGACGACACGCTGAGGGTGCCAATGAGTACAACGAGGACATGCAGTCCGGTGATTCCAGCAGCGATCCAAGACACCACTCCAACCACCAGCAAATGTCACTGTCAGAGAGAGGGGAAAACTTGGTTGAAAATAGTGAAAATGAAGCGGCAGAAAGAGGAGAAAGTATAGTGAACGCTCAGAACAGTGAATGTTTCAGAAAACATTTTGCACAAGATGTGCCCCTGGAAGAAATGATCCAGACTTGTCCAGTGGCTGCAGCAAGTGATGTGAGTGACAGTGAAACCTTTTTTTTTCTAGACTCAAGACTGAAAAGTTTACTGTCCTAATAAAAACAAGGAAAATTGCCATACAGTGTCAGGCGATCACAGACATAAAATACATCACATTTATTAAGAATGAAAGATTGCACTTAAAACTAATATCACTAAGCCGTATCACATTTACTAAGAATTTAGAGTTGCACTGAAACACATCTAAAGTCACCCCTCCTCCCACACACCCACCAACCCTCTCCCCCCTGTCCCCCCCGCGGGTTAGGGGGAAGAATTTACCCGATGCTCCCCAGCATGTCGGAAGAGGCGACTAACGGATTCTGTTTCTCCTTTTACCCTTGTTAAGTGTTTCTTGTATAGAATATAGTCAATTTTTGAAAAGATTTTAGTCAAGCCGTATGTAAGAAATGTTAAGTCCTTTGTACTGGAAACTTGCATTCTCCCAGTAAGGTAATATATTGTTCTACGTTGCAAGCCCCTGGAGCAAATTTTTGATTAGTGCTTTTGTGAACAAGAAATAATTGACAAGTGGCTCTATCCCATCTCCCCCCTTTCCCCGTCGCGATATAACCTTCGTGGTTGAAAACGACGTTAAACACCAAATAAAGTAAAGTAACTCTCCCCCCTGTCCCCTGCCTCATTTATTTACTCCCTCCCTTTTAAGAGGATTGGGTAGAAGGCTTTCTTAAAAGGGTGTCGTTTTTGCATTTTTCTTTCCACAAATGACAATAGTAGGGATTATAGATTTTTTTTAAACCAGGATCCCACGCAATACGTTTTAACAAGGAGGAGGCTGTCTTAAAAAGGGGGGCTGGTTGTTTTTATATTTAGTCAAGTTTTGACTAAATATTTTAACATCGAGGGGGAATCGAAACGAGGGTCGTGGTGTATGTGTGTCTGTCTGTGCGTGTGTGTGTGTGTGTAGAGCGATTCAGACTAAACTACTGGACCGATCTTTATGAAATTTGACATGAGAGTTCCTGGGTATGAAATCCCCGAACGTTTTTTTCATTTTTTTGATAAATGTCTTTGATGACGTCATATCCGGCTTTTCGTGAAAGTTGAGGCGGCACTGTCACGCCCTCATTTTTCAACCAAATTGGTTGAAATTTTGGTCAAGTAATCTTCGACGAAGCCCGGACTTCGGTATTGCATTTCAGCTTGGTGGCTTAAAAATTAATTAATGACTTTGGTCATTAAAAATCTGAAAATTGTAAAAAAAAAATAAAAATTTATAAAACGATCCAAATTTACGTTTATCTTATTCTCCATCATTTGCTGATTCCAAAAACATATAAATATGTTATATTAGGATTAAAAACAAGCTCTGAAAATTAAATATATAAAAATTATTATCAAAATTAAAGTGTCCAAATCAATTTAAAAACACTTTCATCTTATTCCTTGTCGGTTCCTGATTCCAAAAACATATAGATATGATATGTTTGGATTAAAAACACGCTCAGAAAGTTAAAACAAAGAGAGGTACAGAAAAGCGTGCTATCCTTCTTAGCGCAACTACTACCCCGCTCTTCTTGTCAATTTCACTGCCTATGCCGTGAGCGGTGGACTACGAGTATACGGTCTTGCTGCGTTGCATTGCGTTCAGTTTCATTCTGTGAGTTCGACAGCTACTTGACTAAATATTGTATTTTCGCCTTACGCGACTTGTTTTTTACTATCTTTCCACTAATGACAATAACAGGACATATGAATATTATTTACCAAGATCCCAAACGACTTCTGACAGAAGCTTGGAGGTTGTTCTTTCTTTCTTTCTTTTCTTTATTTGGTGTTTAACGTCGTTTTCAACCACAAAGGTTATATCGCGACAGGGAAAGGGGGGGGGGGGGGGGGGGGGGAGATGGGATAGAGCCACTTGTCAATTGTTTCTTGTTCACAAAAGCACTAATAAAAAATTTGCTCCAGGGGCTTGCAACGTAGTACAATGTATTACCTTACTGGGAGAATGCAAGTTTCCAGTACAAAGGACTTAACATTTCTTACATACTGCTTGACTAAAATCTTTACAAAAATTGACTATATTCTATACAAGAAACACTTAACAAGGGTAAAAAGAGAAACAGAATCCGTTAGTCGCCTCTTACGACATGCTGGGGAGCATCGGGTAAATTCTTCCCCCTGACCCGCGGGGGAGGAGGTGGTTCACAGAGTGGAAGTTACGATTCACATTCAGTTATTCCACTGCAGAATTCTGAGTGTTCTGTAAATTATAGTTCCTGTGACAATAGCAGGACTTATGGATGGTTAGATTAATCTTGTGCAATACTAGTGAAACCCGGATTTACAAATATCATCAGCACTCCCCCCTCCCCACCACCTTTCATATTTTTACCCTAGTTTTTCAGGATTCCATCAGTAAACAGCTGTAACTTTACCTTTATTTTAAGACTTTTTGCTTTGAGACCCGATTTTCTTTTTTGGGGGGGGCCTCACATGGGAAGTTCCACTGTATAATTGACATTAAATAATATATTCTTACTCCGAATCACATTAGCATTGAGTCACCTGAGATGCTTATCACTGAAAAACGCTTACCCGGCTAAAAATTTTAAAGGGAAGCAACCCCATCACCAAAACGAAAGTGAAAGTAGCTTTGGTAATGGGCCAGCACACTGGGAGTTACCTCCCATACGGGTGTGTGCCACGTCACTTCCTCCAGTAACACGTGCCTATTCTCATACGATCTTTTCACCTCGGAGAGGACGGTTCACTTTTTGACGCTCTGTGGTGACCTTGTGTGTTTGAGTGACACCCGCCGGCCACGTTACCCAGCTTTTCTGCTCGCCTTGCCTACAGTTTGGTGAGCTCGTTCCCGTTTGTTGTTGGTTTTTTGCGCTGTTTTCGTTACTGTACTTTGTCCGTTTTTTGCGGACTTGTGTGTCAGTGACTTGCGTGTTTAGCCATTTTGTTGTGCGAGTTAGTTAGCTAGCTCGTGTGACTTTGCTCGTAGCTCTGCGTGCCCCTTTCTGTGTTGGGCAAGTGTAGCTATAGTATTTTGTTGACGCGAAAGAGTGTGTGTTTACTGTGTTTTCAGTCGTTTAGACTTACGTTTCAGTAAATTTTTTCGCGTTGTCACGCGTTGTTGACTTGTGTGTCAGTTACTTGCGTGTTTCGCCATTTTGTTGTGTGAGCTTGTTTCTAGCTCGTGTGACTTTGTTTGTAGCTCTACGTGCCTCTGTTTTTGTTGGGCAAGTGTAGCTATCGTTTTTTGTTGACGCGAAAGAGTGTGTGTTTACTGTGTTTTCAGTCGTTTAGACTTACGTTTCAGTAAATTTTTTCGCGTTGCCACGCGTTGTTGACTTGTCAGTGTGTCAGTGACTTGCGTGTTTCGCCATTTTGTGGTGTGAGTTAGTTTACTAGCTCGTGTGACTTTGTTTGTAGCTTTACGTGCCTCTGTTTTTGTTGGGCAAGTGTAGCTATTGTATTTTGTTGACACGAAAGTGTTTGTTTTTTACTGAGTTTTTCAGTCGTTTAGACTTATGTTCAGTAAAATGTTTTCGTGTTGTTTACATGGATTTGATAGCATGTCTGATTCAGACAAGCGCTGTTGCAAGTCGGACCCCAAGGGGTAATTTAAGCCTAAGGCTTCTTCTTTAGCAGTTTTACTTGTACAGACCAAGTACGTACAGCAGTCCCTCTCATGAACGGACACCCTTGGGCCATAGCAAAACTGTCCGTACATTGCAGGTGTCCGGTCACGGGAGGGGTGACCACACCACCCCCTCCCCCATACACTCACACAGAGACACACAAACAACAGGATTGAGTCTATGCTAATCACTTCTTGTGGCTACTAAACAATAACAATAAACTCCTAATACTTCTTTAAACGTTCTGTAAAAATGATTTGTATGAAAAGTGTTGAAAAGAAGAGATAAAATAAATCCTCAAGGCAGTGAACACACTCACCATGCTCTGACATACGAAAGCAGCCACACAAACACAGCACAGAGGAGCGTGTGCAGATGCTTTGCAAGAATAAGCTTGAAAACCAGTTTGAATAAATAGCAGCAGATAGAGCTGCATGTCATAATCAAGTAATTTATTTGTTTCTTGTCTGGCTTTATTGACTGCATGCCGATCATGTGGCATGGCAGTGACTTTTCACTCTTCAGTCGGAAATACACTGTACATAACACAGCTCCCACTCTCCCTCACTAATGCCTACCCCAAGCCGTGACAACTGATGCTTGGAAATTGTGTGGAAGAGTACACCTCTCTATTTCTCTCCAATGCTCTTCCTGCTGACATGCGGTGACACCGGACATCGACACCCCACAGAGTTTAGCCAGCTAACCCCCCCCCCCCCCCCTTTCTCTCTCTCACTCCCTCCAGCCATGTACTGTTGGGGGCTGTGGGCAGAGAGACCAGCTGCACTGTTCACTCAGAGCAAAACCAGTTGACTGTGTCGTAACTTTTGACAAAGCAAGACAACTGAAGGGTTCATAGATTAGGCAACCGACTCACTGGTCAAGGCTGAGGGGAAACAAGAGTATCTTGTCAATGAAAGAGGTTACACACAGACACACGATGGGTACACGTGCACTCAAGTTATCAGTGACTGTCATCACACCATTGCGGCTGTGATCTTTGTACCAAGAGCCGGACTGCTCTGTTATCGATTTTGTTGTGGTGAAAATTTGACGATGGTCTGTCCGTACATTGGAGGTATGACCTGCTGTTGGGACCGAAAATGAGTGTCCGCGTCCACGTTTTGCAGGTGTCCGTTTAAGGGGGGGCAAATATAGAAGGAAAACACTCCGTGCCGAGCAAATGTGTCCGTACATGTCAGGTGTCCGCTCACGCCGGGGGCCGTACATTGCAGGGACTGCTGTATCTCTTTTTGTCTGTATCTATTTCGGCGCCTAGCGCTGTTACTTCTTCTGCTATCTTTTGTGGCGCCTAGCGCTACTTTTACGTCTGCTCCGGTTCTCTACTACGGAGACTTCGTCCTCGTTGTTAGCACCTGTGCAGGGTGCGTTGGTTCCTTTCTGTTTAAGACACTGGTTCCGGGAATCCGCAGCTTGGTGCAGGCAGAGTTCCAGCGTTCCGTCGCCAGTTTTTTGGCGTTTCCGGCAACTGGCAGTGACGTCCGGGCGTTGGCTTCTGTGTCTTTGCCTTCCTTTGCCGGTTTGGAGCAGCGTCCTCTTCTGCTGCGGCTGGTAAGCTGAGCTGGTCCGATAGCCCTCGTGAGGCGCCTGGACGTTCTCTCTCGGGAGACAGCTCTTTCGCATCGGGTCACGACCGATACCATGCTGATCTTTCATTTCCGGCGATAACCTACGAGGCCCCGGATTTGATCGAACAGCGGCGGCAGTCGGTTTCGGCTGCCGCATTTCCGGCACTTGCCGGAAGTGATGATCCGTCCGCTCCGGCACGCTAAGGCGGTCGCGGCAGGATGGAGTATTCACTGACTTCCGGTCCTTCCGGATCGCGAAGTCAACCAGTGCAGCCTTCGCTTCCGCATTGCGCGGTTCCGTCGGCTACGCTACCGGCACTCGCCGGAAGTGATGATCCGTCCGCTCCGGCACGCTACGGCGGCTGCGGTAGGATGGAGCATTCACTGACTTCCGGTCCTTCCGGATCGCGAAGTCAACCAGTGCAGCCTTCACTTCCGCATTGCGCGGTTCCGACGGCTACATTTCCGGTTTCGGCCGGACACGCTGCTTCCTCTTCTGGTGCTTCCTTCCGGATACCAGTGGGTGGATTCCAGCGTACGCCTTCCGGCCAGTTAGGCCTAGGCTTGAACAGGCATCACTCCACTCTGATGGGGGAGTGACGTCAGCTCATCCAGCTCCGGTTTTGGCGGATGGTCGTCCTGCCTACCCTTTACCTTCACAAGGTTCTGGGCTGCAGGATGATGTTCGTGCACAGGCATTTCCGGTCTCCGGTTTGCCAGGGCATGCTTCTGCTTCCGGAACTGGGTGTTTTGGTTTCAGTGCAGCCTTCGCTTCCGCATTGCGCGTTTCTGTCGGCTGCACTACCGTACCGGCACTCGCCGGAAGGGATGATCTGTCCACGCAGGCACGCTATGGCGGCTGCGGCAGTATGGAGATTCACTGACTTCTGGTCCTTTCGGATCACGAAGTCAACCAGTGCAGCCTTCAATTCCGCATTGCGCGGTTTAGTCGGCTACACTTCCGGTTTCGGCCGGACACGCTGCTTCCTCTTCTGGTGCTTCCTTCTAGATACCAGAGGTTGGATTTCAGCGTACGCCTTTCGGCCATTTAGTGCCTAGGCTTGAGCAGGCATCACTCCACTCGGATGGGGGAGTGACGTCAGCTCATCCAGCTCCGGGTTTTTACGGATGGTCATCCTGCCTACCCTTACCTTCACAAGGTTCTCGGTTGCAGGATGATGTTCGTGCACAGGCATTTCCGGTTACGGTTTGCCAGGGCATGCTTCTGCTTCCGGAACTGGTGGTTTTGGTCATGGTTCCATGGTGACTATTCTGATGCTCCATCAGTGGTCAACGAGGAGTCTCGGGGCGTGTTTCCGTCGAAGCTCAAGTCTGTTCTTGACATCGCGGAGGAAGTAGCGTCTCGTTTTTTCCCCGAAGGGGTGGCGGCTGCGGACTCTTCCGCTCCGTTCGTTCCTTCGGTCATGGCGGACTTCAGGCCGGCACAGGAAGATGTGTCTTCCTTCCGGTTCGCCGAGTCTCCGTCAGTGGCTTACCAACTTTTGCATTCGCTGGTTCGTCCAGCATATGCGGGGAGTGGTATTCGGCCAGTGCCTGTTCCGTTACTGCTTCCTTTTGGTCCAGTTCCGGAACCAGCTCAGCAGTGGGTGGCGTCGGCTTCTCAAGCCTCTTCCTTTGTGCCTACGGGCAATAGGAAGCTTAGCTTGCCCACTCAGAGCCAGAGCTGGCTGGCGTCTTTTGCACTCCCTAGGGCTACCCTTCCGGTTCTCCGGGATTTACTGCCTTTTCTGGCTAAACCGATCTAGCATGATCGGTTCTGCCGGTTTCTGAGGCTTTCCTCCTCTTTGCGAGGAGTTTGGACGTCGGCAGATCGATCTGTCCTCCGTTGCGGAGACTCTTGTTCGGACTCTGTCTCGGACATTGCCCGATTCGCTGGTTCCTTTCACTTTCAGTGAAGAACAAAATGCGGACGTCTCTGCGCTTTTGACCGCCTTGGCCAAGGTCAATGAGGAACAATTGCGTCTTTCCTCCCTACAGTACACCCAAGTGGTCCTCTGTAGGAGGGATCTCTCCCTCTCGCAGTCCCAGTTCACGAAGCTGGCTGCTAGGGAGACCTTGAGAGTCTCCCCGGTCTCAGAGGAATTTCGCTTCTGTTCTCTGGCAATAGATGCCAGACAGAAGGAGATTCAGTCGATCAAGGACAGTCAGTTCCTCGACTTAACTCTGCAGGGGGTGAAACAGTCTAAGCTTTCTAAGCATAAGCAGGCTCAGACATTGTCGAACCCCAAGCCAGCTCAGAAGCGGCAGGCTCTGCCGGTCGCCCGTGGCGGGAAGAAGAGGACGGCATCGGGGAGGGGGTATGGCGACTCCGGGAGTAAGCCACACCCCCAATGAAGCGCTCCTGATCTCACCCCCCTCCCGCCTTCCACCTTGGTGATGGCGGGAGGCCCCTCCCGTGCGCTTTCTCATTGGATGTCGGTAGTAGATAGCCAATGGATTGTGGGAGTTGTGAGATCGGGTTTCCGCCTGCTCTGGCGGCAGGTAAAGGCGCCTCTTACCCGAGTGCCGCCGCGGTTCAAGCCCCTCTTCTCGCAGGAAGCACTTTCCGTCTTGCAGTCGGAGATTGCCTCCCTGGAGCAGAAGGGCGCGGTGGAGAGAGTTCGGATCCATTGCTCCCTGGGATTTAAGGGCGCCTTTTTGCCGTTCCCAAAGCGTCAGGAGGTCGGCGTCCCGTGTTGGATTTATCTCTCCTCAACGCTCGCTTGAGTGAGATAAAAGTCAAGATGGAGACGCCAGCCCCTGTCCGAGACTCTCTCCGCCCAGGAGACTGAGTGACCTCGATCGATCTCACGGACGCATACTTTCTTTCTTATGCATCCGGCCGACCGGAAATGGCTTTGTTTCCGGTGGGGGAGATCAGATCTACCAGTTTCGCGCACTCCCTTTCGGGCTGTCCCTCGCACCTTGGATTTTCACCATGGTGGTGAGACAGGTCTGTGCACTGGTGAGGTCCTAGGGTATCCTCCTGCGGGCTTATCTGGACGACTGATTCATCATGAACCAGTCCCAGAGCGGCTATTCGCAAGATACCCTGATGGTTCTTCGAGAATCCAATTTGTTGGGGTTCTCGATCAACCGGGGAAAGTCGGAGCTGACCCTGTCACAGACATTCACTTATCTGGGGATGTCTTTCGACAAGGTCGCGTGGACTGTCCAGCCTTCTCAGAGAAGGGTGGACAAGCTCCAAGCTCAGATTCGCTCCACTTTGCCTCTTCTGATGGCTTCCATCCGTCTGGACTTGGTGGCTCGCTCGCTTAGAGCGTCCACCTGGTCAGTTTATGCTTCCCACTGGAAGGCATGGACTGCCTGGTGTTCAGCTAAAGGGGTGAGTTCGGTGGCTCCGCGTTCTATTCAGGTCGCCAACCGCCTCTCTTTCATGTCTTCGCAGGGCGCCTCAGGCTCCTCGTTGAGGGTCCGGCGCTTCGCTATCTCGGCGACTCTTAAGCAGATCGGTCGGTCTGTTCGAGTCGGGGGCGTTATAGCTGCAGTCTTTAATAAGGGCTGCTCTTAAGGAAGCTAAAGCTCGTTTGCCCGCTCCCAAGTGGGACTTGTTTTTAATCCTGGAATTCCTACGTTCTGCGGATTTTGAGCCTTTGAGCGAGGCCATTCTGTTCAATGTCACTCGCAAAGCGCTGGTTCTTCTTTTGTTGGCAACGGCCCGACGGGGTAGAGAGGTCCACGCCCTGTCGGGTCAGCCTGGAGATATCTCCTTTAGTCGGACGGTTCCGCATATTTGCGTTTCCGGCCCGTTTTCCTGGCCAAGAATCAGTCTCCGGGGCAGGCCTCTCTGCTGGTTAGAGTCAAGGCTCTGATCAGCGCGTTGGCCCCGGATGACCTTGATTCGGTCAATTGCCCTGTGTGGGCTCTTCGTCTGTATTTAGCCCGGACTCAGCCGTTTCGGTCTAGTTCTCAGAAGTTGCTGTTTATCTCGCCCTTTTCTAGGCGCGAGTAAGTTTTGTCGAAGGTATCGTTGGCCTGGTGGGTATCCTCGCTCATTAAGCAAGCTTATGAGTGGAGTCGCACAAAGAGGGGGGGGGGGGGTCATGCCCTCCTTGCCACTTGACTCGGCCCGAGCCCATGAAATGAGGGCGTGGGCATCCTCTCTGGCAGTACTGCGCTCCAGATGTCTAGAGGAGGTGCTGACTATTGCGTTTTGGCGTTTCTGAAGATGTTTGCATAAACTTTTATCTTCGGGACGTCTCGGCCCTTCGACAGGATGGCTCCAGAGGCCTTCCAGCGCTCTTAGCAGCAGGTCAGTTCCTGTCCAGAACTTGATGGTGAGTTTTGATTCATTTCTAGCCCACCGCCTTGTTGATGTTATCTGCTAATGTGATTCGGAGTAAGAATATGTTATTTAATGGAAAATTTCCTAGATAAATTTTCATTTAATTAATATACTTACCCGAATCACATACTGTATTCCCTCCCACCTGCCCCGCGTATGGTTTTAAGATTTTCTAAGACCGTATGAGAATAGGCACGTGTTACTAGAGGAAGTGACGTGGCACACACCCGTATGGGAGGTAACTCCCAGTGTGCTGGCCCATTACCAAAGCTACTTTCACTTTCGTTTTGGTGATGGGGTTGCTTCCCTTTAAAATTTTTAGCCGGGTAAGCGTTTTTCAGTGATAAGCATCTCAGGTGACTCAATGCTAATGTGATTCGGGTAAGTATATTAATTAAATGAAAATTTATCTAGGAAATTTTCCATTTTGCCTTTCAACAGGAACCAGGCGGTTCACAGAGGGACATTTCCGAAAAACAGTTCCGGTGTAGAGAGTGTGGCAGACGGTTCACGTCGGAGCTGGAAGCCTACTGTCACGTCAGATGCCACACTGGCTCCCCCTACCTTCGCTGTTTCCGGTGTGGGATGGACTTCAAAGGCAAATGGCACAGGGGCAACATCCATAATTTGGAAGGTGGTTCTTGCTTTTAACACGGGTTAATGTCCAACTATTATGTTTTTGACAGAGCACTGAAATGCTCCCGATAACCAGAAATTATTCGGGAGAATAGTAAGAGGATGGGGATGGGGGGGGGGGGGGGGGGGGGGGGCGGGGAGTCTTCTATTGGGGAGTCTTCTATTGGGGAGTCTTCTATTGGGGAGGTCTTAAAAGAGGGGTTCTACTGTGATGGGACATGAAAAAAGGCAAGCTGTATCAGCATTTGCTTTTCTTGTTTTTGTTTTCCATTTTACAGCCCTTATTAACTTAAACTCATGTTAAATCAAGTCCTGTGGGATTTGTGTTTGTGCAGCTCACCTGAACAGACATGACAATTTGCGTCCGTACATCTGTGAGGTGTGTGCCAAGACGTTCCAGAGCTCCAGGCAGTTAAAACAGCACATGACAGAAGTTCACAACTATGTAGGCGGCGCCCCTCCCTCTCAGGACAGTTCGTTCAGCTGCCAGCAGTGCTCCTTCAAAACACACAGCAAAGCCAGACTTCGCATCCATAGCCGGGTATGGCGTCTTTTGTGCAAATGGAACAAAACGTTACCCTATTTTTGGGAGTATAAGGCACTTTGTTGTAAATAGTAACAATAATAATACATGTAAAATATAACTTTTCTATAGCGCGAGTCCCATCAATTGGCTCCAGACGCTTTACAAATTCATTCTGAAACCAACTAGCTCAAAGAAAACGAGCATACAAAGCATACAAATAACTGAGATAGAACAACAACAAAGCACTAAGCAAAATGGGCATACATTGTAACACCCCCCACACACACACACACGCACAAGCACATGCACGCACGCATGCACACTCCGCCAGGGTGATAGTAGCAGAAACATGCATATCACAAGAGAAGGAGTGTTAGGTTTCTTTGTACAGCGATTTGGGTACATGTGTACTTTTCTTTAGCCATACACAAGGCGATACCGGTCAATAGGGCGCATTTTTCAGTAAGAGCCATACAGGGTACACGACTCGTGATTGCTTCCCGGTTTTTGAAGCTTGCAGTAAAATGAGTTGTTTCCCTTGGCACACTTGGCCTGCCCTTCCGCCATATGCAAAATTAGCCTGATTTGTGTGGTTTTTTCGAGAAAAAAATGAATCGAAGGCGAGCCTTGTCACGGGAGGAGATTCTCCGGATGTTGGATCTTGAGGACCCTGTAGATCATGATTCCGACGTGTTGTTTTCGCCTCAAGAAAGCGACAATAGCGGTGATATTGAGGAAGAAACAGTCCTGTTGTTGCTAGTATGAGTCGGCAAACTACACGTGTTAGGGTGGTACTGCATGAATCTTCGAATGTGTAGTTGCAAGGGGGGCGTGGCAGCACTGATAACAATGGATGGCTGGAGTCTCCTAATCCTTTTGGAAATGTTCATAGGTGTACAGTTGGGACTTTGTTGTGAAAATGTGACTTATATTCAATATGGATTACCTAGACATCATTTGGTGAGTGTCACAGTTTTGTTTCATTTGAGTCAGGATGCTGTGAGTGAATGCGGGATTTGCTTGTTTTTTTCTTTGTACTGTCTCCTTATTTCTGTGTAGAATTTTAACAATATTTCAGCTAATTCATAGGTTTTACACCTTGTTTGGTTATAAAATTATTTATAATACTTTCTGTTAAAAAATAACTTTTAAAAAAGCAGTGGAAAAGAAAACACACACAAAAAACCGTTAAAAAACACAAATTATCCCCCTTTCACCCCCCCTTTGCTAAAACAAATCGCGTGACAAACTTATAAATAGCACGACTGAACTGGGCATCCATTTTTGACTCACATGCGAAGCAAAAGTGAGTCTATGTACTCACCCGAGTCGTCCGTCCGTCCGTCCGTCTGTCCGTCCGGACGTCCGTCCGTCCGGCCGGAAAACTTTAACGTTGGATATTTCTTGGACACTATTCAGTCTATCAGTACCAAATTTGGCAAGATGGTGTATGATGACAAGGCCCCAAAAAACATACATATCATCTTGACCTTGCTTTAAGGTCAAGGTCGCAGGGGCCATAAATGTTGTCTAAAAAACAGCTATTTTTCACATTTTTCCCATTTTCTCTGAAGTTTTTGAGATTCAATACCTCACCTATATATGATATATAGGGCAAAGTAAGCCCCATCTTTTGATACCAGTTTGGTTTACCTTGCTTCAAGGTCAAGGTCACAGGAGCTCTTCAAAGTTGGATTGTATACATATTTTGAAGTGACCTTGACCCTGAACTATGGAAGATAACTGTTTCAAACTTAAAAATTATGTGGGGCACATGTTATGCTTTCATCATGAGACACATTTGGTCACATATGATCAAGGTCAAGGTCACTTTGACCCTTATGAAATGTGACCAAAATAAGGTAGTGAACCACTAAAAGTGACCATATCTCATGGTAGAAAGAGCCAATAAGCACCATTGTACTTCCTATGTCTTGAATTAACAGCTTTGTGTTGCATGACCTTGGATGACCTTGACCTTGGGTCAAGGTCACATTATTTTGGTAGGAAAAATGTGTAAAGCAGTTCTTAGTGTATGATGTCATTGCTAGGTTTAGTTATTTGACCTTGACCCTGAAGGTCAAGGTCATGTAAAGGTCAAGGTCAAGCATGTGAGTCGTATGGGCTTTGCCCTTCTTGTTTAATTAGTACACAAAATTTGGTGGTGATTGGACTTAATTCAAGCTTGCTAGACAGATTTCTTTACAGTTACTGTTTTTTGGGAAGTTTCTTGGTGGCAAGCTTGGGCAGGCAGGACGTTAACGCCGTGGCAAGGCTAGTCACAATAGTGTTAACCCTTTCACTGCCAGATGTAATAACACAAAATCGGGTCACCAGTTATATGTAGTCATGAGAATGAGGTATCTTATAATAATAATAATGGAAACTTATAGAGCGCTTACCTAGAAGCTCTAAGCGCTTTACAATGACATTGCTATACACATGTACAAAACCAAAATACAGCATTAAGACACAAAAAGAACAGGAGTACAAAAGCAAATTCATCGTTTAAATCCATGCAGTCACAAACAAACACACGCGTGCGCACGCACATACGCGTGTGCATACACACACACATGCTATCACCACACACATGCACAGATACACACAGACACACAGACATACGTTCACACACACACACACACACGCACACACACACACACACACACACACACACACACGCATACAGACAGGCGCACACACATACATACAACACACACACATACACATGCACTCACACATGAATACTAATACTAATACTAATCTTACTAGTATTGTGCTAGTATTTGTGTGTCAGCAGTGACGCAGCATTTCTGGAAAATTCCTGAACGGAGAAGACGGTTTTACCCGTCCTAAGGCGCTGCAGATGCACAGGCACAGGACGGGTATACCCGTCTTAAGGCAGTGAAGGGGTTAACAAATTTTTGAGTAGGCTTAATTTTGTTTCAATTTTATTTCGCATTCTTTAGCTTTTTGCCTTTTTTATTGGCCGGAATTTAATAATAATAATAATAATAAGGGTACTTATAGGGCGCAAATCCTAAAATAGTTCTAGGCGCCTTACAATCTTAAATATAATCATCTTAATAACAGCAACAATACACAACAAAAGCACCTTAAATCAATCTTAAATATGATAATCTTGATAACAGCAACAATTTCACATTTAAAAACAAATAAACTTTAAAAAAATGCAACACAATCACGTACACAATACCCAATTCAAATGACTATCGTTATCAACAACAATCTCAGATGGGACACTTTCCCACATCCACACTCATACACCCGCACACACCTACGCACACACACACCTACGCACACACACACACAGGCACATGCGGGCACAAACAAACGCTCATTAGGGCAAAATACCAAAATGAAAACCTCTTAAAATTTGCACAAGGATCCCCTGGATGTTGGAGAAGAGTAGCTCTTCTTGCAAAGTCTTGCAATGTCTGCAAAATCAAGTTTTTGTCATCTGAAAAGGCGTTTGCTTGATACTGGAGACTTACAAGGTACTTTGCAGTACAAACGTGTTGGCAAAATCAAACGTGTTTGCTGGCACATACATATAGTGAGGGTTTAAAACTGCATGATTTTTTTCCGCATCTCTGTTTCCAGATTCACACAACCCAACGGGAGCGCATATGCGACGTCTGCGGAGCGATACTCAGCAGCCCGGTTTCCCTGAAACACCACAAGGAACGATTGCACGAGACGAGTGCAGACGATTACAGCTTTGCCTGTGAGCTGTGCGAGAAAAGATTCCGTATTCGAAGCAGCCTGTTGAGTCACCTGCGTTGGCACAAGAAAGGCGACGTGAGGGCCTACCAGTGTCAGTTCTGCCCTAAGGCCTTCAAGAAGACGACCCACCTCAACATTCATGAGAGGATACACACAGGGAAGAAACCACATAAGTGTCAGCTGTGTGAGGCCGCCTTTGTCCAGAAGTCTAGCCTTGACTGGCACATGAAAAAGCATTGGGCGATAAAATGATGCAGATGCAAGACAATTCAAAAAAAAGGTTGAAACATAACTGTTGAACGTTGCAGGGACGGCTCGCAGTGGCGAAGTGGGTAAGACATCGGCCTCCTAACCGGAAGGTCGAGAGTTCGAATCCCGGCCGCGGCCTCCTGGTTGGTTAAGGGTGCGGATTTTTTCGATCTCCCAGGTCAACTTATGTGCAGATCTGCAAGTGCCTAATCCTCCTTTGTGTGTACAGTACACGCAAACACAAGACCCAGTGCGCACAGAAAAGATCCTGTAATCCATGTAAAAGTTTGATGGGTAATAGAAACACGAAAATACCCAGAATGCTTCCCATGAAATCAGCGTATGCTGCCTGAATTGTGGGGTAAAAATGGTCATACACATAAAAACCCACTCGTGCAAAAACATGAGTGAAGGTGGGAGTTTCAGCCCATTAACGAAGAAGAGAAGAGAACCTTGCAGAATATAGTGAAACCTGAGACTCTGTTGTTAAAGAGAAATTGTTCACTCAAAGATAAGGGGAGCCGGCGGTATAACTCTAAGTATCCCATGACCTCCCTTCTTTGTCTCTGTTACTTCAGTATGGGTATATATGTTGTATTTTTATAGCTCAATAAATACATCATGAACTCCAAAAAATATATGATAGTGCAGATTCCGATTTGGGCAAAGGACTACTTTCCTTCCGACCTTTGACCTCGCGCCGAACAATGTGACACATTTGTATGAAGTTCTAAAATCGTATTGCACGGCTCAGAAAACCATATCAGTTGCACGCAAAAATGAATCTCAGAACTGATCTGATGTATGAGATGCAATAAGCAAAAGTTTCTTTCATTATGAAAGCAATGCAGGTCGAAAAAAACGAACATTCAACTTACAAGATAACCAGATGCTAGCGAACCAAAACAAAAACACGAGTACCCTCCCCTTGCATCCTTAGCAGACGACTTTTGAGAATCTGTCGGTAGTGTGTTTTGGTGTGCGCCTTCAGCTATCAAACATCGGCTGTTTCACGTGTTTTGCGAGCAAGTCTACTCTTTTGCCTGGCTCTGCAGTAAGTCCACATATTTTTCCGTAATCCAGTCATATTCCTTCAAAATGCAATCAATCGGCGGTGACAGACGTGTCGGTCGCGTTTTCCTCAAAGCCATACCAGTTTAAGTTCATCCATGCAAACACACTCGCAAAACAGTTTATCACGTAGATACATTTCAAATAGGGAGCAAATGGTTAAATCTAAACCTACATATTTGTTCCCTAAAATTTGCTTCTCTGTCAATAAGCCTAATTACACACGTTCGAGAAAAACAACGTGGAATCGATTCTGAATCGAGTAAGCCAAATGGGTCCCAAACCCGTTTCGCCCGTTCTGCCGACCTGAAACGCAAAACAAAAGAATTGTGCGCTTCAACTAAATTAATTTCTATTCGACTTCATTACTTTCTTGCAACTTATGAACCTTTACTTAAAGCTTTTAAATGGTCTGAAAGTAGTGTTACCGCGTACTTATCGATGCACTCATTCGTTTTATTTTTTCAGCGACGGTCACTTAGTTTAAGGTTGCAAAAGGGCTAAGTCTCGCTGGCAACAGTTTTACCCTGCACAGATCGCAACAGTGCCGCTAGTAGTCTACACTTTGTGTTTGATGGTAGAATGGGATATACAGATTACAACACTCGTGGTTTTTTATATGGCTTGTATTTCAGTCAAGACCCAGCGGGAATATCAATCGAGAGCCACTCGCCAGAGGCTCATGTCTCCCGATGATATTCATCCGCTGGGTCTTGACTCAAATACAAGCCATATAAAAAACCACTCGTGTTGTAACCTATACGTATAAGTTTTAAGTAGAACTGCGGTGTGAAAACCCATTTTCCCAATATAATAACTTGGTCAAGGTTCACCGTGCTTTGTGGGTCATGGACGACCCAGAGCTCACCAAATCGTCTTTATCTCTGAAACTATTGTGAGTTTTTATTTGAGACTTCATGTAATCTCAAAACACCGTACGACCTTCCTATTGCCCAACTTTTAAAAGATTATCTTTGTAAATAAACAAATAAACGATGACGTAAGTTGAACTACACAGTCCGGACGATGTGGGTCGTGGACGACCCATATAGAATTAGGGAAGGAATTTTAAGCTTTTTATCCCTATTCGGATGGCGTGGGTCGTGTACGACCCATACTTTTTACGTTTAATCCTTCTTTGGAAAGTATGGGTCGTACAAGACCCACATCATCCCGACTGAGTAGTCCAAAGCGTGACCCGGTGAAGGTTAATACACTGTCAAAGAGTTGTCTTTCTTGATGCTGAGGCAAAATGTGAGCATGCTAAGAACGTTGCAGTGAACTTTGAGCTCTGGTGTGCATTTTTTTGGAGAGAAAAAGTCATATTAGGACCCCACCCCCTGTCCACCCCTCCAAATATGTTTACACAGTCACCTGTGGCTCTCTATTGACCAAAGCTCGTGTGAGATTTATCCCCAGGGTGTCGGAGAAGAGAAACTTTCCCGGCAAAGTCTGCAAAATCGAGTTTTACACAACTCCTTTTTGACTCACATGCGAAGCAAAAGTGAGTCTATGTACTCACCCGAGTCGTCCGTCCCGGCGTCCGTCCCGGCGTCCGTCCGGAAAACTTTAACGTTGGATATTTCTTGGACACTATTAAGTCTATCAACACCTGATGTGGCCTGATGGTGTATGGTTACAAGATCTCAAAAAACATGTGCGGCAACTTGACCTCACTTCAAGTTCAAGGTCACAGGGACCGTAATTGTTGTCTTAAAAACGACCATTTTTCACATTTTTGCATTTTTTTCTGAAGTTATCGAGAATGGCAACCTTAGCTATGTATGCTATACAGGGCAATGTAAGCCCTATCTTTGGACACAAGTTTGGTTGACCTTGCTTCAAGGTCAAGGTCGCAAGGGACCGGAACGGTTGGCCTAGTGGTAAGGCGTCCGCCCCGTGATCGGGAGGTTGTGGGTTCGAACCCCGGCCGGGTCATACCTAAGACTTTAAAATTGGCAATCTAGTGGCTGCTCCGCCTGGCGTCCGGCATGGGGTTAGTGCTAGGACTGGTTGGTCCGGTGTCAGAATAATGTGACTGGGTGAGACATGAAGCCTGTGCTGCGACTTCTGTCTTGTGTGTGGCGCACGTTAAATGTCAAAGCAGCACCGCCCTGATATGGCTCTTCGTGGTCGGCTGGGCGTTAAGCAAACAAACAAACAAAAGGTCGCAAGGGTCCTTTAAAGTTGGATTGTATACATATTTTGAAGTGACCTTGACCCTGAACTATGGAAGATAACTGTTTCAAACCTAAAAATTATGTGGGGCACATGTTATGCTTTTATCGTGAGACACATTTGGTCACATATGATCAAGGTCAAGGTCACTTTGACCCTTATGAAATGTGACCAAAATAAGGTAGTGAACCACTAAAAGTGACCATATCTCATGGTAGAAAGAGCCAATAAGCACCATTGTACTTCCTATGTCTTGAATTAACAGCTTTGTGTTGCATGACCTTGGATGACCTTGTCCTTGGGTCAAGGTCACATGTATTTTGGTAGGACAAAATTTGTAAAGCAGTTCTGTGTATGATGTCATTGCTAGGTTTAGTTATTTGACCTTGACCCTGAAGGTCAAAGTCATGTCAAGGTCAAGCATGTGAGTCGTATGGGCTTTGCCCTTCTTGTTTTTTGCATATTCCCCAATCATGTCTTTTATAGTTGCAATACATCTGGACAAAACTTATCAATAGTCAGCCAACAACACATGAAAACCTTGGCAGAGTTATAATTGAACATCGTGTGCTATAGATCTGTTTTGAGTTAGATGCATTGTGCCCTTGAAGTTCTATTTCAAGATTTAATTTTTTTAAAATTGCATTACATTGTTGATTATTCTGATGGTTTCAGAGCAGTTTGTTCAAAATAGACTACATGTATTGCTGTGTGAAAGTTGAGTGCAGCCCTCAATTATTTAATTGTATAATAAGTTTGGCACTTGTTATTCACTTATTGTGGTTTGCAGAACCAGCAGAGTGTGTGTGTGTGTGCGTGCATGTGTGCGTGCGTGTGCGCGCGCGCACGTGTGAGGTGTGTGTGTGTGTCTGTGTGTCTGTGTGTGTGTGCGTGTGTGTGTGTACTTGTATTATTTTAAGTGTCCGAGCTACATGAGTCCATGTTCTGATAGATGTCAGTAGATGTTTTTGAATGTCTATTACAATGTGAACATTTTGATATTCAAGAGTTTTTGTGTGTGATTTGCATAGTTTTAGTTTGTTTCAGTTAATGCTCATGAGAATGTGTGGATGTGTAAGCCAGCACACACACACACACACACACACACACACAGTGACACACACACACACACATGTACACACACAGTGACACACACACAGTGACACACACACATACACACACACAGACAGTGACACACACACACACAGTGATACACATGCACACACACATCCAGTCTCTCTCTCTCTCTCTCTCTCTCTCTCTCTCTCTCTCTCTCTCTCTCTCTCTCTCTCTCTCTCTAATGCTTTTAACACACCTTTTTCTCATTGCAGCACAAACACACCATCAGACTGCACTGTGTAAATGATCACTCAAAAACTGTTCAGATTTGTTGTACATAATCTTTTCAAAAAAGAAAAGACATCTTATTGTCCGTCTCAAAAGGTATAAGAAGGAACATTTGCATTAGGCCACAAAAAAAAATTGTCTGTTTCTGGTCACCCGACCGACCCTAAATTTCGGCGCCGACCCTAAACTTTTTTTTTCCAAACTCAAAATTTTTTGTTTGTTTTTTGGTGGTAAAGGACAGGGTGAGAAAATGAACAACAAAAACGTGTGAAAACGAAAGTCCGCTGACGATTTGTAAATGTGTTGAGTGTCTTGTCTCTATGTATAGTGAATCCAGTCTCTTTGCGCGATTTTTAAAGTTAGTTTTATTGGTCTACATTTGGGGTAAAAAAAAATAATAAAAAAATTTAAAAAAATAAAAATCCCGACCTACCGACCCTATTTTTTTTAGCCATGTTACCAGAAACAGACAATTTTTTTTTTTTGGCATTATATAAATATGGTAATGATAGACTGAGAATCATGATGGATGTAACAAGTTGCATACATAGTAGTGATGCACATTCAGGACACATGCATTCCCACACTCAGCAACACATGCATACATGGCATAACGTTTCAAAATATGTACAGATAATGGGCAATGAACAAATTATACAGTTGGAAAGCTATGAGGATAAACAGTATAATGTACGTATAGGAATGTTGCGAATCTTGAACTGTACAGCCTGCATCCAAAAAGTGACTTTCTTTCCAAATCAGTTACAATTAATTGACAGAGAAATTAGGCCAGATTTTTTTTAGATTTGAGCTTAACATGTTTAAATTATAATGCTTATTTTATTGCACTGTAAGTGAAAGTAGCACTTTCAAGAATGTAATTCCAGAGCATTACGTTGAGACATGTACTATTTTTCTTCAGAAGTGACAGTTCATATTAACTTAAGTTGAGGCCTCTTGGTCATCATGATTATGGCAAGGTAAGTATGTTTTGTGTGTTTTTGAGACAGTTTTGTTTTTGTTTTTTGTTGTGATTGCTAGCTTTACTCTTACTTTGAGAACCAAGCTTCTACTTCAAAGCTGAATCATTATGCAATTTCTACGAAACAATTCTGCTGTGTTAAATTACCAAACAAAAGGAGAATACACATACATGTACAAAGAATGTACAATATCACACTCATGGTTGTAGTTTTACATAGACTAATATAGACTTATATAATACAGGCTTGCAAGTGTGTCTTCTTACAGAAAATAATATAAACATAGCATAAGCTCAAGGAACAATCGGCATGTCATATATATTATAAATAACAATGACATGTTTTTATTTTAACAATTCTAACTCTTAGCTGAAAACAGAGTAAAATATAGGTTGCAAAAATGAAATAATTGGAATGCAGATCATCAACGTTCGGTAAATCTTTTGTTCTACACCAAAAGTCGTAGAGTAATACATGTCCATAGGTTATTTCACTGAAAATATAACCAGTTACGAACCATGTATATCAGGTTCGTTAAAGCAAGAACAATATTTTTCCAAAAAATTGTAAAGTGCGTGGTCTTCCTACAACTATAATTTATTTTAACATGCACATGTTTGAAAATGTACTCTTTTCACTTTCCTTGCTCATGTGTTTGGTTCAATTCTTATAGTTATTATATTTTTCCCCACTAGAATTCTAGCGCATCCAGTCAGGTGTCTAAGTAAATGAAGACCAGAAGAGTTTGAACAAGTGGAACAAATGGTTTCCAGAAGAACAGGTCATTGAGTTCGGCACACCGGTACAAATAATCAGATATCTTAACTGTGAACCTGAAAAAAGGTCAAATACGTCAAAACCATAGGACTTGTATGTCCTGGGATTTAGATTCCAGTACTTTCACATTTTCAGCAGTAAAATACCAGTAAAATTTCCAGTGAACATAAACACTGCAGTCTGAGATGGTAACGACGGTTACAACAAAATAGGACAATCAAGCCATTGCTGCAATGCCTCTGTGGAAGGAGGCGGCAAGATTGTCTTTTTTGTCGAGGTTAAGGCACAGTCGAGGTTAAGGCACAGAAAGCAAACAGACACTCCAGCTGTCGCTTTGAACACAGTCTTAATGGTCTTTGCTGTTTGATGCTAATTGTTTTTTTCCGGCGCAGAAGATGAACATCTCAGTATCTGGAGCATCTCCAACCGTGTGACTTGGGTCCGAATTTGAAGCAGAGTTTCTTGGGGTAACCTCTGTCTTTCGGCAGGGAGTCGAAGTACCCCTCCTTGCGTGAGTACCTGTTGGGTAAACGACACATTTTCAATCAGTTACGGTGTTGTGAAGGAATTGTTTTCTTAGTCATGTAAAAAAAATTTAAAAAAAACCAGAACAAACAAAACAATAAAACAAAAACCAGCAGAGGTTTACATTTATGATTATCCCCCTTGATTTACCAAAATAACAGTGGCATAACACAACTTGAACATTATAATCAACAGACTCGATCATGACACTCAACTTTTTCGTGTCTTCACTTGAAATTAAGTAAACCCTTGAAATTAATCTGGCATAACTTATCTGCTGTTTTGAACTTACGGGTTGGATTTTGGAAAGTCGTCAGACACAGTGCTTGTAGAATATGAAATAGTTCACAAAACGCCCGTGCAAATTTCGAAATAAAAAAATATTGCAGCCATCATTTTGCCAGAGTTACTAAAATTGTAAACAATAGGGAAAGGTGACATCAGGACTGCCTTAAACGTCCAAAAATGGCAAAAAATTGTATGGATATTTTTGTGCAAATTTGCTGACGATAAATGTTTACACAGTTGAATCTGCCCAGGAGACCACCTGTCCTTAAATAAAGACCACCCCAAAAGATCCCCGGCTCCTAGCGTACAACCACCTCATGTCCCAAATAGATTCTTATTCTGGGGACAATGATAGAAATTTAGCATAGCGATCCCCGGCGTTTTTTACGACTACATGTATATAAATCACCTGTCCATAAAGACCACCTGTCTAAAGAGACCACTTTTGCTCAGTCCCTTAATTGGGTGGTCCCTTAAGACAGGTTCAACATTTTACATATATATATCCCTGATGTATGTTTAAATCTGCACGTCAAGATCAATGAACACCCATTCAACACCTTACCTTAACGATCGGCTCAACTTTTCGTAGGTCATGGTTCGTTTGTTCTTCTTCTTCTCCCCCCACAATCGTGCCACCTCGGAGGACTGCATGACGCGGAACACACCTTCCTCCTCGTTCTCCCAGGTGATGAGGCTTGGGGAGGTGTTGGGGTCGTTCAGGAGGTCACGGATGAATTCCCACAGGTGTAGCACTTTGGACACTGCAGGGGGGGAAAGTTGTGTGATGAGGTCAAACGACTGCGTTTTTATTTTGTTATTACTATTATCTTTTTTTTTGTTTTTGTATTTTTTGTTTTGTTTTCTTTCTTTCTATTAAATTTTTTTTTAACAAACATTTATTTTACTACCACTATGTGTGTGTGTCCGTGTGTGTGTGTTAGTTTGTGTGTATGTCTTTGTCTGTTCGTGTGTGTGTGTTTAAGAGAGGCAGAAAGAGAGAGAGAGAGAAGTTATTTAAACAAAAAATCTAGTATTCAAGTTCAGACAGAGGGCTGAATTTTTGAGTTTTTACATGTATGTATGTGTTGAAATTCTACAGAAGACTATCTTCCAAACATTTTGTTTACCCCACTATATTCAAAAGTTTCACATTAGAATAAACGTTATTAAACATATTAAAATTATCCTTGCACAATGGGCTAGCTGGGAAGTCCACACAGCACAGGTGATAATCAGTCATCGTCGATGGGAGATAATTGTGCCCTTTAGAACTACCGCAACAGAGGGGTTGTGTCCCTTGGTCCGCTTGCTACAGTACTGTGAGGGTTTGTTGTGGTGCTCAAAGGAATGGTCAACACGCACGAACACACACACACACACACACCGTCACACACACACACACACACACACACACACCGTCACACACACACACACTGACTCACACACACACACACACACACACACACACACACACACACACACACACACACACTAAAACAACCAATAATTTTACCAACCTTGTCCCTTCTTCCTCCCAGGCTTTTTCCTCTGTGCTTTCTCTCCGCTGTGGAGGGGCGCCGACTTCACCTGGGGTGCTTTGCGCGGGGAACTCGCAGTCTTCACGTCGTTGTTGTTCTCATCCGCCTTTTCTTTCATCGCCATGATATAGTCGTGGTGGATTCCGCTGCTGATGATATGGCACTGGTGGTGATGGTGGTGGTGAAAGGCGTCGGGGTGGAGGTCGTGGGGGGAGAGGCAGCAGTCGTCTTCCGAGTCGAGGATTTCTGTCTTGATGAGGGACAAGGGTGGTGGGCGCCGGTTGCTGAGGCCCAGGAAGTCATCCTGGATGGATCAAAATGGATGCATTATAGTCACGATAAACAACGCTGTGCGGTCATCTTATATCGAGGTCTGGTATAGTCGAACCTGCCCTGGAGACCACCTGTCCATTAAGGCCACCTGCCCATTAAGACCACCTGCCCATTAAGACCACCTGGCCATTAAGACCACCTGGCCATTAAGACCACCTGCCCTGGAGACCACCTGGCCATTAAGACCACCTGGCCATTAAGACCACCTGGCCATTAAGACCACCTGCCCATTAAGACCACCTGGCCATTAAGACCACCTGGCCATTAAGACCACCTGCCCATTAAGACCACCTGTCCATTAAGGCCACCTGCCCATTAAGACCACCCCAAAGGATCCCCGACGGTTATTCCGACTATATACATCACCTGTCCACAAAGACCACCTGCCTCAGTAAAGAGACCACTTTTGCTCAGTCCCTTGGGTGGTCTCTTCAGACAGGTTCGACTGTATGTTCAAATTGAAACATCTCCCTGCTAAAAGCAAAGCCCGAAACTAATCGACAATTCCCCCGCTTGACCACAAACCAAAACGTCAACACCCTGACTGCTTGCCGTGGTGATCATGAGTTGCACTTTTTGATGAATAGATTTATGTTAAAAAAACCACCACTGGTTGCATTTAAAACTAAAGAATTTATTCGTTTGAAAGAACATAGGCCTAAATTCCAACTGTTGAACAGAAGTGTTGAATTTTGTCATGTGTCTAAGTGGGGAGGGGGAGGGGGATGTCTTATCTCGTGGACTGGGTGGCCAAGTGGTAACGCACTTGCGCTCGGAAGCGAGAGGTTGCGAGTTCGACCCTGGGTCAGGGCGTCAGCAATTTTCTCCCCCCTTTCCTAATCTAGGTGGTGGGTTCAAGTGCTAGTCTTTCGGATGAGACAAAAAACCGAGGTCCCTTCGTGTACACTACATGGGGGTGTGCACGTTAAAGATCCCACGATTGACAAAAGGGTCTTTCCTGGCAAAATTGTATAGGCATAGATAAAAAAAATGTCCACCAAAATACCCGTGTGACTTGGAATAATAGGCCGTGAAAAGTAGGATATGCGCCGAAATGGCTGCGATCTGCTGGTCGATGTGAATGCGTGATGTATTGTGTAAAAAATTCCATCTCACACAGCATAAATAGATCCCTGCGCTTTGAGTCCGAGTCTGGAGATACGCGCGCGATATAAGACTTCATATAATGATATAATAATGTAAAAGCCTGGGACGGTGAGTGGATGGGAAGGATTGTGCATTTAAAGACGATAGGTGGATGTGCTTGTGAATGATGTTTTGTATCATACGTTCAATCATGAACCCATCTGGTTTGTGTGATACAATTACTTCTAATAAACATGTTGAACACTGAGGGCTTCTCTGTTTGTTATTGTGTGTGTGTGTGTGTGTGTGTGTGTGTGTGTGTGTGTGCGTGTGTGCGTGCGTACGTGCATGCGTGCGTGCAGTGCGTGAGTGCATGCGTGCGTGTGTTTGAGAAGGTGCGTTCTGAGTCCTATGAGCCACCCCTCCCTTAAGTGGACACCTGCAATGTAGCGACACTTCATTTTTCTCTGGCCCAAGGGTGTCCGCTCATGAGAGGGACTTCTGTACCGAACAGTAGCCAGCGATGACAGGACAGGTGTGACCTACCCCGGTGGGTCTGTGACAGAGGAGCTCGCCCACTGGGGGCAGGGGTACATCGTTGTCAATGGAGATAGCCAACACTGGACACTCGGCGATCGTCGTCCACCGGACCCCCGAGCCGGGGGACTCCAGGCCGCTGTCACTGCCACTGCCACAGTCTGTTGGTTCAACAAAGTTGTATGCAAATTATGTGTCATGAAACGATAATCATCAATCACGAACTCAAAAAAAACCAAAAAAACCAATCTAGGTCACTTTCCCTGCCCCTGCCACAGTCTGTTGACGTCAATAAATCGGATTATTAAGTCATCAAGTCGTCACTGTACGTCCATCACGTACCAAATGTGTTTGTGATAATGTATTATAATGCAATGTGTTATTCATTGATATGTGTGGGATTGTAATGTTATGTTATTGGGTTGTTTTTTCCATGAGTGTACAGCGCTTTGACTGAGCAGGGTTTACGTCTGGAAACACGCGCTTTATAAATCGTGTGCATTTGTATTATTATTCATTATTATTACCACACGGCACCCAGCTGATTCACTCCCATCCGCTATCAGCACTGCTACACCCTAAGTACCAATACTCGCCGCAAGGTCTTTGGCGACGAACATTCTGATTCAGCGCCGCCGGATGTTTCCCACAGTAAACCAAACACACACAATTCTCACTATCCCCCTATCACTCTCCCACTGACCCCGACCCCGACACTAAACACGCACGCACACGCACACACGCACGAACGCACACACGAACACATACATACACACACACACACACACACACACACACACGCACAAACACAAACACACACATACCAAACACACACACACACACACCACCACCACCACCCCCCACACACACACACTCACACATACACCCCCCCACACACACACACACACTCACACATACACCCCCCCACACACACACACACACACCTACCTGATAATTCTTGTTCCAGGTTACTGTCCCCAGTAGAGCCCGGACTGAATTCTCGGTAGTGATTGGTCAGCTCTGTGTACATCATCACCTCGTCCCCATGGTAACTGTCGTCAAGGCTACGGTCGTGAAGGCTGGGGTCAGTGGCAGGGTGAAGGGTCATCTGGGACAGCTTGCAGAGGTCAGAGCTGTTGGACAGCTGAAGGACATCTGTGGACACAAGAGTATAGACACAGGTCTTCATTTCGCTGTGTTGATGGTTATGGAAGCGTACTTGTGTAAAAAGCGAGGATGACGTTGGGTATGATCGTATGCATCGGTGTAGTCAAGAAAAAGTTGTTGTAATAGAGCTGTTCTTGTGCTAAAGGTTATAGCTGCAAAGAACATACGTTTTGGCTTCTCGGAAGTGGGTTTTGTGTGTGTTTTTGCTTTATGACTGGGGATGGGGTTGGGAAGTCAGTTTTTAACCGTATAATGCCAGTCTAGGATATCTGTTACTTTGATACCAAAGCCAAGCGATATTTTGAAGACAAATAGCAAACAGATGTGAGTGCACGAAGACAAACATACAGCACTAGTAGATCTCTAGGTCTCTGTGCGTGCAAATATGTATTGCATATCAGCAGATAATCGCCGACCTAGAGACCAAGTTCGCACTACTTTTTATACCGTCTAAACATAGAACACTGGTGTGAAATAACACTGATGTCATCCTGACCTCAGGTCAAAATGAGCCTGTTCGGCTCATTCTCTCCCTGACAGGATGCCTTGAGTTTCCTTGTCTGGCAAGAAAATCGATTTTTGTACATATTTAGAGCTTTTTGTAATGTGTTATGGATGTAAGCAGATTCGCGATCGTCGATAATGATTTTTCATGGTGTTTTGTAATTTTAAAATTACAGAGGAATTTTTATTTTAGACAGTTTCAAGCGAGCTTTTTTTCGCGGATGTCTTTACTGTGCAAACAACTCTAAATGTGGCATAAGTGTCACGTGTTAATCAACCGTTTGGTTTCGGCCCTCGCTGGAGCAGACGATTTTTTTGACAGTGATGCAACCATATATTACGGTCTCCTTCTGGCAGCAGTCCCAAAATTTCGACTTATTTTGACCTTAGAACGATGTCTTTATCATAACTGTGAAGAACAGAACGGAGATCACTGTCGAAGTCGGCCAATCTGCAATCATTTTCGTCTCGCGAACACTGCTCGTGAACAAAATCTGTATTCTTCTGTTGATAGATTCGCGTAGGACTTTCGCGTTCGGTCAGAGAGACAACTGGCGATAGCCGTGGAGCGAGGATTATCAGAATGCACTGATGTAAACTCAGAGGTGGCATATAATATACCTTGAAGGGACAACTGTGCCAGTCAGGGGTGGGTGCAATGGCAAGGTAAACCCACCAAGTTGAGGGGGTTTACAGGGACATTGACACATCCTATGCTTCGTTTTGCTGTTTCGCTGTAAGATAACATGCAATATGCCGTCTGTTCAGTGCAACGCAAAAACTCAGTGTACGGACTGATCAACCCCACAACTCTTTCCGTGTTGCATACTTCGTGACAAGGCCGTTAATTTATTGTCCAACCAGAGAATTGCGTGCAAATTAAGGCCGTCCATTCCCCTTAGATAATCAGCAAACAGCTTGGTCAAAACAGTGGTAGTGTCTATACAGTTCAACCTACAACACTGACAGACACCCCCGAAAATGAAATTTACAAAAGCAAGATTCCCACGTTAAAATCGACCAAAACCAAAACCAGAAAGCTGAAATTTAATATGTTTTGTGTGTCAGTGGAAAGAACAATCAAATTTGTATCCAAAAAAGTCAGTTCTGTCACCTATGTTGTCAAACAATGACGCTACCTCTTCACCTGGCAACATACCGAAAACGAACAACTTTGCTGCTCTCTGTGCACGCACAGTTGGACTTTTTTCATGAAATAATCCCCCCCCCCCAAAAAAAAAAACAAAAAACAAAAAAAAACCAAAAACACCCACCCAAAACCCCACCAGTGGCTGTTTATAATCAAATCATCAAACTATTCCAACTCAGGACGTTCAATTTTGGTACCTGACCAAGTGGAGGGATGGTCTTATCCCATGAAAAGCCTGGCCAGTTCCAAGACGATGAGCCGATCTGTTTTCACGAGAAGTGTGCCTTAAAAGACACTCGATAGCTTGTCTGTTTACTGTCCCCAACAGGAGAAGAATCAAATTCCAATAGGCCTCGTTAAAGATACTTGACAGGAATACTTTTTTCTTTTCCCAACAATTTTTTGTTTATTTGGTGTTTAACGTCGTTTTCAACCACTTTCCCAACAATCACTGAGAGGAACCGTGTTTGGCAATTCAGGCAATCAAGGGTAAAGAAGTACATAGCAATTTTTAATACTGCGCAGACTGACAGGGAAGAGCTCTTTGGCACTGAAGTAGGCTTTATTGCTTAACGCCGAGATATACGACACAGGAACAATAACTGCAGCTGTGTGTATGCTGTATGCAACAGGGAAAGAGTTGTGCAGTCATTCAGTTCGTACGAGTTACGTACACTGCAGAGAAGGCGTATTGCGTGTAATATGAAAGCAAAACTGCCGGGTTTTAATATCATACAGTTGCTGAGGAGAACAACCAACAACAACACCAGAATGTCATTCAGTGTAGTTTTGTGCAAGCACCAACACACACACTAAGCAGACACATTATATCGATTCCAAGGTATTGTCCTTTCCGAGTGAATGACTATGTTCACTGCCAAAGATCTGTTCACGACTGTGTGTGAGTGTGTGTGTGAGAGAGAGAGTGAGAGTGAGAGAGAGAGTGTGTGTGAGAGAGAGAGAGAGAGAGAGAGAGAGAGAGAGAGAGAGAGAGAGAGAGAGAGAGAGAGAGAGAAAGAGAGAGAGATTGAGAATGAGAGACACAGAGAGAGAGAGAGGGAGACAGAGAGAGAGAACAATAACAATAACAATAACAGCACTTTATTGTCCATTAAAATATTACATAAAAATGGAAATTTTTCTTCGGCACACCCTGTCTGCCTGTAAACGATTATAACAACAATTGTATAGGACGACACACATAAAACATAAAACATAAAAGGGATACAATCAAATATGATATTGCACTATGTAAATTTACCCTCTCATATCACAGGAGTTGGGTTTCACAGCCGAGTAATCACATTACAAATATTTCCCACACACCTTCACATGTACACATTGTTTGTTTTTTCCCAGCCGACCAGCCTCTACGTGATGCGAGAAGAATTTAAAATGGTGACTGCAGAAGGCAGGAATGACTTTTTAAACTGGTTTTTGCGTGCCAAAGGGATCTTATAACGTTTACCTGAAGGAAGAATTTCGAAACAGGGGTTGAGAGGATGGATCGGATCACGGACAATTTTGAGAGCTTTCCGCTTAATGGCAGCTTCGTAGAGACTGGTCAGCTGTCGTTGGGGTTGCCCAACAAGCTTGCTAGCCGTCGCAACAATGCGGTGGAGTTGAGCTTTGTTTTTAACATTTGTGGTACCATACCATGTCACAATGTTAAAAGTCAGTATGCTTTCAATCAAACTGCGATACACAAGTTCCATAACACTTTGATTGACATTAAAATATTTAAGCTTCCTGAGAAGAAAAAGTCGCTGCTGAGCTTTCTTATAAACAGCATGAACATGATCACTAAAAGTCAGCTTATTGTCAATTGAAACCCCAAGATATTTGAAGGTTTCCACAAGTTCAACTTCTTTGTCGCTTATTCTCACTTTTTGGGGACCACAATTATCACTCTTTCCTCCAAAAATCATTTCTTTTGTTTTGCCTACATTCAACTGCAAGAAACTGGACTTGAACCATTCATTCAGAAGATCAACTTGGGTAAAATACTTTGACAAAGTGAGAGAGAGAGAGCCAGCCAGCCAGCCAGCCAGCCAGCAAGAAAGCCGGCCAGCAAGAAAGCCGGCCAGCCAGACAGCCAGCCAGACAGACAGACAGACAGAGGGAGAAAGAGTGTGAGAAAGAGATAGAGAGAGAGAGAGCGAGGGAGAGAGAGACACACACACATATACACACACACACACACACACACACACACACTCACCATCCCCCCTCCACACAAAAACCAACATACATGCACATACAAAACCCCCACAACATTAAACAAAAACAAAAAACAAGAACGGAGGCGCCATGGGTATTACAAAAAACAAAAAAACAATAACAGATTTATATTCAAAGTCCTGCTTTGACATAACAGCGTGATCACAATGCCTATACAGATGTCATGACCGTGCTTTACATTTACATAAGGGGGTGTAACTCGTTCCAATTTCAGACACCAACAGACGACCCAATTGTCAACCGGAAACTACTCTGAAGGTCACCGGAAAGAAGCAGCCGGAAGTCAGATCTATGACATGGCAAGTGCACTTGATTTTCCCACTCCCAGCCACAGTATTACTTTGCTATGCTGCAGTCTTGGATAAATTGTTGATTAAGTCGATCAGAAAGGGACTCAGTCATTCAGTCGACCAGTCGGTAAGTTAGTGAGTGGGTCACTTAGATAGTTAGTTACTGTACATCTAAGGAATTGTAGACGCGGCAAGTTAAAACAAACAATGATGCCCCTCCCCCTTCAGCCTGAACATCTCTACCCAAGAATAAAAGGATTCTTTTATTTTCAGAACATCTGAAACAAACGACAATACTAAACATTCACAATACTTCCAACTAATGGATATTAGACTAAAAAGGCAAATACTGTTTTAAAAGAAAAAAAAAGGGAAAGGCACTTTTGGTGGTTGCTCTCTGAAGATTACAGTCTATTTGTTTCGGAATTTTTTCTACAAATGACGATTTAAATACATAAATAAAAAATTTAATTAAAAAACCCCGATTAAAACCCTACACATATCCCCGATTGTTTTCGTGAACGGAGGGTATCTTTAAATGTTCGTACTCCACTGGCGTCTAGCTGTCATTCATGTCAAGGTTTAAATTCCAGCGATACTTGTACTGTTAGTTACACAAGACATGGGACTGTTTAACCAGATGGTGCAAAGGCCCCCTCCGCCCCCCCCCCCCCCCCCACCTGCGTGTGTCTCTCTTTCTCTATCTCAACATATCTGTTCCTCTCTGTCTGTCTGTCTCTCTCTACGGTAATGTTAGTTCTTTATTCGTCGTGCCCACGATTCGTCTTACGTACAAACCGGCAACACCAAGTTCTTAACCTTAAAGCAAATCAGGAATTCCCGTTCAGGGGGCATTCTAGACAAGTCATCCTCTCTCTCTCTCTCTCTCTCTCTCTCTCTCTCTCTCTCTGAGTCTCTCTCTCTCTCTCTCTCTCTCTCTCTCTCTCTCTCTCTCTCTCTCTCTCTCTCTCTCTCTCTCTCTCTCTCTCTCTCTCTCTCTCTCTATCTGTGTGCGTCCACGCATGTAAGAAAGGTAATGATAGTTCGTTATTCGTCGTGCCATGCACGATTCGTCTTATGTACAAATCGGCAACACTAAGTTTAACCTTTAAGGCAAATCAGGGATTCCCAATCAGGGGGCATTCTAGACTAGTCACCCCCTTTCAAACCCCACCCTTCTATTGTGTTGCACTGGAATTATTTGCAAATGTTATTTTCTGTTCGCTGTCTTTATTTTTGGAGTATAATTATTATCTATTTCGAATAAGCAATTGACACAAAATAATGCGCTGTTTCGGAAATGGTACTTTTGACATAAAGTAATGACGTGATGACCTCACGACCTTGACCTAGATGAGAATATTATTATTTTGGCTGCATCAACTGATACCTTGAAAAACGTGGGCCAGAGTATAAAGGGGGAACAAGCCGACCGTGACCGGGTGGCGGTGTGTTGTTTCCGTATGAAGTCTATGTTGGGTTGAGGTGTAACTTTGCCCGTCGATCGGGATTACAATGAAATGTCCTGACGCAGTAGAAACTCGACGCTGCTGTGTTCCTGACACATAGATAAATCTACGCAAGATCTAGGTTTGTGCAAATGGGGTATGCCGTACCTACTCTGTCCCCTGCTCCCTCCACTTGCCCCCCCCCCCCCCTCCCCACCCTTTTACCTCGTTTGCTGTAGATTCTATGCCCCTCAATTCATCGACATCGGCTTCTTAAAACACACTAACGCCGCACGCACATCCATCATTATGCATGCAAGCTTGCACACGCACGCACTCAGTGGCACGCACGCACGCAAGCAGGCGCGCGCGCACGAACACACACACACACACACACACACACACGCGCGCGCACGAACACACAAACACACACACGCACACACGCACGCACGCACGCACACACACACACATACAAGCACATACACACACACACAATGTCACTCTCCTTCTCTCTCCCCCTCTCTCTCTCTCTCTCTCTCTCTCTCTCCCCCCCCCCCCTCTCTCTCTCTCTCTCTCTCTAGCGAGTGGGGAGGAGGAGGAGGAGGGAGAATTTGGCAGCCGAACTGAAAGAAGTCATTTCTTGCGTGCGCTTGTTAAGAAGATTGCCGCATTCATCCAAGGAGAAGTAATATATCGGCCAGGGTAACATAGTTTCATTTAGAGATGACATAGACCACGACATGCGGAGCCATCGTCACTGTACGTCATATGATATACCCAGTTTAGTGAAATTGGACACACTGTGAATAGTGTACCGGATCTTTTGATTCAAGTGTTTTCCTTAATATCGCTTTTGTCATGTTTTCTTTGAAAGCTGAGAGGAAAATGTCAAATGTTACGAACATCTGAGCTGTTTCAAGGAAAGCTGTTTTACCTTGCTGTCACGAACACATCATCAGGAAGTGACGTACACGAAATTCAAGCTACCTTCGTTCTTGTGGAAACCATCATGTAAATCACTACAGATCTCGAGACTGGCGCAGTGACCTAGTGGATATGACATCGGCCTCCTAATCGGAAGGTCGTGGGTTCAAACCCCGGCCGCGGCCGCCTGGTGGGTTAAGGGTACAGATATTTCCGATCTCCGAGGTCAACTGATGTGCAGACCTACTAGTGCCTTATCCCCCTTTGTGTGTACAGTCAAGCACACCAAGTGCGCACGGAAAAGATCCTGAAATCCATGTCAGAGTTCAGTGGGTTATAGAAACACGAAAATACCCAGCATGCTTCCCACGAAAGCGGCGTATGGCTGGCGAAATGACGGGGTAAAAAAATCGGTCATACGCGATAAAGCCGTGGGCCGTTTCAGCCCATGAACGAAAAAACAACATTACAGATCTACCCAGGCTTTGATACGGGATAAAAGCATTCTTCCTCTTGTACAGATGTAACCGAGTGCCGAAACACTACTATCACCTCGGGAGACGAAGTGCAATCAAACAGGATTGAAAATGTTAGGGCCAATTTCTTAGCCCTATAAAAACAGTTATGCAAACCCGAAGGTTTCCATGAACATACAGACAATCGGAAACCACCAGACCCCATCACAAACAGAATTCCACAATCCAGAGGTGTTGACTAAAAGGCCAACAACTCGGGTGCAGAGTCTGCTGTGAAAGGAGCGGTAGCCTCCCTCCCCTGTCACACACAGAACAAACATCTTCAGCTTGGCCGCTTTCTGAGAAGAGTGGGAATTTCTTTTATGAATTAATTTCTTTAAAAAAAAAAGTCATTAGTTTTTACGGGGAGGACTGTGCCTTTAAATGTTTATTTTCTTCTCGTTGAAACGATCTTGAAAATCACCAAAGATCTGTCGAGGCTTTACCACGGGATAATAATAATAATAATAATAATGCAAACTTTTATAGCGCTATTCTAGAAAATTGTCTACTCTTAGCGCTTTACAATACATACATCGACCAAGCATACTATACACGCACAGGCAAAGAAACCGACCAAATATAACCAACAAACTATACATGCACAGGCAAAGAAAACGACCAAATATACAATACACGCACAGGCAAAAATAACGACCAAACATAAGCAAACATACTATAACCAAACATAACCAACATACTATACGCGCGCAGGCAAAGAGAACAAGCATCCTTCCACGTGAACACATAACAATCTTCAGGCAGGCTGCTTTTTATCAAAAGGGGGGAGACCACCAAGTTATAAAATGTGTTTTAAACAGAATCTCGTGCCTTTAGTTATTTATCCATCTCACAAAAAACTTGCATTGGTCTGCTTGCAAGGACGTACATTTGATTAATACCAGGATTTGCTTGACAATAAGCTGAACGTATACGACGGGCGTTGTGGCGGGGTGGTAAGACGTCGGCCTCCTAATCGGAAGGTCGAGGGTTCGAATCCCGGCCGCGGCCGCCTGGTGGGTTAAGTGTGGAGATTTTTCCGATCTCCCAGGTCAACTTATGTGCAGACCTGCTAGTGGCTTGTCCCCCTTCGTGTGTACACGCAAGCACAAGACCAAGTGCGCACGTAAAAGATCCTGTATTAAATCCATGTCAGAGTTCGGTGGGTTATAGAAACACGAAAATACCCAGCATGCTTCCTCCGAAAGCGGCGTATGGCTGCCTAAATGGCGGGGTAAAAACGGTCATACACGTAAAATTCCACTCGTGCAAAAACTCGATTGTACGTGGGAGTTTCAGCCCACGAACGCAGAAGAAGAAGCTGAACGTATTTCAAATAGCAGAAATCTTTGCCGTCATTTTGGCAGCGCTGCCAAAATTCTTGTACGGTGGTGGGAGATTAAATGACGCAAAGGACTAGCTGCCGTAAACTTCCAAGAATTGCCTGAACTTTTAAGGTCATTTTGGCACATTTGCTGAAGAAAATAAGCCATAGCAACATTAGTCCCAAGGTAATATTGCTTTTCAAGATGACAAGTTGATTCTCAGTTTAGTTCGCGCACGACATATCTCTCAAACGTGACAGAAGACTTTGGAAGCAACAAAAGGCGGGTAGTGACGAGTTTGTAGGGGGGGGGGGGGGGGGGGGGGGGGGGGGGTATTTTGAACAAATTCTAAGTACTTGCATAAGCCTACGTGACTTGCAGAGTGACCTAATGCCAAGAAGATCATGCCCGACAAACTTGCACGTTTTGTTTGGCTTACTCTTTGTGTTTTGCTGCAAGCCTTATCAAAGTTCGATAGATAGAATCAATACAGACCTGTTAGGCAAGTTGCTGCTTATCATAGTTTCTTTCGTGATCTTTCTGGAAAAAGACCATCAACAAATCCACCTTAAGTCAACTTAATTCTACTTTAACTTTCGCAGTAACACTATCTGAATTCCCATTTTCCTCTGAGGAAAACAATCGTGTTGTCCTTTCGCGTTTGTAACGCAGCATGCTATTTGTTAGTCTACTTTATAGGGAAAATTGGCCACCATGCAGTAGAAAAGAAAATGAAATATCCGTGATTTTTCCTTAAAGTCAGTTTTAGAGGGAAAAAAACCCAAAACCCAACAACAAGAATAAAAACACGTTTTGTCAAAAGAAAAGTAAAACTGAAATATTGGTAATTATTTTATTTTATTTCATGTTTTTTTAAGTCAGAAAAAAAAAGCCATCGCCAACAGAAATGAAAGTGAATTTGTAGGAAACGGAAAGTGAAGGCACCAAAACAGAAACGCAACCTTACCAAGTTCGTTGAAAAACGGAGCTTATAAACTCAGCACTGAAATTGACAACTCAGCTGACGGATTGCGAATGGCAGCCCTTCTAATTTGAGCAGCGATGAAAATTCCCTATACATATATATAATACTCTTCATTATGCCTTACAATCTCAAGAGGAAATTATTGCAAGAGGACGAAGAGGTTTACGTGACACTTGATACTTGAAGTGTCGATAGAAAGTTGTAGGCAACAAGGAAGAACAAACAGGCAACTGCTACTGCCTAGGACGATATCTCGGCTTTAACAAAATAGAGAGCAAGAGAAACAAGTCGCGTAAGGCGAAAATACAACATTTATTCAAGCTGTCATACGCACAGAATGAAACTGAACGCACTGCATTTTTTTTCTCTCACCAAGACTGTATACTCGTAGCACCGTCAGTTCACCGCTCGTGGCAAAGGCATTGACTAGCCAGAATAGCGCGGTTGTGATTGCGCTGAGCAGAATAGCACGCTTTTCTGTACCTCTCTTCGTTTTAACTTTCTGAGCTTGTTTTTAATTCAAATATATCATATCTACATGTATATGTTTTTAGAACCAGGAACCGACAAGGAATAAGATGAAATTGTTTTTAAATCGATTCCGGACACTTAATGTATATAAACTTCATATATTTAATTTTCAGAGCTGGTTTTTAATCCAAATATGACATATGTATATGTTTTTACAATCATAACATGATGAAAAATAAGATGACATTATGTTTGGATCGTTTTATACAAAAATAATTTTAATTACAATTTTTAGATTTGTAATGACCAAACTCACCAATTAATTTTTACGCCTCCAAGCTGAAATGCAGACCAAATTTTCGTTTCATTTGATCGAAAAATGAGGACGTGACAGTGCGGCTTCAACTTTCACAAAACGCCGGATATGACGTCATCAAAGACATTTATCCAAAAAATGAAAACAACGTCTAGGGATATTATACCTAGGAACTCTCATGTGAAATTTCATAAAGATCAGTCCAGTAGTTTGCTCTGAATCGATGTATACATACACACATACACACACACACACACACACACACACACACACACATACACACACACAAATCTTTTTAACAGTGCAGGAATTTATAGGACAGTCCGGCCGTTTCGAACAGATAAACATGTAAAGTGAAAGCAAAATCGATACGTCTACTCGTCTCTCTCTCTCTCTCTCTCTCTCTCTCTCTCTCTCTCTCTCTCTCTCACACTCTCTCTCTCTCTCTCTCTCTCTCTCTCTCTCTCTCTCTCCCTCTCTCTCTCTCCCTCCCTCTCTCCCTCCCTATCTCTTACTCGCTAACACCATAAATATTATATATGTATTCTTAAACGGATTTTTGTTTTGATGTACAATTTTCATTCAATTTTCCTTTCATGTTTGCTTGCTTTTCATTTAAACTGTACAATAGCCGCCATTTATATGTAATTTTCTAGAAAACTGTAAACACCACTATAAGCATTATGCTTGTTGTTGTTTACTCAATATGCGTTTTTTGTAAATAATGCACAAACGTTGAATAAAACAGTTTAAACCATACACACACACATACATCACGACCCTCGTCTCGATTCCCCGTCTATGTTAAAAAATGTAGTCAAAACTTGACTAAATTAATGTAAAAACCACAGAGTAACCACCTTCCGAGACGGCGAATTTAGTCCAGACAAGTTTGCAACAGACATAACAACTCCAAAACATTACAACGGTGTAATACATTTTTCATGAGAAAAAAATCAGCGTTTTCAACTTGCGTGGTAAGAGAAAGGAGTAAGGTCTAAGTAGCTTGTCTATGTCCAATATGTGGATAGCAAAGTCACGTTTCTTGGTTTCAGATGTTTGTTGCCGTGTTCTTGTCAATGTTGCACGTACGTATATATGGTAATATTAGAGATCCGTACCACCGCTCACTTCTTTTATTACGTAGTTATACAGGCAGAAACAAGAATGTGACTTAAATGTACCGCTACCACTGGACGGGCATGCGCAGACAGACAGACAGACAACTTAAATTGAACTTCACGTAGGTTTAACTAACTAAGTCATTAACTAAGTAACTAACTATCTAAGTGCTCCGATCACTAAATGACCGACTGGTCGACTGAAGGACTGGCTGCCTTTCTGAGTGACTTAGTTAACAATATATTTAAAGAATTGTAGAGCTGCAAAGCATGCAGAACAGTCAACCTCGCGGGCCCTTGGCGGATAAGTCAAAACCAAGTCACTGAATTCGCACCTTACTAATGTAGCATGGCAGCCGCTGTGCTTGCACGATGAAAGTACGCTCACTCTTTTCGACCTCAGACATGAAATCTCAGTCATGGTGACATGTACTTCTTCTTCTTCTTCTTCTTCTTCTTCTTCTTCTTCTTCTTCTTCTTCTTCTTCTTCTTCTTCTTCTTCTTCTTCCTCCTCCTCCTCCTCCTCCTCTTCCTCCTCTTCCTCCTCCTCCTCCTTCTCCTCCTTCTTCTTCTTCTTCTTCTTCTTCTTCTTCTTCTTCTTCTTCTTCTTCGTTCATGGGCTGAAACTCCCACGTTCACTCCTGTGTTTGAACGAGTGAGTTTTTAAGTGTATGGCCGTTTTTACCCCGTCATTCAGGCAGCCATACGCCGCTTTCGGGGGTGGTGTGTGTGTGTGTGTGTGTGTGTGTGTGTGTGTGTGTGTGTGTGTGTGTGTGTGTGTGTGTGTGTGACAGGTACAACAACCAATCTCATTGGTCTTTGGGTCAAGCAAGGACTAGGGCTGTTTGTGACACTAGGTCAAAATGTAGTTCGTTGCATGCACTGATCTAGCCTACAATGTCTCTGTAACATCTCAACTATTGTATCTCCACTGCTATCTCTACCTCAGGGACTGAATTATGTGTAGCTTGATTAAGAGTGAGTCAGTCTGATCTGAAACAAGCGTGTTGCTGTTACGCAGTTTTGAGTCCCTGTATCGAGAAAGGGTATATTTTATGGAGCCTACTTTGTTTTTGCCTGGATCTTTGTTGGTGTCTGTGCACGCTTTCACACGTTAAAGGACCCAGGTTCTCAGCGAAAGGTTGGGGACGTGAACATTGCGATCTCACGCAACGAGGATAATACTTAATAGTGCCAGGACAATTCTTGATAGTGCCCCAATTCAACAGTTTAGTTGAGTCTCCATGTAAAAATAACCTGTGCAACACACACACACACACACACACACACACACACACAGACACACACACACACACACACACACACAGACACAGACACACACACACAACACACAACACACACACACACACTCACACACACCAGCTTGTGTGTTTGCGCGCGCGCGCGCGCAAATATGTGTGTGTGTGTGGAGGGGGGGGGGGGGGTTTGTCTGTGTGTCTGTCTGCGCGTGCGCGTCCAGTGGTAGCGGTACATTTAAGTCACATTCTTGTTTCTGCCTTTATTGGACGAGGAACCAAATCGGAAAAAGACGCTTGGTTAAGGAGTTTAAGGCACGGGAGGTACTCCCGAGCAAATTCGGGTTCATTTGACAGACAAATGCATATTGTCTCTGAAACAACTTTTCTTGGTACCCAAAAGTGCCAGCAGCTATACGCAATTTTCAGGCAAAGTAGCCCAGTTTTTTTTGTTGAAAAATGCACTTCAGAAAAAAAAAAACACTTTGTTGCAAAAATCGGTAATATCAGCTTAACCGCAGGCAGCAGAGTAACTGTTTTTGAGTGAACTATCAAGTAATTGGAAGGTGTTAAACAGCAAGTAAAAAGATTGTTTGCGTGCAACACATAGCGGCACCAGCAGGCCGTGCAGTTCAGACATTGTGTTACGTCACGTCATTTTCACTTTTCTGGATAATGTCAAATCTCATAAAAGACGTTTTGTAAGCCACAATCTAATGAAATACATATCAGAAGGAAGTGCATTCATTGGGCTTTTAGTTGCAAATACCTCTGATGAGATAGCTTATAAACACTAAGTGTGAGAGTTCATTTCCGAAGCACACCCCCTAATTTTGTAAGTCAAAGTTATGTCATGAAAGGCTTTTGAGAGGCACTATAACAGGTAAGGGTGGAATGTAATAGACTTAGCACGCACGTTAATACATAGAAAAATGCCTGCTCTAAGCATAGGTGCAAAATATATAAAGATACCTGTGAAGAAATTTATGCGCGAGACGATAACTCGGTGCTGAGTCTCATTTGGTTTAAACTGTTTTATTCAACGTTTGTGCATTATTTACAAAAAACGAATATTGAGTAAACAACAACAAGCATAATGCTTATGGTGGTGTTTACAGTTTTCTAGAAAATTACATATAAATGGCGGCTATTGTACAGTTTAAATGAAAAGCCTCATTTAGTGAAACAACGCCTTTAATTGCTTTTCCTTACATTTTCAGGCAGTGCTGGTTTTCGTAAGAGTCGCAGTTGAACCTCAAAAATGCCCGTCAATATAAAGTAAGAAGATAGAATGTAACTGTGATTGATAATGTGCACCATTTTTATTGAACATTCTCTGAAAAATTTGGGTGCATACCGTTTTTGGCGGTTTTACGTTTCACTGTAGGAAAAACAGAATTTAGTGTGTTATACAAAACTCTCTGAGTAACGTTAACATGATTTACATAGAATAAATAAGTACAATTTATGCCATATAGTTACTGAATGTAGGTGGAGCTTGCGGAATATTGTTTGAATAGTGTACCTGCAATGATGACGTCAGGTAAGCGAAGTGTAAAGTCTAGAATAAGCATGGTATTCTAGATGGTGAGACTTACTGCCTACAATACAGTACTCTCGCGAAAAAGTTGAATGGCATGGATGACATATGAATATACTTTCTAAATTGTTTTGTCGTGGAACTCAGCAGTAGCAGCGTCATTACCGATTTTTGTAACAAAGTGTTTTTTTCTGAAGTGCATTTAAAAAAAAACTGGGCCACTTTGCCTTAAAAGTACGTATAGCTGCTGCCACTTTTGGGTACCAAGAAAAGTTGTTTCAGAGACAATATGCATTTGTCTGTCAAATGAAACCAAATTTGCTCGGTATTACCCCCGTGCCTTAAAATCGGCCTTTGAGCCATGTTTATTACTCGTCTATATAACTATAACACATCGATATATTAAGATCTGATAGGATGACCCTGTGCATGTACACCTTGTTTTTTGCAGAGCAGAAAAAAGATCGGTGTGACGTGTTGCGTCGACACGAAAAGAAAGATAGCGGTTTCGTGACACCACCAATTGGACAGGTGGGACCTTTGAAGTGAGAAGCCCTTTCCAGTCGCAGAACGAATCAGAGAGGACAATTGAAGATGGTAAAATGATATTGACAGAAAGCTTCTAGAATTGAAGGGAGAGGAGGAACGGTTGAAAGTGTGTGTGTGGGGGGGGGGGGGGAGGGGGGGCGGAGGTGGGGGGGGGGGGTAAAAATTGAATTTTGAGTAGTAGCGTTTATTAACATGAGAGTCGAGAGAGAGAGAGAGAGAGAGCGAGAGAGAGAGAGAGAGAGAGAGAGAGAGAAAAGAAAGAGAAAGACAGACAAACAGACACACACACACACACACACACACACACACACACACACACACACACAGAGTAAACTAACCCACCTCATGCACACCTGAGATAACTCCTTCTAGCAGACAAACCGAACGTAATTAGGGACCCTTTTGACACTTTAGAATTTCCAGTTTGTCAATTGAGAATTTTCCTGCTTCCTGTTAGTTACGTGTATGACCAGCTAACAGGCGACCGTGTACGATGAAGAGTAAAGTTTAGCGCTCTAGAATGTAATCGTGACAAGCCACTCATTATGACATTTAGGACATCGCAAACACTTAACTCAATATCAAATATCAAAGACAAACACACTCTCGCGCGCACGCACGCAGGCACGCACGCACGCACGCACGTTCACACGCACGCACGGACGCTCGCACGCATGCATGCACGCATGTACGCTTGTATTCACGCACACACGCAAGCACTCACGCACGTACGCACGCACCACGTACGCACACACACACACACACACACACACACACACACACACACACACACACACTAACACTAACACACACACACACACACACACACACACCACACACACTAACCCACACACTAACCCACACACAAACAAATACTAGTTACGTCTGCCTCCCATGCAAACTTCCTTTTTCGGCAGATAATATGTAAACACGATAATGCAACGATATCATCCTGACCCCAAAAGAGAGAGGATGGAGAGAGAGGGGGGGGGGGGGGGGTTGGGAGAAGAAGGGGTTTCTTTAATTTCTTTACAAACGCGCCAACACGGGTCTACAATCATGCTCACCTTGCATAATAAATGGGTAATTCAACACTCGTTTTTGTACTATACCACAAGGCAAGCATTCGTCCTCTCCGGGCCATACATTTCAACACAGAGAGGGATTTCTTTGAAAAGCGAAATGTAAACTTTTCACGACGTCTCAACGCTTGCTTGCCAAATAATTTTTGTATGTAATTTTTATTGAAAAAAAGTTTGTTTCATTCTTTTCTTCTTTTTTTGTGGTTCCGTCATCTTTTTCTTTTTGTGTGTGTGTGTTTGTGCTGCATGCCGCTTCTTATACAAGGGAACACTTTTTTAAGAAGGCAATAAAACGAATTGTAGTGTCTGGAATAGCTCTCAATAACCATTTTCGGGAATGACAAATAAATAACCAAATATGCCATATATCATTGACGGAATGTTGAGGTATTTAAGTCGACTTCTTTTAACTAGTGGCCGCCTGTCGAGTGAAAGTAAAGAAACAAGTACAAGCGTGCACACGCGCCTTTGGTAATCGAAATAACATGTAAATACAAAGACCTCAATGAAATATTCAGTAACTGGTGTGTGGTGGGGTGGGGAGAGAGAGAGAGAGAGAGAGA
>NC_090251.1:26774574-26782074 GCF_037325665.1 Littorina saxatilis
CAAAGGGACTCTAGAGCTGTCCTTTAATGGGAGATGTCCACTACTACTTACTACCTCTACTACTACTACTACAATTACCCCCCCCCCAAAAAAAAAAAAAAAAAAAACCCACACATTTTTATGTGAATAAAAAAAAGAGTGGGTTGATGTTTTTTGTTTTTGTGTGTGTGTTAGCTCTCTGTGTGTGTGTATGTGTTTGTGTGTGTGTTAGCTCTGTGTGTGTGTGTGTGTGTGTATGTGTGTGTGTGTGGGGGGGTGGGGGTGGGGGTGGGGTGTCTTTTGTTTCCCAAGAAGCAGCCACGCTGTTGAACTTCAGTATGAATCCGAATGGAGTGATGGTCTGATTGCATGTCAAAGCCTGTACACATCCGATGCGGTGCACACGCTCATTTAACACAAAGAACGCATGCACTTAGGGAACGGCGAACACTCGCAGAACGGTGTGACGTCACGTGAGTCGTAGCATGTCACGATGACATCACAACGGGCATATAACCACATACAAGTGATTTTAGTGACTGGAGTGCGCAGACGTGACGGTGCAATGTTTAGACCCATTACAACTATGCATTGGCAACACTCAAGAGTACTTCAAATATGGTTTTTGTTCCATGCTTCGAAAGGGTCCGGGAGGAGAGGTAGGGTGTGCGCTGGGAGATGGGGGGTGGGGGGGAGGGGGGTCATTTAGGGTTGATAAGTGGTTGCGAAAGGGTAGAATAATGTAAGAGGAAGGGGGTGAAGGGGGGGGGGGGGAGGGTAGGGGGTAGTGTGTGGTTGGGTCGGTAAAACACAATTTTGTTTTAGTAAGGTCTGATTTTCGCAACGTTGCACAATCAGAGTTGCAAGCTCTGACAAGTAAAAACAAGTCGCGTAAGGCGAAAATACAATATTTAGTCAAGTAGCTGCCATTTTTCAGCAAGACCGTATACTCGTAGCATCGTCAGTCCACCGCTCATGGCAAAGGCAGTGAAATTGACAAGAAGAGCGGGGTAGTAGTTGCGCTAAGAAGGATAGCACGCTTTTCTGTACCTCTCTTTGTTTTAACTTTCTGAGCGTGTTTTTAATCCAAACATATCATATCTATATATTTTTGGAATCAGGAACCAACAAGGAATAAGATGAAAGTGTTTTTAAATTGATTTCGAAAAAAAAATTTTGATAATAATTTTTATATATTTAATTTTCAGACCTTGTTTTTAATCCGAATATAACATATTTATATGTTTTTGGAATCAGCAAATGATGGAGAATAAGATAAACGTAAATTTGGATCGTTTTATAAATTTTTATTTTTTTTTTACAATTTTCAGATTTTTAATGACCAAAGTCATTAATGAATTTTTAAGCCACCAAGCTGAAATGCAATACCGAACCCCGGGCTTCGTCGAAGATTACTTGACCAAAATTTCAACCAATTTGGTTGAAAAATGAGGGCGTGACAGTGCCGCCTCAACTTTCACGAAAAGCCGGATATGACGTCATCAAAGACATTTATCAAAAAAATGAAAAAAACGTTCGGGGATTTCATACCCAGGAACTCTCATGTCAAATTTCATAAAGATCGGTCTAGTAGTTTAGTCTGAATCGCTCTACACACACACACAGACAGACAGACAGACAGACACACACACACACACACACACACACACACATACACCACGACCCTCGTCTCGATTCCCCCCTCTACGTTAAAATATTTAGTCAAAACTTGACTAAATGGGTGCGTCTCAGAAACTGATCCTTTTGTGTGTGCCATAATCAAATTAGCCCACAATTGAAACATACTGAATTTTAAATCATGATATTGGTATGTTTGAGAAGTAAAATGAATAAAGAAATAGTACAAACAAAACTGAGTATTTTGCATGATTATTATGAAGGTTGTTTTGCGAAAGAAATGATTAAATGCGTCAAAAATGAAGGTCTGATCTGTGACATGAACCATCAACTAGTTTTGTACCTCACTACAAGAATCGTTTAGAATGTCCAAGGACTGCTATTTTTGTTATGTGTGTTTGGTTTAAGTGTACTTGACAGTTGAAATGTTATTTTGTCCACAGAATTGTTTTTTTAAACGAAATTAATCGCTTGAAAGTTTGCCATCACTGTCGTAACATATGTTTCCGCACGCGTGCAACAGCAACAAGTCCTAAATTTGAACTTTAGAATTTGCATATTCATTTTCAACACGATCTTGACATGAAAGGGCATAGAAAATCGCTAAGCTAAATGTTATTTAAGTATTATTTTCTCAAAATTGCATCTGCAAACTAAGTTGAAAGTTGCGCAATATGACATGCTTCTTCAAAATTCCGTTACGATGGTGAACGGTTTTGCAAATAATGTTCAGAGTTTTGAAGAAAGATTAGAACTATTTTGCGCGTAGTGACTTAGAGGTGCGGGTGACTACGCATGCGCAGTTACAGAGAGAAATAGTTCAGCTTCCAGCAGCGAAGAAAGATTTCGAGAATGTTTCCGAAGTCTGTGATTTTGTTACGACAGTGATCAACACCCAAGGTTCTTAAGAAAAGGTGAGTTTTTGCTGCTATGATATTCTATGAAGTGAAAAATTAGGCTACACATTTGTTAATAATAGTTTTTCTTTCGATTTCACGTAGTCAAAACTTGACTAAATGTTTTAACATAGAGGGGGAATCGAAACGAGGGTCGTGGTGTATGTGTGTGTGTGTGTCTGTTTGTCTGTGCGTGTGTGTGTGTAGAGCGATTCAGACTAAACTACTTGACCGATCTTTATGAAATTTGACATGAGAGTTCCTGGGTATGATATCCCCGGACGTTTTTTTCTTTTTTTCGACAAATACTTTTGATGACGTCATATCCGGCTTTTTGTAAAAGTTGAGGCGGCACTGTCACACCCTCATTTTTCAATTAAATTGATTGAAATTTGTGTAAAGCAATCTTCGACGAAGGCCGGACTTCGGTATTGCATTTCAGCTTGGTGGCTTAAAAATTAATTAATGACTTTGGCCATTAAAAATCTGAAAATTGTAATTTTTTTTTTTTTATATATAAAACGATCCACATTTACGTTCATCTTATTTTACATCATTTCCTGATTCCAAAAACATATAAATATGTTATATTTGGATTAAAAACAAGCTCTGAAAATTAAAAATATAAAAAATTATGATCAAAATTAAATTTCCGAAATCCATTTAAAGGAACGGTAAGTGTCAATGTTTTCTTTAATTGTAAAAGTTGTATGTTCAATGGAATGGTAAGTCTGAACAAAATAATTACTTTATTTTGTTTTTAGCCAGTGAATGTGGATGCATCAAAATCTTGATAGACATTAAACAAATTCATGTTAGTGAAACTAGTACACATATTGCATCAATCTTTAGTTGAAATCGCAGGTACTTGCATGTTTCAGGTGCAAGAGATTCGACCTGATGAACTGGTGGTAACGTTCCTTCGAAGGAAACCGGAGGGGAACTACTATTGCTTTCCAGGGATCGATGATATTTCCTTAGTCCCTACATCTGATGCAACCATGATTCGTGACCCCACCTTCAATGCCAGGGGGCATTATTTCTTTTAAAATAAATTAATTAACTGCAAGTGGCAACTGTTCTATATGTAACCAATGCCTTTGGTTTATTGTCTCAACAATTGAATGAACCACTTTTGAACATTTGCATTCTTCATGTCAAACCTTATAATACATGTCTGGTTGTTCGTTTCCGAGTTACGTGGGTGATTAACTTTTCATTAATGTTTCTCTTTTTTGGGGCCAAGTTTGCTTGATTTTGTCCAGCTTTTTTTCTTTCTGTTCCTGTTTTAGTGTTTGGCATTTTACCTAAGAAGAATCTGGTTGCAAAATCAACTTCATTTAGTAAAGTTTGTGGGAAAAAGCATAACCGTTTCTTTGTTACAAAAGTGATGTTTCCATGTTACATCGGTGACCATTTTGCATTCTTTTGGGATAACTTTCTAACATTTTGTCTTAGAGCAACAAATCTTTGTATATATGCTATTGTGAAGGTTAAATGTCAATAAGACTGAATGAATGCCATGTATCAACATGTTCTGATCAGGATATCATTAATTAATTTTCATTTTTGTATTGAAATTTTGACGAATGCATGGAACTTTGAAAAAAACATTATTTTGTTGTTTGCATGTAGTCATTTCATATTGAACTCTATAATGGCTTGTGATTCAACAATAATAACTGAATAAAAGTCGTTTTCAGCCTTATAAATGCAGTTTTTTTGTCTTTTATTTTTTCCATGTTACACGGGTGATTTTGCACACATGGTCCAAATAATGCTCAATATATGGCAAACTAAAGGCAATGTTATATTTTTTCTTGTTTAAACTGAAAAGGTACACCCTGAGAAGTGTGTAAATAGTATTATCAAAGTTTTCTGGGAAGATTTTACTTTTGGTGATAATGTCACAAACAGAGGACGAGATTCTGAGACGCACCCAAATATAAAAAGGAGACAAAATCCAATCCCTGTGAGGGCCTGTGTCTAAATTTGGAAGAATAATGATAGAAATAAACTTGCCGCAAAAAAACCCAAAAACATTAACAACAACTCAAGTCAGCGGTTGTGCGTACTTGTTCGCTGATTATTTTCAATAGTCTGGGTTTTGAAGTACATGTATGCCAAAATAATGGATGCTCGAATACAAAGTTTGGCCAAACTAACTCAGTTGAGAGATTGAATGATTTGAACTATGAATAGATTTTCAACGATCAAAATGTTCCTTTAGGAAAAGAAAAGTATGCATGTAAAGGCGCTCCTGAATTCGACTTCGCGAAGTCTTTTTTTTTTTACCGAAAACTCAGTGCTAAAGCTTCGTGCGGCCACCTTCGCGAAGTATACTTCGCATAGTCAGACTTCGCCCAGTGAAGGATAGGCTTTGAGCAATGCATACTCGATAGCTGAGAATGACGAAATAAGATGTCAAATTACTCTGCCGTGTCCAGGACTTCGTCATTTTCCTCCTTTGCGGAGGCGTCCATTGTGAAAGTGCTGTGTTGTGAAGAAGCAATTTTAAGGATAATACGAGCAGTTCCTTGAATCGAATTTAACTCTGTACACGAGGAGAAAAATCCCCTAGCTTTTTGAGGGTAGCGAAGGGTCTGGTAGTTATTTTAAGCTCTGATCATAATAACATTTGTTTATTGTGTGTGTTATAATAGACCGACACCAACTCACCAGAGACTCCCCTGATCCCCCGTCCCTCCTCGCACTACAAACTCCCGTCCATCACACCCATCTCTCCTCCTCTCCCCCCCCCCCCCCTTCCCCCCAACCCTCCGCTCGACTGACTCGCGCGTGTCAGGCAGTATGACATTGTGTATAGTTTGGGTGTCACGGCTCGCAATCAATGCGCTCACTAATTTGATTAACACCTTCCCCCACCCTCCTCCCCGAACTGCGCAGTACGAGTGATTGGAACTCTCTCTCTCTCTCTCTCTCTCTCTCTCTCTCTCTCTCTCTCTCTCTCTCTCTCTCTCTCTCTCTCTCTCTTTCACTTTCTCTCTCTCTGTCTGTCTCTCTCTCTGTCTCTCTCTGTCTCTCTCTCTGTCGCTCTCTCTGTGTCTCTGTCTCTGTCTCTCTCTGACTCTCTGAGTCTGAGTCTGAGTCTCTCTCTCTCTCAGTCTCTCTCTCTCTCACTTTCTCTCACTCTCTCTCTCGCTCTCTCTCTTTCACTTTCTCTCTCACTCTCTCTCTCTCTCTCTCTGTCTTTCTCTCTCTCTGTCTCTCTCTGTCTCTCTCTCTCTCTCTCTGTCGCTCTCTCTGTGTCTCTGTCTCTGTCTCTGTCTCTGTCTCTGTGTCTCTCTCTCTGTGTCTCTCTCTCTGTCTCTCTCTCTCTGTCTCTCTCTCTGTCTCTCTCTGTCTCTGTCTCACCTTAACCAATTCGTGGGACATTATTTTAATGTGCTGTAATTCTCACGCACCTTCGATGGTTTACTCTGCGACAATGTTAATTAATTTAATGTATGCTACCGGAAGAACGTCATACATATTCAGTTCATTTATTTTTCAGTGCTGGCGATTACGCGTACCTTTAGCGGACGGTACCCGTTGGATTTGATAAAGTCAAATCTTTACTTTCAAGAATGCATATCTATGCCGGCAAGTTCCATTGCTTTCGGGGATGCAAAAAAGATGGACAAAGCGAACATACATTCAGATGGCATTGATCATTCACAGTCTACAAAAAGACTACTAGGTTATTGAGGAGCTGAGTTACATTATTTGATTGTTTGTTTCTCTAGTTCTGGTTGTAAATTCCGTCTGTTTTTTGTTGTTGCTTGTTTATTTGTTTTTTGATGGCAAAGCCGCTTTAGCTTGTTCATGTCCTCATAAAGGCGTCTTAAAGAAAGGGTCGAGGATGATAATAGTGCGCCCGCACTGCAGTTTATTATACAACACTCTGTATCACTGGCAACTCAAACATGAGAATGAATAAATCGTACTTCATTATCAACACTTTCTGTTTGACAACGATGCAGATGGAATTTACCACCGGCTCACATCTCCGCAGTGTAAAGCAAAGACGATCTGGATAAATACAATCCTTTATTCGGCATTTGTCAGCGAATATACCCAAGACCCATAAAAGAGTGTATTGTGCATTCGGTAAAATGATGTAATATCATATGCACAATTTCTGCGTTTCAGTATCATTGTGAAAGAAGTGTTTGTTGAAAACGTTGGAGTACCGGGTAGATTTCGGTGAAAAAGGAGGTGCAGCGGGTAGATTACAGGGTGGATTGTGAATAAAAGACCGGGGGGGGGGGGGGGGTTGATAAGGTCAAGGTTGTTTGAATAGAAAGTGGGTAGTTCCTCCTCGGGTATTCTTAGAACTGATGGTTAAATTCCGTGACACAGCGCCGCGCTAGCAACACCCTGTGTTATTAATTTGGAGAACGTTTTAACAGCCGTTCTTGACAGACAAAACACTGCTGAGCTATATGACTCACTGATTACCCAGGTGAGTCAACAAAAAAAGAAAAAGAAAAGCACAGACCTAAAAACAGAAATCCAAAATTGTCAGATTATTAACGAACGTTTCTATTTAAATCAAGAGACAAAAAATACAAACATGTTGTGTAAACGGTTTCTTTCACTTCAGAGACCGGTTGATCCAGGTGCTTATGGAAGTTGTCCGTTGTACATGATTTCGTTTCATTCCTTCATCTAGTCTAGTTTATTTGTATCTATTTATCTATACGTTTCATTCTCTATTTGTGTACATATTTATCTCTCTATTAATAATTCAATGTGTTTATGTACGCATTTATTAATCAATTCAGTAATTTAGTTGTTGTTGTTGTTGTTGTTGTTGTTGTTGTTGTTGTTGTTGTTGTTGTTGTTGTTGTTAATGTTGTTGTTGTCGTCGTTAATGTTGTAGTCGTTGTTTCTGTGTAAGCTGAAAAAGAGAAGAGAAACGTATGAACGACCTGACCTACAGACATACAGACACACAGACTCCTGGGTTAGCGCAGGAGCACCG
>NC_090251.1:26784574-26787074 GCF_037325665.1 Littorina saxatilis
TGTGAGTGTGAGTGTGTGTGTGTGTGTGTGGGGTTTCGTTCGTTCGTTCGTTTGATCGCGCGTGCATGTGTGCGTGCGTTTACATGTGTCTGCCTGTCTCTCTATCGGTCTGACTTTCAACCTGTCTGTGTCTGTATGTTTTTATCTTGTTTATTTGTTTGGTTTGGTGGTTGGTTAGATGAATGGTCGGTTTGCTAGTTCTTTTGGTCTTTTCGTCTTGGGTAATGTTGTTATTATTTTGTTTTTCTTTTGCTTTCGCGCTGTCTTTCTCATCTGTTATTACGTTTGCTTCTTTTTTTTTTCTTTTTCCTTTTTTATAATGAAAGTTTTATCATTAACATTTTTCTGTTCTTGATATTCATTTCCGACATGTGCACTGTATTTTTCTTGTTTCTGGTGCGTGGTTTTTTTTCCAGACAGACACAAACACACAGACACAGACATAAATTGACATTGACAAACAGACATACGGACACACACACACACACACACGCGCGCGCGCGTACATACACACACACACACACACACACACACACACACACACACACACACACACACACACAGAGCTCTGATAGAGGAAGAAAGAGACAAAGACAGACAGAGATCGACATGAAAAATGAAGAGTACTGCGATATCAATGCAACAAAATATCTATATTCACTATTTTATTAATAAATCATATTAATGAACAGTTTTATATCACATTCAAAACAGTTTCTAAAAATAATGATAATTTGAGACCCTTAACCATTGTAACAATAATCATACACATGAATAACAAAGCCATTTTGATCTGAGAGTCTTTGATATAACCATCTTCGTTATTTAACAAGACAAAAATACACTTCAAGACACCGCCATTTACTTATGTCATCTGGTGGCCACAAAACAAAACATCAACAATATTAGTTCATGCAAATCGTTAACGATTTGTTTCTTCTTCCTCTAAATCTGTCCGAACGCCACTCATTGACGCCATACAACGACAGAAATGGGGACAGAAATTGGCCCTTTAAAACAGGCTTACGATAAATAACCATAAGGTTAAAGATACATTGCCATCCCGAAGTACGTAAGTGGTCACACAAATGGAAGACAAACATCAGAACTTTTTAAAAAATATTTTTAAAAAATAAAAAAATAGGGGAGACAACATATCACGTGACGTGTGCTTTATCACAACTCAGATAAGGTGCTAGACATACGTTATGTCAGCCCAGGATAAAAAGGGGAGGTATGGGGGGAAGAGGGGGGGGGGGGGGAGGGGGGTAGAACAGGGAGGGGTGCAGGGGATAGGAGCGGACTAGACAACATAATCCAGATCTAGCTTCTGTTATTTGTTCAGGAGAACATAGTTTGGAATGTGTTTGCTCTTTTCGGCAAAGTAATTTCATAAAGTTGAACCATATTTTTTTTTTTATTGAAATCAACAACAAAAGCAAGAGCAGTTGTTACATGATTCGTGTCGTGTTTTTTTTCTTCTTCTTCTTTTATTCATAATGAGAAGAAAGAATCTTTGGAATGTATCGATGAATATTCGAGAAAAAGACGTGTGCAGTGGAAACTCTTCAGAGTGATCCCTCAATCCGCTTGTCCCACAAAACACACTCTTAAAACAGCGTTAAGCGATTGCTAACTGTTGACCGAGTTATTTTTTGGAACGTGGGAAGAAATTCAACATTGAAGTGTCAATGGTTTCTTTCCGACACAATTTTGATTGACTGCTGAAGTAAAAGAGACAACAACAAAAAATACAAAAGTCATCACGCAAAGGGAATGCTAAACTCGCTAGGAATGTTCAAACATCACTCGTTGCAGACAAAGTATCACATTCTTATTATAACCCAAAGTCATACAGAAAGTGAAACCAACAATGCCTTATCACAGTCTCAGAAATGCCGCTCCTCTCACAGACTGCTGAAGAACAGCAGTCACCGATCAACTTTTCTTTACTTTATTTGGTGTTTAACGTCGTTTTCAACCACGAAGGTTATATCGCGACGGGGAAAGGGGGGAGATGGGATAGAGCCACTTGTCAAATGTTTCTTGTTCACAAAAGCACTAATCAAACATTTGCTCCAGGGGCTTGCAACGTAGTACAATATATGACCTCACTGGGAGAATGCAAAGTATCCAGTACAAAGGACTTAACATTTCTTACATACTGCTTGACTAAAATCTTTACAAAAATTGACTATATTCTATACAAGAAACACTTAACAAAGGTAAAAGGAGAAACAGAATCCGTCAGTCGCCTCTTACGACATGCTGGGGAGCATCGGGTAAATTCTTCCCCCTAACCCGCGGGGGGTCACCGATCAACAAGCCGGCAACAAGCATGACAAAACAATGAAAGACTTTCATAGATCATCGCTTCAAAAACATGCTGAGTTTACATTTAAAAAGGAGGGCGTGTGTATGACACTCAGACCAACGTAAAGGAAACGTAAATGACTCTTGGGGTTCATAAATGAGAGAAACAACTGTACGGGGGGTGGGG
>NC_090251.1:26792074-26797074 GCF_037325665.1 Littorina saxatilis
AAACAGTATGTCAAGGCAAAACAGACAGACAAAATAGTCAAGAAATAATCAAGCCACTCACCATCCTGTAAAAGCCACTGGAAGATTTCGTGCACCCGGGAGCCGTAGTTCTGGTCAAGGGAGAGAAAATCGGCCAGAGACATGTTGCAGAGTTGTCTCCCTGTCACAGTGTTGTAAGCTTCCCCCCGGAAAATGGCGCCGTCGAAGTTTTCGTTGTCTGCCATGGTGTAGAGCCAGTCAAGCACCTCCCGGGCCTCCCAGTGTTCGGGGTGTTTGTACGTCCAGCTGGCGAAGGCACTGGAGTCTTCGTTGTTTTGCCATAAGTCTGTAATAACCACAGAGAGAAGATGCGTAAAGGTTAGTGAATTTATTTCAAGACTACAGACTCAAGATTGTCTCGTCTTTGAAAACATGAGGACAATTGCTTCCAGTTTAACTTTATGATAGATACGTTGTTTTCTGGGTGTTTTCGTGTGTGTGTGCTAGCTTGGTACAAGTCTTTACAACACAGACAAACAGTTGTGCAATGTATATTCAGTGAGTGCATTCAAAACCTGTGACTTGAGAACTGAAGCAGTGATTGTTATGCTTCTCTGGACACACACATACACACGCAGATGTGCGCGCGCGCACACCCACACCCACACACACACACACACACACACACACCTGTGTTTCCTTGCTTGATATGGGACAGCTTAGCAGACGTGAGTTCTGCGTAAGAAGGGCTGGCAAAGAGCGAGTCCTCCATGCTGTCGTCTGCGCTCACTGGCTCAGTCTTGATGCAGGCCAAGCCGGTTTCGAACCCACAAGACAGGGTGGCCCAGGACCCAGCGTGGTCGTTGAAGTTATTCAGCAGAGGGTCTGAATGCAGCTGCACACACAGAAAAATGGAGAGGAGGGTTAACTTTGGGTGATTTGTTTTTATTGAAAGATCCGTTGCTTAAGGGTGAGGTTTACCGACTGTGCAGGTCAAACGATAACTAAGAGATTAACTATCTCAGTTTTTTCAGAAAGTCAGTACCCCTCCTCCCTTTGTTCCTCTCAAGGAAATAGTCAGAAGTCAGTAAATGAGTAATTCGAACGCTTGAGAAACGCTCAACCACACCCCTTAACATTATTGCGAAGGCGTCCAACTTTTCATCCGTAATTGTTGTCCTCTGACTGTGCATTTCTCAAGTGTTCAAACTGCTGACTTTGCGTATCATGAGAGGAACAATTCACGAGGGACAGGAGTATACTTACCTTCTGTGAAAACAAAATTATTCTCTTAAAAGTGCATTTAGTTTGGCCTGCACATTCAGTAACAGTCGAGTACGGGGCTAAAATCTGTGTTTTAGGGTCGATACCTTGGCACAGTTCATTGACTTAATTTCTAGTCCCCCGTGATGTTCCGTCATGATACCGATTTCTTCTCCGACCGAGGGCCTGAAACCTACGCTCTAGTAAGCTAGAATGTCGAGCAAAAGCACCACGTTTCAGCAGTGAAAAACTGTTTAATTGAAGGCTTTACTTATGAAGGGTGTGTTCGTGAGTCTATTCATCAAATATAATTGGGTTCTATTCACGGGTGAAAAAGTAGTTCAGTTCCTGTCATAACCGTGCTATACAATGCTCAGTGGGTTGTTTTTTTACTTGAGCTTCAAATGCATTGAGTGGTACTGCTGATTATAAAGACTGCATTTTTTTTTGTTAGCTTATAAAATTCATCTTTGCTCTTCGCAGCTGAACAGAATCTGTAGTTTTTAATTTAGGACCTGATTTTTTTCTTCATATATTTGGCGGTCGTCAATGGTGTACGTTCCACTCTGTTTTGCATGCATTGCATAATTATTTAGCCACTGTGCGATTGGCTGACGCAACAACTTGAACACAGCATACATTCTTAAACCCATTCTTGGAGATCTTTTAAGGACGAATAAGTGATTACGTCATTTACTCTTTCGTTGATTTATTGGTGCTATAGTTCGTCGCCTCCGCCATTCTTTATCTTGGTATGATTAAATGTATTTCCGCAAAAGCGCTGGAAAAGTACACTCCCACTTTCCCCTCTCTTTTGCTCCTTCTCTTTCTTGTTGTTGTCCAGAAGAGTAAGGCAGACCAAGATAGAATCCAAAGACGATAGCTTCGTTCCAAAAGAAGACGAGGAGAGATCGATAAAATGATGCGCGCGCACACCTCAGTCGCAGACACAGACGTAAGCAGACGGCTAAGGCGTCATAGAATTGGCGGGTGGTGGTGGGGGGGGGGGGGGGGGGGGTTTACAGGAGTGGGTGCGTGTAAGGCGGCAAATAATCGGGTCAGCAGATGTATCAATACAATCCTCCTGATATTAGATTGATTACACGCTCTACTTCTTGCTGTACGTGATGTTTCTCAAACGATTGTTGTTGCAACATTTCGATTCCCCCTTTGCGTTATCTTGTACTTTTACAACTTACACATACCTACCTACCTACCGTACAAAGTAAACGACACCATAAGGCGCCACACATATGTACAGGCTTTAACATAGAACAAGAGCATCTCTCTATTTGGAAACGTACTAACAATCTACTGCCTGGCTGTTTTCTGTATCGGTTGGGCCTTTTTATGCCAATGTAATTTCGCAGGTTTACATGGGTGTCAGTTTTGATAATAATTCAGCACAAAAAACAAAAACAAAATTAAAAAAATTTAAAAAATCCCACTCAGCACAGAAAACGGGTAAGGTGCATATTCTCGGTGGGTGTCTATGTAAAAGGCTGTGCATTTCCTTTCCTTTATTTGGTGTTTAACGTCGTTTTCAACCGTTCAAGGCTGTGCATAACTGTGATGATTTAGATGATAGTTTACATAAAAGCAAGGTACACTTGTATCTTTAATGTACGACTTCTTACACCGTGGCCAAATAATCGGGATAATTTCTACATATATTATATATTCAAAAGACTTGAAAAATTTAAAGAGAGAGAGAGAGAGAGAGAGAGAGAGAGAGAGAGAGAGAGAGAGAGAGAGAGAGAGAGAGAGAGAGAGAGAGAGAGAGGAATTAGCCAGAATGTACAGAAAACAAACAGACAAACAAGGAAAAGTCAACACTTCAGAAAACAATAACAATACACACATGATATATACAAACACACGAGGAGAGTTAAAAATATGCCAGAAAAAGTACCCTTTTTCAATGTTGAAAGAGTGTAAGAAGGAACGCAGTGACACAATGAATGAAATATAACTCACTGTAGACATGGGTGCAAACGCAACGCTCATTGCCATGGTTACTGGTGACTCTTTGTAGTTCAGTTGCTGTCTGACGTCAAAATTCTGCAAAAGTAATACAGAAAAAAGTTAATAAAATGTCATGTTACATTATCATCATCATCATATAAATCATCGTCATCATCATCATTGGGATACTAAATTGCATTAAAAAAACAAACACGAAAAAAAAAAAAAAATTAAAATTAAAATTAAAAGAATATATATATATAAAAAAACAGTAGTTAACAACACAGAAATGCATGTTATTTGATCAACTTTTTACCGAAAATATAGGCCTAAACTTCAAATTCGTTTTCAAGCTGAAATACTGAACAGCCAATGCACTACGACACTAAAATAAGGGAAGAAAATTAAACGTAATAAAAAGTGCAAAGTGTGTTTGCTGTCTCTGCATGTATTTTTTTAGTTTAATCTAAGCACTTATCTATTTGATATAGTTTTGTTACAGTTTCTATTTGTTTTCAATGCCGGTTCCTTTTTTTCCAGATTTAAAAAAATCTGTATACAGCGAAAAGCGAGAGAAGAGAGAGAGATAAACCCAAACAAAACAAACTTAATTGTGTGAACAAAGCAGCCTTGAGTATTACATAAAGTGCCGGTTGCACTCTTTTGAATATGATATTCCGTGTTGACAAAATACGAAAGCGAAACTTGCCTACCTCTGCACAACACCGCGCACTGTAGCCACGCTTCCGCTGCTACGTCCTTTCTCGTGTCAAACAAGTTTCGGTGAAACAACTTGGATTCTCACGTTGTGACTCAAACACTCGGCCAGTCCGTATCGTGCGAATGCCTAGAGTCCCACTGATTCGGACACATAAATGAATGGCTTCAAATACCTCGACGATCCACTAAACTTATAAGCGACGTGTTCGCGGGGGGTCACGTGACTTGAGCGAGCAACCACACACGTTGGTCTCTCATCGAAAGTCGAGGGGATTCCCCTTTTCCTTACAGCGCTGTTTTGATTGGTTGTCGTCCGCTGTGAGCTTCGGCGCTTGATAGCAAAGGTTGTATCGATTGGAACTTGTTTGTGGGTCACACTTCTGATGGCGGTAAGAGCAGATGACATATTTTTAGTGACGGTGCAGCCACAATACACCCAGTGGGGCCGAGTTGCAGGTTGTGCAAGGTCGTTCACTTTGTCGCTGCAGTAGCAGCAAGGTGAACACTGTTGTTGTTGTGCGTAGGGATTCGAGAAGAGGGGTGGGGGCGAAATTTAGGGGTGGGCGGGGTCGGGTGGAGTTGGGTGTGCTCAGAGAGAGAGAGAGAGAGAGAGAGAGAGAGAGAGAGAGAGAGAGAGAGAGAGAGAGAGAGAGAGAGAGAGCGAGCCGAGCGAGAGAGAGAGAGAGAGAGAGAGAGAGAGAGAGAGAGAGAGAGAGAGAGAGAGAGAGAGAGAGAGAGAGAGAGAGAGAGAGAGAGAGTTGCCAACAAACTTGCTGAGCTTTACTGTGACAAGATTCGCACATTAGTATCAACAGGCGAGAGATATTTAGGGATATAGATCTGTGCGTGTGTGTGTTGCCACCAAGCTGAAATGCAATACCGAAGTCCGGGCTTCGTCGAAGATTACTTGACCACAATTTCAACCAATTTGGTTGAAAAATGAGGGCGTGACAGTGCCGCCTCAACTTTCACGAAAAGCCGGATATGACGTCATCAAAGACATTTATCCAAAAAATGAAAAAAACGTTCGGGGATTTCATACCCAGGAACTCTCATGTCAAATTTCATAAAGA